>NC_136514.1:5983136-6013136 GCF_053919585.1 Euprymna scolopes | reverse complement strand
TTCTTTGCCAAACTCAACCCTATACGATCAGGGCTACCTACCTGACTAAAAATAATCCGAGCAACATCCACAAATCTGTGCTTGATGTAGCCACACTCATCATGAGCCTCGATGCCAGCAAACCAACAGGCACTAACTATATTCCAATCATTGTACTCAAAAAGCTGCAACCGGAAGTAACACACATTCTTGCAAAATTGTTCAATCAATGCCTAAAGGAGAAATGCTTTCCAACACTGTGGAAAACTTCATTAGTCTGCTCAGTATTTAAAAGTACTGGGTATTGGTCTTCTGCATCTCAGTACAGACCAATAAGTTGCTTGAATCCATATTAAATAGAGAAATTGTCAACCACAGCAAAAACAACATAGTTAGTGACAAGCAATATGGTTTCTGTCCTGCAAGATCTACAGCTGATGTACTGACGGTAATTTCACATAGGATCAGTGAATCTATCAACAGGGTTTTTTTCTCTAGAGCGATAGCTCTTGACATATCAAAGATATTTGCTAGGGTTTGGCATAAATATTTACTTCATAAGATTTTCTAGCTATTGAATATCTGGAAATATCTTTTCAACCATCGAATCCTTTCTCTCCTATAGGTTTATACAAGTTGTTTCTGATAGACAGAAATCTGAAACTCAAAGTATCAACAATGGCGTAACTCAAGGATCATCCTCGGCCTAATTCTCTTCTTTATCTTATCACATTCTAAGCTTGTTCATCAACATGTGTGTATAGAAATGACACTACCATCAATAGCAACAATTCAAAGGCCAGCAACGGCCAAGAATTCCCTGAATTGTTCTCCTCCGAATTTGAGCACGTGGTGCAATGAGACAAAAAGTGGCTGGCTAATTTTAATGCACCCAAAACGAAGTTTCTCTCTTTTCACCATAAATGCTCTGATCCCCACTTGGGCCCAATTGATATCAATGGCTCTTGTCTAAAAGAAGCTCCCTGATTTGACAAACTTCTGGAACTGATTTTCACTCCTGATCTGAAATGCAAGGCTTACATTAGATCTGTTGCCAAGACCGCTGGAAAAATGGTTGCATCATTCTACAGCTCCATAAGGTATGTAACTCTCGACACAATCCTCTACCGGTATAAGAGCCAAATACCTTCTAAAATGGAGTACTGTTACCACATTTGGGGAAGAGTTGCTCGCAGCACTTATCCTGCTTTGACAGAGTTGAAAACCGGCTTCGAAACCAAGTGAGTGATTCCATTTTCTATTTCTTACAACCTCTTTCTCACAGAGGAGACGTTGCAAATCTGTTTATACTCTATTGTTATTTTCACAGCAAGGGATCATCTGAACTTCAATGTAATTTCCCCCACGCAAAATTTTCACGACTAACATTTGTCTAACTATTACCACTATCAATAATTTCCTCCAACCTCTGTTTGTATTTTAATCTAAATGCGAATTTTATGAACAAAGTTTATTTCCTGGAATAGCTCGCCTCTGAAACTTTGTTCCGCTGGTCTGCTTTTCAACTAGCTACAACATGGTCATCTTCAAGTCAAATGTAAACAAGTTCTTGTTGAGCCGTCCTCTTAAATAATCATATTCTACCAAGTTTCCGCTACTAACAATCACTACTATGTTGTCTCAGTGACCACCTTACACTCATCAATCCTTATCCTTGAGTGGCCTTCGGACTTTGATAAGTGGTGACTCCCTTGTAAAAAGAAAGTTCTCTGGCAAGGTCGGAGTATTATTATTATTATTATTATTATTATTATTATTATTATCTGTATATATATATATTAATACCATAGTACTTTTAACGTACATACATACATACATACATACATACATACATACATACATACGTGTGTCACAGTTTCCAGATTATAAATTATTTGATCTGGAGATCCTATTTATTAAAAAGGAGGATAGAAGGTGATAACATACTACGAACATTAAATTAGTATATATAGATATGCTAATTTAATGTACATAGTAAGTTATCCTCTTCAATCCTTCTTTTAAATAGATAGGATCTCCCGATCACTGAAGATGCAATGTTAAAAATTTTTTTTTTTTAAATGATGTCGCTTTTGGGCCATACATGAAGCTAAAATATATCTTCTTGGTCTTTTGGTTAGGATCCAAGGGTAGTATCTGTTCTCTCTAAAGATGGTATAATGATATCGTGGAGTTTCCGTTCACGCCAGGCGTCCATACAATGGAAATATGTCATAGACTCCTATAAGAATATTGGAGATAAACCGTAATACCCAGATATATTCTGGCATTACATTAACCAGATTATTTAGATAAATATTTTTACAGTGTTGCAATATTTTTTATTCATAATGGGGTATGATCCCACACAGTTGGGCGATTCTATTTATAAATGATGCTGCTAGAAACTGACGAATCGAATTAATTCCCGTTCTGCTACCAACCAATCAGAAACCAGAATTGCTCCATAAATATTAAACCTTTTCTGTAGCAATTTCGCATATGTTTTTTCCATCTCGACACAGTAAGAATCTTTTGCTCTGTGGAACAACGAACCATCGGAAACTGTTATGTCTACTGCAAACCAGTCACCTCTAAGGAATTGTGTGGAATAACGCACCATCGGAAACTGTTATGTCTATTGCAAACCAGTAACCTCTCAGGACTTGTGTAGAACAACGAACCATCGGAAACTGTTATGTCTACTGCAAATCAGTCACCTCTCAGGACTTGTGTGGAATAACGCACCATCAGAAACTGTTATGTCTACTGCAAACCAATCACCGCTCAGGACTTGTGTAGAACAATGAACCATCGGAAACTGTTATGTCTACTGCAAATCAGTCACCTCTCAGGACTTGTGTGGAATAACGCACCATCGGAAACTGTTATGTCTACTGCAAACCAATCACCGCTCAGGACTTGTGTAGAACAACGAACCATTGGAAGCTGTTCTGTCTACTGCAAACCAGTCACCTCTCAGGATTTGTGTAGAACAACGAACCATCGGAAACTGTTCTGAAACTAAACATGACTTACACTTCTAGATACAGTTTTAACAAAAAGGCTACACTAATATCACGGGGCCTCCATTCATGCTGAACGTCCACAGAATGCTCAGCAACAATATATTACATATGAAAAATACCACTGTGGAATTTCCACAGGTCCCACTAGTTATTATTATTATTATTATTATTATTATTATTATGACTATTATTATTATTTTTGCTTTTCATTTTTACTTCATATTTATTGTATCAAATTTTTATGCTCTGTTATTAATTGTTTTGTGTTGGAGACACGTAACAGCATAACATGTTCAAATCGTGATTGTGACAAATGTTGGTCGCTCTATAGTTGTCATACTCTTCAACAGTCTCAAGAAATGTCCTAGTATTTTATTTTATTTTATTTTGCAGGTTCAGGACTATAATCGTTCCCTCTCGTTTTTGAAAATCAAGACCACAAAAGAATTTATAAAATGTTCAACGCTACAATGTGTAAACAAGTTTGTTTTCATGTCCACTTGAGCGGAACGAGGCTTCTGGCTTTTTACGCAATAAAATTGGCTTGAACTATTTTCCATTGGTGTGTCCACTTGATCTCCAGTTACCGTATTTGCTTACCTTGTCCGGTGAAAAAGAGTGGATCAAATTATCTTTTTTTCCTCATGAATATTTTTCACCTGATCTCAGTATTCCAATAAAAACACTACTACTCTTAGCTCTCCAACCAAAACAACTCAATTTCAAATTAAAATGAGTGAAATGAAATTAAAATAAATGAATTAAAATTTAAAATTTTAATAATAAAACCCACACGTGGTGAAAGTTTGTGCATAACTAACGCACGAACATGAAAAAAAACCCTCATTCACTTGTTGAACCATGCATAGACCTGTACTTCGAAGATCAGGTGGGCTGACAAGCCATAAGAGTAAGAAAAAAATTTTTTTTTTTGAAAGGCGACTTGAAAGTACAATTTGGCAGTAAAGGAAAACGGTGGAACTTCAAATCAAACACATTTATGTGGATTGTTGTTCTCATTTTAGGCACCATTCTCACAGCGTTTTCATTGCTGTAACCTCCAACCTTCTTTAGGTGCAACCTCTGTACTGAGGATCGAACTTTAAACCCCCAAAAGACTGTCAATTAGAACTGATTATCACTTAGCACTTTATCCATTGCGTCACAAGTCCTTATGTACATGTGGTATTAAGAATATAAGTAAGAAATACTTAAGGCTTCAACCCAGTCATGGCTGACGGAATAATGCGATTGTTGAATAATAGATCGCCCGGGTAGCGATGGGTCCCCACCGATCATGGCGCTGTTATTGTTTAATCGTTATCAAACTGAAATATACAATAGCGGATTTCAAAAGTTGCAATAGAATATTTATGTGTCAAATATAGATAACTTAACTTAACTTAACTTAGTAACTTAACTTAGTAAAACAAAAGCATATTAGAGTTAGAATTTTATTATAAGAGTTGGAATTTTAGTGTTCATTAATAATAATCATTTCAATAAACAAAGGGTGACCTGGTTGGTGACGTCAGAGAATCAAAGAAAGAAAGAGTTTGATTTATGCACGTAGTCGGTCAGGAAGAGAAAGAGTTAGATAGCCACGGAGCTAGATAGCATACAGGAGCTTTTGGCTCAATAGAGTTTAGTCAGAGAGTTTGTCAGTCAGGTGTAAGCATTTGTACTGGCCAGCTAGAGACAATGTAAGAACTAAATGATAAAAGCGTCACAAATCCCTGGGGAAAACACATAATTGTAAAAATGGAAATAAATGAGGAAACACGAATAGAAGTTTTCTTGTGTTACTGCTTCACAGTGAAATGCCTTTTCTTTCAGTGTCCGCGAGATGAAGGGAATCCGCGAACTAAGGTTAGTAGCCCGTTACCAAACGGCCATTATGTGCTTATCTTGATGGAACTGTCATGTTTGTTGAACTGTTCAGAGTATAAGTATAGGCCGTCTTGAATTATTGACTGTTACGTTATTCAGGTATTATGTTAACTGTATTTGAATATATGTGTAAAAGTGCACCCCCACACACAAACGAACATTATACACACTAGGCGACACAAGCCACACACACACACACACACACACACACACACACACACACACACACACACACACACACACACACATATATATGTAATTCACACACAGTTATATAACACAGCCCCATGAATTAAATAAAGAGTTCAGTTTAAATTCTGTACAAATTTCGGAATTTCTTTTTTTTTTTTTTTTTTTTTTTTTACACAGTGATCACCACTTATCAAGGCCCGGAAGCCACTCAGGGATAAGGGTTATTGCAAGTACATTACGTTAGTGAGGAGATTTGCTGATATGTTTACTTAAGGGGGCGGTTCATTAGGAATTTGTTAACATTGGACTTGAAGACAACCAAGTTGTAGTCCGGAGGGAAGCAGGCAGACGGAACAGAGTTCCACATAGATTCATAGATTCTACATAGATTCACGAGTTTGACAAGACACACTTGAAGAAGGTCAGGTGTCATATCGACTGAAACGTTGAAATCGATTTAACATTTCAATTTAAAACGAATTAATTTCAAATTAGAACAAATGAATTTTAAATTTAAACAATAAAGATTAAAATTTAAATAAATTAATTTAAAATTGAAATAATTAGTTAAAACTAAATAAGAACAAATTAATTTCAAATTATACCAAAACTGAATTTCAAATTAAAATAAATGGATTTAAAAATTAAAACAAATTAATTTTAAATTAGCTTATTGGCTTTTTACATCAAATGGCTTCATGTTTTGTCCGGAGTGATTTGCATTAAAAATAATTGAAACTCAATTCAAATTAAACGATTGCTTTTCAAATTGAATCAAATGATTTCTAACTTAAAACATATTTCAGTTGTTTGTTGCTAGGGCATAGTTAGGCACAAGGTCAGCTCTGGATTGGAGCAAAAGCAAAAATTACATTTTCATCCGAAACAAGGCACGTTGCCACTTTGATGTAGGGGGCTACTATCAGGGACATAAGCTACAGGGGTACTATGTAGGGAGTTGGGCAGCAAGATGTCGGTTCACGTTACACTTGAACTTCTGCATGTTAGTACAGTTGGGGAAGCAGGGAACCGGAAGGGAGTTCCAAAGTCTAGCGGTTCTGGAGAAGAAACTACTAGAGTAGAAGGCTCTTTTACATCTAGGGATCTCTACTGTGAAGGGGTTGAATTTAGCTGCTTGTCGGGTTTGTCGGGGGTATTGCGTCGAGGGGGTACAAGTGCTTGCAGTTCATCATAGCAAGCACCGTTAAAGTACTTGTTACTTGTAGAACAGGCAGAGGGATGCACCATTTTGTCGATGGGACAGAGGTTGAAGTTTAGATGACAGTTCAGGACCTATCAGATTCGCGACTATCTTTTGAACCTTGTCTAGGAGCGAGAGACCAGTAGCAGATGCACCAGCCCAAATATGGCAACAATGCTCCATACATGGGCGAATGGTGGCCTTATAGAGGTACAGGATACTTTCGGGCATTAGTAGCTGTTTAGCACAGTAGAGAGAACCTACCTTCTTTGCAGCAGTCCTGGCAATATTCTCAATGTAATTGTTCCAACTCATGTTTCCTGTGAACGTTAGGCTGAGGAGTTTAAAGGATGTACTTTCAGATAAAGAGTCATTGGCCGTTGCTATTGGTGGTAGAGAAGGTTTCTTGTAATTATTGAGGGAAACGAGTTTAGTCTTGCCAGCATTGAATGTGACCATTCATTTTTGTCCCCATTCCACTACAGATTGGAGGTCATCCTCTAGTGCTTCTGCCATTTCTTTAGATATGAGTTCATTTGTTTTCCTGTCGTGTCTGTTATAGAGCGTGGTGTCATCAGCATGTATACCCATCTCACAGACAATTTTGTCAGGGAGATCATTTATGAATATTAGGAATAATAAAGGTCCAAGGATAGACCCCTGAGGCACTTCTGCATTTATATCATATTGTTTAGATGTATGATCGTCGAGGACAACCTGGATTTTTCTCTCATCTAAGAAGGATTTAATGATAAATAAATGATAAAAAATGTAGTGTAGTATCCAAACAGATATTACACTTTGTGCCTACCTAAGCCATGGTGTGAGTATGACGTCACAGCGGAATCAGAAGAAAAGAAAGAAAAAAGAGAGGAAAAAAGCATGTGGCTGAGGGAAACTTTTAACACGTGTTGACATGCCAGAGTTATTTTTAACCATGTGGTGGCATGGCAGAAACTTTTAAACAAAATGCAAGACTCATTTATCCGCCAAACTTTAAGCAAGATTTTCAGGTGACTGTATACAGTGGGACGAATTACAGACATTACCGAATTTTGCTTTCCTGACTGCTGGAAAATTGCTTCTTTGGTATCACTCTACAAGAATCTTGGCAAAAGACTGACCCACTAAATTATCCCCCAATAGCCTCCTCCCTCTCTTCATCAAAATCTTTAAGTGATTAATTAATCAAACACTAGTCAACCATCTCATAGATACTAAACTTTTTTCCGACCAACAGTATAAATTTAGACAAGCCCATTCTACAGCAAATATCCTAACTGTAATCTTTGAATGTATATACCATGCACTGGATAAGGCAGGAGAGGCTAGGGTAGTAGCCATAGATATATCTAAGGCCCTTGATAGAGTATGGCACGATGGTCTTCTCATGAAAATTAAATCATATGGAAATCGCTCCAGACAAGGCATGAAGCCACTTGATGTAAGGAACTAAAAAACAAATACTACTTCAAGATCAAAAACTTGCCAACGATAAGTATTAACTGAAACAGATTATGACCCAGAAAACAGCAATTCTTCCCTCTTTGTCAGAAACCTTGGGAATATGAGAACTAAAGAACAAAATTAGGGTTAGAGAGATACGAGGCTGCTGAAAGTAACCCCAAGATCCACTTTCTAATCTATTTCTTTTCACATCCTCAGGTTTGGTCCAAGGTATCCAGATGCGCTATGAGGTGAATGCAAGTGATGGTGTTTTGTACATGACGGAACCATGGCGATACCGAGCGCAGAGGACATCCATAATCTTACCAATTCCAAGTTTCTGATGAAGAACGAGTTATGCTACTACCGTACTGTACACGCAATAACCCTTTGTCCTCGAGTGGCTTCCGAGCCTTGATAAGTGGTGACCACCTTGTAAAAAAAACAAAAAACAAATGCGATCCTTATTGTCAATTTACAGCTGTACATTCACCTGATATATTTTAATTTTTTATGGAGATTGTTCCAGAAAAGGCATGAAGTCACTTGATATAAGAAGTAGTGATGGGACGATTCCAATATTTTTCCCGATTCCGATACAGTTATCGATTCCAGTACAATTACCGATTCTGATTCTTTATAAATTTCTAAATATTTAACAACAAAGTTGTTATTTTTCCCGATAACACATGCTAGATGCGCATATATTTTATAAAAGGTAAAAACAGACCTGTGGGGGGGGGGGATGATCTAAAGATTTTTTACTTTTATTGGTAGTTCAAAATGAATAAATATTATTTCATTATTACTACGAGCAGTGGAAGATGTTGCTTTAAGCAAAATCAATTAAAAACAATAATTAAAGGAATCGTTTTAGGCATCGGAAAATAGGCACAAATTTTCCCGATTTCAATTCTCCAAAAAGTACCGATTGTTCCGATTCCCGATTCCGATTCCGATTAATTGTCCCAACACTAATAAGAAGTTAACAGCAATGAAAGATGTTTATTATAAAAACAGGAGCTACTGATTTGCCTTAGTCTCGAAAAGACCAAGGTTATAGGAAGGATGAAAATAATCAGCAAAAAAGGAAGTTCCACAAGATTGCAGTTCTTGAAAAGAAGTTACTGAAATAAGAAATTGTATGGCAATATCATATCAAAACAGAAGATTGAAGGAGACCACTAGACCAACGAGTCAAACGAGCTGGAACAAAGGAAGCAAGGAACAGATCAGTCAATTCAGAAGAACATATGCCATAATAGTATTTATAGAAAAGACTGAGACTAGCAACATCACGTCTGTGAGAGAGAGATTGTAGAGAAGAAAGTGTAGGGCTAATCAAATTACAGATGCATAACACAAAAAAGGAAGGGAAAAAGGCAAGACAGCAAACGACTGTCTTCAAGGATTCTCATAACCGTCTCCTAACCAGCATCTCACCAGCAGTCCATGTATTCACCCACGCCATCCCAATCAGGGTGTCAGAAATCCACACACGCCAAATCAGTGACCAAGTGTAATGTCGCCACTTCCCACTGGAAGGTCAAATTGACCTCCCTTAGCACCGCCATCTTGATTCTTTTTTTTCCCTTTCACGACAGCTTGATTGCACATGACGCGCACACGCATGGATGCTTTGATAGTACCTATTTACAATGCCTCCCTACAGGACAGAGTTATACACCAGGGTCGTGTTTTAACGTGGAGAAAAGGTACTTAAAACTGAAACTTCGTCTTTTTAACATGAAGCACAATTGTTTTAATTTAAAATTAATTTGTAATTCAAAATTCATGCGGATGTTGATCAGTGTAGATCACAAATTGTCGGCCTTCGAGTGAATGCTGAAAGTGTTTCACTGCAAGGTACATAGCCAGGAGTTCGCGGATAAACGTGCTGTAACGTTGTTCTGCTGGTTTCAGCTGCCCCGAAAAATATGCAAGGGGTTGTAGTTGTTGTTGGTACTGTTGTTGCAACACTGCACCTACAGCTATGCCCGATGCATCCACAACCAGTGAAAACTGGGCATCAGGCACAGAATGTGCAAGTAATGTGTGTGTTGCTAGTTTCTCCTTCACTTCTTTAAAGGCTTTCAGCTGAATATCATTTAGTGAAATCTGCTCATTTTTCTTCTTCCTGTTACGTAACAAGTCAGAAAGAGGAGACAAGAGATCCGCACAGTGTGGGATGAAGTGCCTGTAGTAATTTAACCGAAGAAGTGCCTTAATTGGCGAAGTGAAATGAGTGGTTTAAGGTCTTGTAGAGCCTTGACCTTTTCAGGTAAGGGAGATATACCCT
Source organism: Euprymna scolopes (assembly GCF_053919585.1). Classification (NCBI taxonomy): domain Eukaryota; kingdom Metazoa; phylum Mollusca; class Cephalopoda; order Sepiida; family Sepiolidae; genus Euprymna; species Euprymna scolopes. Next base: position 6,003,100 of record NC_136514.1, on the reverse strand, counting down.
CTGGATTGATGATGTGGCCCAGGAAAACTAACTCTGAAGCACCAAAAACACATTTACTAGGGTTAATTCTAACCTGGTACTGTTGAAACCGTTCGAAGAGTAGGCGAAGGTGAGTGACATGTTCCTCAGGTGAGGCACTTGCCACTAGAATGTCGTCTATGTAGTTATAGACAAAGTCTAAATCACGCACTACCTTGTCCATGAAGCGTTGAAAGGTACTAGCCGCGAGCACTAAAGCTCTAGGAACCTCTTTTGTCTTCTTACACACTTGATGAGATCACAAAGGGATGACGTCAAAAATGGATGGTGCCATCCATTAAAACAGCCGAAATACATCAGAAAGGCTCTGTATGACGCCATAAAGATATGCTGTCAGTAGAACATGATATCATCCGCTAAACTTTTTATTTTATGGAAATCGCTCCAGCATGAAGTCACTTGATATAAGCAGCAAAAAAAAGAAAAATAATAATAATTATACTTTAAGTTAAAAAATTTGCCAACGATGTGTTAGATGGAATAAAACAGCAATTCTTCCCTCTTTGTCTGAAACATTGCTTCTGGAATGTGAGGACTAAAGGACAAAGTAAGGGAAGTGAGAGTTATGCGGCTGTTGAAAGTAAACTCACCATCAACTTTCTACTCTTCTTGACACTTGTTGAAGACACTAAGATACTTTATGGCATAATGATAAAGCAAGAAAACAATGACGTCAAGAAAACAATGACGTCATAAATTAAAACAGAGAAGGAAAATGAGCCATAAACCGAAGCATAACGAGTCATCTATGTGGACAGTGATTAGAGAAAAAAATACATACATACTAAATGAATTGTCTCGATCCGGAAAGTTAGAGTTAGGGTTGGGGTTGTACTACTAATACTCTGTTATCTTGTTTGTCACCGTGCACACTGGATATCACAAAGGGATGACGCTCAAAGGGATGATATCACAAATAGATGGCGGCAACCTAGTGATACGATTTCGAGAAGCTTTTTATGGCGTAATAAATGATAAAATAATGAAAGGATGGTGTCATTCCTTAAAACAAAGAAGATAGACGAGCCATAACCCTTTGTGGACAGTACAGTGCCACACACAAACCATTTTATGTGAGTGTGTGTGTGTGTGTGTGTGTGTGTGTGTGTGTGTGTGTGTGTGTGTGTGTGTGTGTGTGTGTTAATGTCCATATATGCTTCTGAAATAGTAATTTCAAGCTTATGAGGGTTTTTTTTTAAGTATAAAAACGATGTTCTTGTTTTTTTTTATATATATATTTAATATTTTATTTTTTATATTTCGAGTGAACCTCCGCTCTTGATTACACATATATATTGATTTTTCGTTGATTTTTGTTTAACTTTTTAGAATTCGGTTATTGGCGTCTCCAACCATGGAGATCTGGGAAAATAATATCTTTAGAAAGATCGCCCATATTTTTTTTTGGGCGGGGGGGCGTAAACAAATAAACAAATATTATTTATTTTACTTATAAAACATCTATCTATCTATCTATCTATCTATCTATCTATCTATTTCTTCTGTTTCTTGAAATTTATATACTCAAATAGTTTTAATTTAAAACTTGGATGTTTTAATTTGAGAGCGCAAAACCATAGACGAAGAAACAGAGAAAAATTCCCTTGTCAGTCAATCCTCCAGCTTTTGTTTTTTTTTTTTTGTTTTTTTCAAAACTTCAACAAATAACGACAATATTGTGGGACATTGTGTGCTAAACCATGCATGCAACGAAGCTAGATAGAAAACACGCACAAAGCAATCCCATGATTCAATGTGACGTAATTATCCATGTCACGGAAGAACGAATCTGCACAACGAATTCATTGACGCCAAATGCACAAAGGTCTATCTGGAAATTACACATAAAAAAATGTTTATAATATTCTATTTCGTGTTAGAAAGGAGATTTTGTTTTGTGTTGAGATGGATCTGATGATAAAATGTTATATGTTATGCGAACCTGGTCTTTGTTTAATCATGTTTGGATGCTTCTATGATTAAACTGTGTTCATTATTAGGATTTTCTTTATGAGTATTCAGGGGCGGGAAGAGGGGTGTTAAAAGTGTGCTTGGTTTCTAAATTATGTATGACTAGAGCGTTTAGTGCGACTATATTTTTTTTTTTTAAATATTCCTATGTATACACGTTTTCTGGCAGAACGGGACATCTGAACTATGTCTATTTTGTCATATCCTTTACACACACACACACACACACACACACACACACACACACACACACACACACACACACACACACACAGATACATATATAATGAATGAATGATAAAAGTCTATATTACAAATTTCATGATGTTGACCATCTTACAATTTATTCCTTTGAGTTGACACTTACAATTCTTGACAGTATCTGTTCCATAGCACAAAATCGTTTAATTATTATATCAATCAGTGAATCTATTTTGCCCTTAACTCATCAGAAGAAATAGCAACAATCAAACCACCGAAAGGAAATAAAATGCGTTTGGATATGATTAAAAAACACGAAAATTGGAAGAGGAGCTGCAACTACCTTATAGTTCCTTTAATTACGCCATTTTGAATTTTTGATATATATATATTATTGATGGGACGATTCCAGTATTTTCCCCGATTCTGATACAATTATCGATTCCGATTCTTCATAAATCTTTACATATTTAACTATAGAGTTGTTATTTTTCCTGATTACTGTAAAAAACACATGTTAAATGTCCGTATATTTTCGTCATTATTGTTGTTATGTTGTTGTTGTTTTTGTTGTTATTGTTACCATTGTTGTCATCATCGTTGTTGTTGTTATGATCGTCGTCAATACTGTTGTTGTTCTTGTTGCCATCGTCGTCATTGTTGTCAGCATTGTTGTTGTTCTTGTTGAGTCAGACTTTTGAATAGATGCTATGAAAATCATGCTTCAGGATTGTTTGGTCTGTACGAACTCCTCCTCATTCATTACAGATTATAAATTGCATGCAAAGTTGCGGAAAATTTGGTCCACAACACAAAAGGGATGTTGCCATTCTCATTTCATTGATTTACAGTTCCATACCTAAGACGTCTTTGCTTGCCATACATAAACGACCAGAGGACAACGGGTCCTGATACCTACTCCTCCTGGATGTTTACCAGAGCATTGTTAGCTAGGCGCCAGACCTGTTTGCCATGGATGGCCTTGGAAAGAACCAGAGTTCCAACTGGCATAGCTTTTACACTACCACATTGGATTTTGGGGGAGAGCATGATGGTGATCATCATCATCATTCATTTCGAAAGAATCAGATGATTATTGTTGGTATTCATTTCCCTGATATCTTTCTAATTAGAATTCTTTCTCTCTAGAAAGTCATCAGATAATTTTTTTTTTTTTTTACATAGGCATCACCACATATCAAGGCCAAGAGGCCACTCAAGGATAAGGGTTAAAGAGTGTACAGTAGAAATTGGACAATATAGTAATCATTAGTAATGAAAATTTGGTAAATTTGATAACTTATATGGAACGGCTCATCAAGAACTTATTTATGTTAGACTTGAAGACAACCATATTGTAGTCAGCTGGAAAGCAGGAAAACGGAAGACAATTCCACAGGTGTGCAGTTCTAAGAAAGAAACTTTGATCATGGAATCTATGTTTAGGTTTAGGCACAGATAAAGAGTGGGGGGAATTATTGATAGTGTTTACAGCTAGACGAGTGTTTTTTGTGAAAGTTTGGCAAGAGGGGACCATAGATTGAAGCTCAGTCGAACACTTTCCATGAAAATAACGATACATCAGAGACAAACTCGCAACATCTCTTCTGTGAGATAGAGGTTGCAAGGAAGAAAAAAGGACATCTCCTACGAGGCTACGAAGTCTATTTTGAACTCTATCAAGGCAGGCCAAGTCCTTTCAAGCAGCTCCTGCCCAGATGTGGCAACAGTATTCCATCCTTGGACGTACCTGGCTTTTATATAGATAGAGAATAGCATCAGCAGTGAGATATCTATCGGATCGATAGAAAGATCCCACCATTTTTCCAGCGGCCTTGGCAACAGATTTGATGTACGTGTTCCATTTAAGATCAGGAGTAATGGTCAAGCCAAGAAGCTTGTCAAAACTTGAGGCCTCCTGAAGACGAGGAACAAAAGATGTACCATAGTCACTTCCGCTTCATTCAAAGAAAGACATCATTGCTTTTGCTACCAAAGGTAGTGACAATATCTATCATATCCAGGATTAAAGTCGCCTTGGACAAAATATTCAAACGGTATACTTTTTAATGAAAATTGCTTCAGACAAGGCATGAGGCCACTTGAAGTAAGAAGCTAAAAATACTATGTTAAGGTAAAAAAAAAAAACAGTAGTTCTTTCCCCTTTGCCAGGTCTTCACGGGATCCACCAAAAGATGCAGCATAGGCGGTTTTGTCTCATCAGAGGAAAATCAATATTCCCCACCCATATTCCCCACCCATATTCCTACTCTGTAGAACGGCGTACCAGAGAAAGGTAGTGACCATGACTATCATATCCCAGATTAAAGTCGACTTGTACAAAACATTCAAATGGTATATATTTTTGCAATGGAAATCGCTCCAGACAAGGCAAGAAGCTACTTGAAGTAAGAAGCTAAAAATATATGTACATATAAAATAAATAAAAATAGCCAATGATAAGTGTTAGATGGATAGATTCCGACCCAGGAAACAGTAATTCTTTTCCCTTTGTCAGGTCTTCACGGGACAAAACATTCAGATGATGTACATGCCTCCTAATTCTCCTTTTACATGGCTTGTTGCATTTTGCTATTTTTTTTTGGGGGGGGGGCCAACAAATTTGATTATTAAACTATTAAATTTTTAAAATTATTAATAACTAGGACAACAGCATATTCTTTCCATTGTTTTGATACTGGAGTATACATCTGTTGATATCTTACATGTTTTTATATAGAGTGATGTGGTTCTCGGTTGATTTGCTCTGTCAAACTGTGTCGGATATATACTCGAGAATTAAAACATGGCTTGTTGCATTTTGCTATTTTTTTTGGGGGGGGGAGGCAACAAATTTGATTATTAAACTATCTCTTTTTTTTTTTTACATGGAGGTCACCATTAATCAAAGCCTGGAAGCCACTCGGGGATAAAGGTTATTGTGTTTACAATAATCAATGGGATAGTATCGTAGTAATCATTAGTATTGGAGATTTGATAAAGTGTCTTAGTTAAGGGGGCGGTTCATCAGGAATTTGTTTATGTTGGACTTGAAGACATCCAAGTTGTAGTCAGATGGGAAACAGGCAAACGGAAGAGAGTTCCACAGTGCACTTCTAAGAAAGAAGCTTTGCTCATGGAATCTACGCTTTGATTTAGGCACAGATAAAGAGTGGGGAAAATTCATGAGGTACTATTAAATTTTTTTAAAATTATTAATAACTAGGGCTAGGACAACAGCATATTCTTTTCATTGTTTTGATACTGGAGTATACATCTGTTGCTATCTTACATGTTTTTATACAGAGTGATGTGGTTCTCGGTTGATTTGCTCTGTCAAACTGTGTCGGATATATATCCGAGAGATAAAACAAGAAAGAGAATATTCTGTTTCTTTCTTGTTTTAACTCTCGAGTATATATCCGACACAGTGAATCCCTATTAATAATTTAATACGGTCCATATTAAACGGGTACTGAGCTAGTGTAAAAGAAAAAAATAAATAAAACGAAACACAAATTCCATAATTGTTTGGTTAAAGTGAGCACATGAGTTCGAGAGAAAACATCGGATAATCTTATCGGGTTTGAGATTAGTGAAAACTCTTTGATGACAAGATTATCATCCAAGTATTATCGTCACATGACACTCTTCTTGATTAGTCTTATCTGAGGGGTCAATCCTTCAGAAGACATACTCCACAGAATATAAGGTTATTCGTGAAAACGATGATAGTGGTATGAGGGCAAGTGACAGGTGTGCAAAGGGGGTGAGAGTTACAGTGTTGGTGCACAGATTGATGAGTACTTGATTTGATTGCCCAGCTGAATCTTCTTCTTATATCCATATATATATATATATATATATATATATATATATATATATATGACTACAAATATTTTAAGCCTCCCTCTTTGGGTAGAGCACTGTCGTAAGTAATCTTACCCGCTACTTAATTGGCTGAAAAATGCGATGCTCGCTCTTTGTTTATAAACAAAGTGGTTAGAGCACTGTACAAGTGGTGGACAGATGTTCGTTTAAATAGACATTTGGCGAGATTATTTACGGGCGCCGCTCCCGTGGGTCAATCGGTAGAATTGCTGACTCTCAACGCGATGGTCCTAGGTTCAATCCTCGGCTTGGGAAGGTGCTAGTCTAGCAGCACTGATGAGTTGTGATACAACAAAACAGGACTGTATGTCGATGACTACAAATATATATATATATATATATATATATATATATGAATACTTCATGTAATCACATAAAATTATATCTTTGTATCTTAATTTATGTGTAAATGTTTAGTATTTACTTCAACAGTGCTCAATACATACGTAGAGCTAGGTAGTAAGTTATATATAGCAGTAAGTTATGAAAATATATATGGCAATTAAGCCTGACGAATTTTCACGAGAATTAAACATGGAATAGTCTGTGTAGCTTAATTACCATATATATAGCGATATTTCCATTAGAAGTGAAATAATTGTGCAGTGAGAGATAAAATATTGAGACTGTTTGGGGATGGGAGAACAAATTGATCTCTGTGATATAGGAGGAGTATTTTTTATGTTTTTATTACATTTTCACCCCAAACAAGGCGCATTGCCACATCGATGTAGGGGGCTACTATCAGGGACATAAGCTACAGGGGTACTATGTAGGGAGTTGGGCAGCAAGATGTCGGTTCATCCGGAAGGGAATTCCAAAATCGAGCAGTTCTGGGGAAGAAACTACTAGGATCTCTACTGTGAAGGGGTGGGATTTAGCTGCTTGTCGGGTTTGTTGGGGGTATTTACGTTGAGGGAGTACAAGTGCTTGCAGTTCGTCAAAGCATTCACCATTAACATACTTGTAGAACAGGCAAAGGGATGCTACATTTCGTCGATGGGACAGAGGCTGAAGCTTAGATGACAATTCAGGACCTATTAGGTTGGCGACTCTCTTTTGAACCTTGTTTAGGAGCGAGAGACTAGTAACAGATGCACCAGCCCAAATATGACAACAATACTCCATACATGGGCGAATGGTGGCCTTATAGAGGTACAAAATACTTTCGGGCATTAGTAGCTTTCTAGTACGGTCTTGGCAATGCTCTCACTGTAATTGTTCCAACTCATGTTTCCTGTGAACGTTAGGCCGAGGAGTTTAAAAGATATACTTTCAGATAAAAAGTCTTCGGCCATTGCTATTGGTGGTAGAGAAGGTTTCTTGTAATTATTGAAGGAAACAAGTTTAGTCTTGGCAGCATTGAATGTGACCATCCATTTTTGTCACCATTCCACTACAGATTGGAAGTCATCCTCTCGTGCTTCTGCCATTTCTTTAGATATGTGTTCATGTGTTTTCCTGTCGTGTCTGTTATAGAGCGTGGTGTCATCAGCATATATACCTATCTCACAGACAATTTTGTCAGGGAGGTCATTTATGAATATTAGGAATAATAAAGGTCCAAGGATAGACTCCCCTGAGGCACTCCCGCATTTATATCATATTGTTTAGATGTACGACCGTTGAGGACAACCTGGATTTTTCTCTTATTTAAGAAGGATTTAATTATGTTAAGTATTTTTCCAGTGATACCGTATGATCTAATTTTCTTGAGAAAACCTTCATGCCATACCTTGTCAAAAGCCTAAGATATATCTAGAGCTACCGCTCTACCCTTCCCTGCTTTGTCCAGTGAATGGTATATACGTTCAGAGATTACTGTTAGGATGTCTGTTGTGGAACGAGCTTGCCTAAATCCATATTCTTGGTCAGTCAGAAGTTTTAACATCTGTAAGGTGGTGCTTATTTAATCATATATATTAATGGGTTATAGCTATGGAAGGGGTTTACTTGAAATAGGAGATTTATGCTATGTCGGTGTACTTTAGAAGGGATATCTGAAATTATAACAGTACTTAAATCTATAATATAAAGCTGAATGTGTGTGTGTGTGTGTGTGTGTGTGTGTATACGTGTGTGTGGTCACAAATAGGCTCCTATATAGTTGACTATTTTAAAAAACTGATTACATATAATGATAGAAGATGTATCGAGACACAGGAATGGGTATGTTTGATCCTGCAGAACGGTGGTTCATGAAAATTGTGGGGTCTACGTTCGCGCCTGGTCCACAAAGTATGGAAATGAAAAATTAAAAAATTAAAAAATTAAAAAAGAACGTTTACAAGTGTTTTTTATATAGATGTACATAATAATACTTTGATAAGTATGTTTTAACTTAAATAGGGATGGTATAATAAGATTGTGGGGTCTGCTTTCGCGCCTAGCCTCCATAGAATGGAAACAGGCACAAACTTTAATAAAGACTTTTCATATCTATCTGCGTAAGTATACTTTGATAATTATGTTTCAGTTTGAAGAAATATGGTATAATAAAATTATAGGGTGTTTGTTCGCGCCTGACCTCCATAGAATGAAAATATGTGACAAAGTTTAACAAGGTTTTTTAATATAGATCCACAGAATATTGTGATAAGTGTTTCAGTGTGAACAGGTAGGGTGTAATAAATTATGGGGTTTATCTATTTTTATTTTTACTTTCATCATATTTTGCTTTGGTTTTGATACCCTCGAATTCGAAGCTATCTCTTTACAACCCTTCCTTTTCATAACTTATCATACTTTAATAAATCAGAGTCCATTTTCTGTAGGCTGTTTTTGAACCCAGTCAACGACGGGTACTGTTGCTAGTGAAATATAAATTATACTATATATATAAATATATAATATAAAATATTAGGAATAATACTATAATAAGATAATAAATGTGAATGGATAAATTATAAGGGATACAATATAGAAAGATTTTTTTTAATGGAGGATAAAGTAATTGTAAAATAAGGGGATACAACATACAAAGGATCATGGGAAAAATAAATATAAAAATATAAAAATTATAGGATAATGATATAAGAATTATAAAGTAATAATAAATAAAAAAGGTATAAGAAATACAAAGTTATCAAATATAGGAGGAAAAAATAGATATAAAAAATAATTAAATTAGAATTTTTTAACTTTAAAAAGAAAAAAAAAAATGGCTATGATCACATAAAGCCAAAAACAAAAATTGAATGGAGCCATATTTGATTAAGTTGAAGAGCCGTTCAAGCTTTTATTTTATATATTGATATTGCTTTAACCAACGCTAAAAATTTATTAAATATTTATTTATTTTTTATTTCAAAACAACTAATATTTATCATCTAAATTATGTTAACTACGATCAAATCTATTAAGTCTATTTATGCGAAAATTACTCGTCGTTTTTATATCGAATTTACGGTTTTCTTATTTATTTTATTTTCGTATAAGCTTAACAATATCTAATTATTACAATGAATAAATATTTATATTAAAAATGCAACAATGTTCAAACAAACATCTATTGTTCAATATAATTTAATTAGATTTAATTAACCTTTTTCTACGCATCAAAAAAGATTTGTTTTTGTTTTTTTGTTTTTTTTTTTCAGCTAAGTATCTTGCAAATTCAGTGTAAGGAACACAATTCAACGTTAGAAATATACTGAATTACTTCGCTTAATTATTTGAATAAATAAATTAATTAATTACATTCTTATGAATTTTAACTATAATCAAACATTTATTTTGCATCAATCATGCTATTATATTTGGATTATTTAATTAGGTCATTCGAACTTAATTCTATTTATACCCCCCTCCAGTTTAATCTATATATCTATAAAAGTGAGAATGTGTGTGTGAGGACAATTCTCAATCTATATTACTGGAAAAATGGTGGGATCTTTCTATCGATCCGGTAGATATCTCACTGCTGATGCTATTCTCTATCTATATAAGAGCCAGGTACGTCCAAGGATGGAATACTGTTGCCACATCTGGGCAGGAGCTGCTTGAAAGGACTTGGCCTGCCTTGATAGAGTTCAAAATAGACTTCGTAGCCTCGTAGGAGATGTCCTTTTCTCTTCCTTGCAACCTCTATCTCACAGAAGAGATGTTGCGAATTTGTCTCTGATGTATCGTTATTTTCATGGAAAGTGTTCGTCTGAGCTTCAATCTATGGTCCCCTCTTGCCAAACTTTCACAAGAAACACTCGTCTAGCTGTAAACGCTATCAATAATTCCCCCCACTCTTTATCTGTACTTAAACCTAAACGTAGATTCCATGAACAAAGCTTCTTTCTTAGAACTGTACGCCTGTGGAATTGTCTTCCGTTTTACTGCTTTCCGGCTGACTACAATATGGTTGTCTTCAAGTCTAACGTAAATAAGTTCTTGATGAGCCGTTCCATATAAGTTATCAAATTTACCAAATTTTCATTACTAATGATTACTATATTGTCCAATTTCTACTGTACACTCTTTAACCCTTATCCTTGAGTGGCCTCTTGGCCTTGATAATGTGGTGATGCCTATGTAAAAAAAAAAAAATATATACTCAACGAATTTTTGATCTGCAAACTTAACATTTGGTATATAGGGTATTCAGACATATGGAAACTTTTTAATTGGTTATAATCCGGAAAAAAGGGGTCCAAATTAGCAAATTGGTACATGGGGGGGGGTCGTTGGAGTTTTATCCGTTTATCAACTGTTTCATGACCGTGCATACGCGGTTGAGAACATGATAGCTTCCTTATCTTAAGAATAAGTAGGTTTGAAAACACTTCGTAAATGTTATGTCAAGCTAGTCTAATGGTTATCGTACTTGATTCACTGTCTTTAGGTTTTGGTTTCGATCTCGACTCAAGTAATTTTTTTTTTACTTACAAGAAGGGAACTGTTTAGAAAAAAACGTAATACTCACACGCACATATATCAGTTTCTTTCCGTTTTTTTTTTTTACTTTATTTTTTTTTAAAGGAATTTAACGTTATGTTTAATACCTACATGATTTCTGTTTGCAATAAATAAGAAACCTGCAATAATTAAAATATAATATTTATGCATATTTTACGACCGAGTAACGCCAGATGACCTGCTAGTATCAAACAAAACCCCATTCTGTAATTTGCATCAATAAAACTTACCATATTATTTCCCCGGATAGATAATACCTATTTCTACGTGAACAATTATATATTTAAGTACTTTGTTGCTTCATTCTAGTATAAACTTAAGATTTATTCAGTTTTAACCTAACAATTACCTCGTGTACAGGGTGGAAAAATAAAATTTTCGTCATAGAAAAGACGACATGATTCCATTTCCGTTTGATAAAAATCAGTTTCCTTTTTTTTTTCTCTTTTTTTTTTTTTTGCAGACCATCAACTAGTTGACCAGTTGTGTACAAATCCCAAGAGCCACAGGAGCATTCAATCATGTCTGAAAGTGACACAATGTTCAACGAGCACGAGCAAGATCAGAGATGCGCCACTGTACAACACATACTCTCTACTGATCCAAGTTATGGCAACAGGACCATTGCCAGCACCCTCAAAATGCATCACTGGATTGCCATGAATAACAGGGACGTGCTCAGGGTGATGAAAACAAAGTTTCCAGCCACGATTATGGTCTTTGGTGTGGTTTCAAGTGAGGGCAACATCATGCCACCTCATATCTTCGAAGTCGGCTTGAAAGACTACACTCAAGTGTACCTGGATGTGCTGAAGGGTGTGGTGATCCCATGGTGCAATCAGGTGGCCACTGGCGGACCCTGGGTATGGCAGCAGGACTTGGTGTCGGCACACAAGTCCAAAGAGACCCAGGCTTGGCTTCAAAAGGAGTACTATTACTTTGTACCCTTCTCTTATTAGACCCCCCTCCTACTGCAGCCTGAACCTGCTAGGCGACTTCGTTTGGTCATACATTGAGAACATTACAAGTGCCAACGGGAGCTAGGCTAATACTCGGCGGATGGTGGCGATCGACTTTGGTGTTGTGGGAAGTCGTGTTGGTGATGTTCTCAACGATTTAGACTAAAGATTTACTGTTTGAAACAAGGAATACAAGAAATTTAAAGTTATTTCCTTAATCCGTGGATTTTCAATACATGGTTCATATTTTCAGTGCAAATGAATTTAGTAAAAAAAAAAAAATCATTATGAATAACCATAAATCTTGCAATTTAGCACATATATTGAAAATTACTGTTAAAAAATATTTTTTTAAAAGATCATAGATAAGGACATCAACTTAAGGTGCTCCAATGCCCCTTCCACCTTTTTTTTTTTTTTTTTTAACTATTGGGTGTATCTGGCTGAAATTTTGTATGGACCTTTATTATGATCAGGTGCAGCGAATTAAATATTATAGTAACCGTTAGATGCACATGTATAGATATATGCGATTTAGTATGAAAAAATGAGCATAAATTTAGCGATATTCAGCCATCAATTTGGCATGAAGCACTTGTTCTATGTTAATAGGTTATAACATTTGTTAGTTTTTAACGGCTAAAAACTCTAGTTTCTTTCTAATTAACGAAATACTTCCGTTTTTTTGGGGTTTTTTTCGGCATACATGAAATATTTTTCTTTTTTTCTTTTTCTTTTTAGATTGCATAAAATATCATGACGACTTTTCTAAAAACGAAAACGTTGTTATTTGGTAAGGACATTGGATTGAATAACTTATGTGTTCTTTCTCTAATCGTATTTTCGTTTGATGTTTTACTTTAATAAATGCCAGGACAGACAACAACTTGTTTTTCATTTTTTTTTTGGGGGGGGGGGGTTATTATTGCAAAATAACAAAACACAAAAACCGTAATGTTCATGTTTTCCCTACGAACCACAAGCACAATTAATCTCTCCTATAACTAAAATAGATTGCCACACCCACCGACTGGTGACTTCCTGGACCAAAAAATATTGTAATTTTAGCAATGGCACAAAATCTATCCGGCATAATCGGGAGTCATAACAATAACAATAATGCAGCATATTATCTGGTCATTGGTACATAGTAATCAAAAAGTGCTCAACATCCTAGATAGAACAAATTGGTTTAACCCTTTACCGTTATCATTTTTTATGCAATAAATTGATTTTTTAATCATGAATTATGTTCTTCTTGATTCAAGGAATAACGGAAAAAAAAAATCACCAAAATGTTGAACCATGCATAGACCTTGTTGGGTTGACAAGCCATAAGAGTAAGAAATATATCCTATAAAGATTTTTTTGGAAAGGCGTCTTCAAAGTATATTTGGGATGGTGCATCTGCTACTAGTCTCTCGCTCCTAGACAAGGTTCAAAAGAGAGAAGCCAACCTGATAGGTCCTGAACTGTCATCTAAGCTTCAGCCTCTGTCCCATCAACGAAATGTAGCATTTCTCTGCCTGTTCTACAAGTACTTTAACGGTGAATACTCCGACGAACTGCAAGCACTTGTACCCCCTCGACGTAAATGCCCCCGACAAACCTGACAAGCAGCAAAATCCCACCCCTTCACAGTTAAGATCCCTAGATGTAAGAGAGCTTTTTACTCCAGTAGTTTCTTCCCCAGAACCGCTAGACTTTGGAATTCCCTTCCGGATTCCTAGTTCCCCAACTGTACTGACATGCAGAAGTTCAAGTGTAACGTGGACCGACATCTTGCTGCACAACTCCCCACATAGTACCCCTGTAGCTTATATCTCTCATAGTAGCCCCGTACATCAAAGTGTCAATGTGCCTTGTTTGGAGTGAAAATAAAAAAAATTTTAAAAAGTATAATTTGGCGATAAAGAGTCAAACAGAGAATCGCCTGAAAGAAAGACTTTCTTTGCTTTTTCTTATTTTATATTCTAGACGAAGTACATGGTGTTGCCCGTAAGTCAAATAAGAATAGTAAAGTATCATTTATGGTAAGAAGCATAAGTTAGTCAATCTACAGTGCTCAATATCTTGGATAGAGCAGTTATGTTTAAAGGCCGTATTGCCAGGGAAATCAACCTCACTGCGTTTTGTTGGATATTTTATACAAGAAAATCTACTCGGCGTTGCCTGGGGATCATAAAAGTAACAGTACAATATCATATCTGGTAAGTCATATATAGAAATAAGAGTGCTCAATATCCTAGATAGAGTAGTTTTTTTTAAAGGCATCGTTGCCTGTAAAAAAAAAAACAACATCAATATGTTTTCTTATACTATTTTATCAACGGAAATCTACTCGACGTTGCCAGGAATAGAAAGTGATATATAATCATCAAAAAGTGCTCAATATCCAAAAAATAGCAGGTATGTTTGTAAAAGAGCATGTATGAGCGTGTGTGAAAGTATTAGCAGAGCTAACGAAGGTATTAGCAGCAGCAGCAGCTGTTTGAGTACATATGCAAATTAGCAAGCATGTGTGGGCTTGCATGACAAGAAAAAGAAAAAAAGGACAGCATTTTGTCGGAGAGAAGCAAAGTGTGCGCCGAGGAAGATGAATGTGTAAAGTCGAAGGTGAGAAATGGCTGACTATAACTAGCATGAGGTTGGGAGAAGAAAAATGCATGAGATGGATGTGTGGCCCTGTGGTGATGGCGAGAGACTTTTAAGCTGGTGTCGAGATGGCAGGGTTTTACTAATCTCATGGCAGACAAAATGAAGAATAAAAAAAAAACAAGAAGCAGGCTTTGTTTGGAAAGTAATGGTAATAAATGCCTTTTGCTGAAACAGAAAAAAATTTATTTTTGTTTGTTTGTTCCGTTTCAGCGGTACCAAACGGCGTGTAAGTCCGGGAGAGGTTTAAATTGTAATGAACACAGTTCGAGCGTAACTGCTACGTTACATGTTTAAATGCAACTTCCGTTCTTCTATTTGTTTTATATGACCTGGGAAATGCCAGGTAGCCCTACTAGTCTCTCCTATCAGTAAAATAATCTGTCATGGACACATCCATTGAGTGGCGACTTTCGAAAATAAAAATGTTATTTTGGTTAAATAAGTCATTTATTCTATCTTTCTTGGAGAGTTATTAAAAAATGTGAGTTCTTTCAGAATAATGCGGACACTATTTAAGGAGAGTGAATTTTTTTTTTCTTTTACATAGGAATCATCACTTATCAAGGCCTGGAGGCCACTCGAGGATAAGAGTTAAAGAGTGTACAGTAGTCAATGGGACAATATCATAGTAATCGTTAGTAGTGTAAATTTGGTAAATTGGATTACTTAAGGGGAACGGCTCATCAAGAACTTGTTTACGTTAGACTTGAAGGCAACCATATTGTAGTCAGCTGGAAAGCAGGCAAACGGAAGAGTGTTCCACAGGTGTGCAGTTCTAAGAGAGAAGCTTTGTTCATTGAATCTATGTTTAGGTTTAGGCACAGATAAAAAGTGGGAGAAATTATTGATAGTGGTTTCAGCTAGGCAAGTGTTTCTGGTTTCGTGAAAGTTTGACTCATTATTTTTTTTAAGTCTTAGAATTATTATTTATGTAAACAAAAAATACCTTGACTAAAGTATTAAGAAAAAACGCATGAATTTATTTTTACTTTTTTTATTATCAAAATAAAGCATCGTAGATGTTAACCATAACAAATTTTGGTACTTATGCACTTATGTTACTGCAATAATAA
This sequence comes from Euprymna scolopes, assembly GCF_053919585.1. Lineage (NCBI taxonomy): Eukaryota > Metazoa > Mollusca > Cephalopoda > Sepiida > Sepiolidae > Euprymna > Euprymna scolopes. The sequence continues at coordinate 5,987,400 of NC_136514.1, read as the reverse complement.
CGTTATTTAGAAAGCCATTCTTAAGTTGGGAGTGAGGGTGTTTTGTAAATTTCTTCTGTACTTTCACCTTACAATTTTATAAACAAAAAAATATCGTAAAAATTGAATTAAACTCGAAAATACTATTGCAAAAATAGCGATGTAACATAGTTGCACTTGCACAAGAAATTCTGTCTATTTTACTATTTTACTATTTCAGTAACATTATGAAAAAAGCCTTTAAAGTTCGTGGTAATGAAATCAATAGAACTCGAAAAAAAAAAAAATTCTGTACTTTCACCTAACAATTTAATAAACAAAAGATGTCGTAAAAATTAATTTAACTTGAAAATCCGATCCAAAAAATAGCACACTTAAAAAGAATCTATTATGTTAATTTAAAATTTACACAATAGAATCCTCATACAAACAGTTTGAGTTTTATTTCTATATTTCTTTCTATACGTTTTTATGGATAAACGTTAATACGTACATTATTTAAGTATTTAAACCAGGTTGGTTGGTTGTTTTTGTTTTACGGCATATCAACCCTTTTCGGGTTATTTAATGCCGAATCCAAAGATTTTGAAGAAAAATGTTTTTAATAGAATACATTTGTTGTTTTCACGTCGGTTTCTATTTAACCCATAGTTGGGACCCTAACAGGTACTACCACTCTGGGTCAGAGTGGACCTGGGAGCAATGGTAATTAACGGGTGGCTCCACACTCCCCAAAGCCCACAAGCTGGGGCCTCACCACTGGATATAGTTTAAGGTCATATCCAGGACCCCCATTGAGGGACTTTTACCCTCTGCAGGGGGCAGTCGGCGTATTCTAATGCCCCACCGACAGGGCCTTTAAACCAGGAGATACAGGAGATAAAATTTAAAAACGCCATGTTTTTTTTTTTTGTTTTGTTTTGTTTTTTTCATTGGTAAGCAAGATTTCTTTTACCCAATCATGATATAGCTAGGGTTTTTATTATACTATCAGAATGTGGTCAGAGTTTTCCTTTCCAGAGACACCAATTTATTTTTGTTTTATTAAACTTAAATGTTTATTAGCCATTTGGAATATTCCACTTTCTTTGCATTTACCTCTGCAGCAGTTTCTATATACTTGACTAGCACCTGTGGCTCATGTGTATTAGTCTCCGCATTCAAGGATTTTCTCTAATATTTCACCCGTTTTCATTATTGTTATCCATTGTATCTTCTCAGCTATCCCTCTGATTCCAATCTCGCCCATTCTCTTTTCAAAGTTTTTTGGTTCCTTGTGATCCTACTATTATTGATGTTATCAAAAATGGTCTGACAAAGAGTTGAATGAGAAGAAAAAAACTTGGCAATGTTTTGTAAATTCCACATTAGAAGTGGTCCTGGATATGACCTTAAACTATATCCGATAGTGAGGCCCCAGATTGCGGGCTTTGGAGAGTGTGGAGCCACCCTTTAATTGCCATTGCTTCCAGGTCCACTCTGACCCGGAGTGTTAGTACCTGTTAGGGTCCCAACTATGGGTTAAATAAAAATCGACTTAAAAAAAAAAAATATTTTATTAAAAAAAATTTTCTTCAAAATCACTGGATTCGGCATTAAATAACATGAAAAGGGTTGATATGCCGTAACACAAAAACAACCAACCACATTAGAAGTGGTGTATCAAGATTATGTCAGAAGATGGTGGAAGGGGATTGATAAGTGTTAAAGATTGTGTTAAAGCTGAAGAAACATCGTTGAAGGAGTATGTGGTTAGAAGTGGATACTCAAGGTTGTAGCTAGTGAAATTGAAATGGATGAAACTAAGGTATGTGAAATGTATGGACAGAGAAAGGGCAGAGGGATTGGCTGGAAAAAAAGATGCGCAGAAATTTCTTCCACGATGTAGCAGATGTGACGAATGAAAGATCATGGCAATAGCTTAGAGCTGGGTATCTGGCTAAGAGCGCTGAAGCCTTTGTTTGTGCAACGCCAGAGCAGGCACTAAAAACGTGACTGTTCAAAAGAATGGTTCAAGAAGACGATATTGTTGCAGAATGCCAGATTTGTGGATCTTCGGATATACTGGGAAGTTTGCATGAAGTTTGGGTTGAAGCGTGCTGGAAAGTGGTTTGAGGAGATACCTGATGAAGTAAGAACAATTGAAGATGGCAATGTAGAGATATGATTTTTTTTTATTTTTTTGGCATAGGTATCACCACTTATCAAGGCCAAGAGGCCATTCGAGGATAAGGGTTAAAGAGTTTACAGTAGAAATTGGACAATATAGTAATCCTTAATAATGGAAATTCGGTAAATTTGTTAACTTATATGGAATGGTTCATCAAAAACTTGTTTACGTTAGACTTGAAGACAACCATATTGTAGTCAGCTGGAAAGCAGGAAAACGGAAGACAATTGCACAGGTGTGCAGTTCTAAGAAAGAAGCTTTGTTCATGGAACCCACATTTAGGTTTAGGCACAGATAAAGATTGGGGGAAATTAGTGATAGTGTTTTCTGCTAGACAGGTGTTTCTTGTGAAAGTTTGGCGAGGGGGGGGCATAGATTGGAGCTCAGCCAAGCATTTTCCATGAAAATAACGATAAAGCAGAGACAAACTCGCAACGTCTCTTCTATGAGAAAGAGGTTGCAGGGAAGAGAAAAGGACATCCCCTGCGAGGCTACGAAGTCTATTTTGAACTCTATCAAGGCAGGATAAGCCATTTTTAGCAGCTCCTGCCCAGATGTGGCAACAGTATTCCATCCTTGGACGTACCTGGCTTTTATATAGATAGAGAATTGCATCAGCAGTGAGATATCTACTGGATCGATAGAAAGATCCCACCATTTTTCCAGCGGTCTTGGCAATGGATTTAATGTATGTGTTCCATTTCAGATCAGGAGTAAAGGTCAAGCCCAGAAGCTTGTCAAAATATGAGGCCTCCCCAAGACGAGAGCCATTCATTTCAATTGATGCCAGATGGGGATCAGAGCGTTGATGATGTAAAGATGAAAGCTTGGTTTTAGATGCATTAAAAGTAACAAGCCACCTCTTTCCCCATTGTACCACTTGCTCAACATCAGAGGAGAGTTTACAGCCTTAGAAGTGCTACCATAGATAGTAGTATCATCAGCATAAATGTCTACGAATGATGTAAGGATGTGATTTGGAAAATCATTAATGTAGATCAGAAAGAGATTTGGGCCCAGGATGGACCCCTGAGGGACTCTAGCATTAATACTGAGAGCTTCTGATTTCTGCCCATCAACTACTACTCTTATGAACCTATCAGAGAGAAATTACTTAATAATGGAGAAGACGTTTCCAGCTATACCGTAGCTGGAGATCTTGTGAAGTAAACCTTTATGCCATACCCTATCAAAGGCCTTTGATATGTCAAGAGCAATTGCCCTAGAAAGGTAGCCTCTATCGAGAGATTCGCTAATCCTATGAGATATAACTGTAAGCACATCTGCTGTAGATCTAGCTGAACGGAAACCATATTGTGTGTCACTAAGAAGGTTATTTTTGCTGAGATGGTTGATTACTTCTCTATTTAACACAGATTCCAGCAACTTACTCATGACGCACAGGAGACTTATTGGCCTGTACTGAGAGGGGGATGAACGATCACCTGAATTCTTAAATACAGGGCATACTGATGAGATTTTCCAGGGTGATGGGAAGCAATTCTCCTTAAGACAACGTTTAAACAGTTTTGTAAGGATGGGTGCAAGTTCTGGTTGAAATCTTTTGAGTACTATAATTGGAATACCGTCAGGGCCGGTTGCTTTACTGGAATCAAGACTTTTGATTAGCTTGGCAACATCACGTACAGATATTTGTATATCACATAGTGTGTTTTCTGATACAGGAGGAAATATTGGGGGTTGGCGGCCTTGGTCGCAAAGGGTAGAATTGGCTGTAAAGTTCTTGGCAAAGAGTTTGGCTTTGTCTGATGCTGACGAGATTAACTCAGGTCCATTGATGATAGTTGGGATAGAGCACACGCTTCTGTTCAGGATTCTGTTTGCAATTTGCCAAAACTGGTGGGAACCAAGCCGCTGCTCAGCTACTTTGGATTTGACGGACTGAGCATACAACTCTCTTGCGTTCTTTATTACTTTCTTACAATGGTTGCTGGCAGTCCTGAAAGCGGCTTTAGTTTTCATACATCTATTACGTTGGAAACAGTGGAAAAAGTGATTTCTGTGCGCAATAGCAGCAGCACATTCTGGAGAGAACCATGGCTGGCTGTTAGGTTTTTGCTGGAACTTTTTCGAGGGTATGAAACGGTCTATACC
>NC_136514.1:5940636-5978136 GCF_053919585.1 Euprymna scolopes | reverse complement strand
ACTATGACCAGGATTATTTGTGTTTTAACCCCGTGTATACGCCTTATCTCCAAGGCCAATAGATAATAATAATAATAATAATAATAATAACTTGCCAATTCTTGACTTCAACTGTAACCTTCACTGACCGTTGTCTCTCTTTCTCTCTCTCTCTCTCTCTCTCTCTCTCTCTTTCTCTTTCTCTCAGCTGCCTCCCCCCAAAGACTAACATGTGCTTTCTCCTTCATTCCCTTTTCACAGCCGTCATTGTCCTCATATGCAAATTAATGCTATATGACTCTGGAATTCCATTTCAGCTCCCTGCTTCCCTAACTGTACTGACATGCAGAAGTTCAAGTGTAACATAAACCGACATCTTGCTGCCCAAATCCCAACATAGTGCTCCAGTAGTTGTTGCCCCTGATAGTAGCCCCCTACACCAAAGTGGCAATTTGCCTTGTTTGGGGTGAAAATGTAATAAAAAAAAAAAAATTAATTAAAAAAAAATATGTATATTAATAAACTGTCGATAGACCAAAATTTTTTCTTTTCTCTTTCCTTTCTTGATTCCGTCATCTGACAGAATAAATGAAGGCGCCGTCGCTTGTGTAAGTCACGTTTTTCATTACTTTCATCACAATTATCTATTGTTAATTAGTCCCCCGACAAAAAGAGGCTGGACCTGTAAATTCATCTGCATTTGTTCATTCATTCGTCTGTCAGCACTTTTATCAATAACTATGCCTTGGAATTTTTTGAAATTTTGCACAAACATTAAACATGAAATGAGTAAAAAAAGTAACAGGACTGATTTTCTGGGAAATTTTCGGTTGCCTCCCCTAGGGGTGCCTTTCGGGGTAAAATGGCTAAAATTTACACTTTTGCACTTATAAAAAAATTGATGCCTTGGATTTTTATAAAACTTTCTGAACAGTTGTAACTAACGTATTTCTATATAATTTTGTTTGTCTATACTTTGTGATAAATCTTGGATGTGTCCCAGGGGCTCCTTTAGGGCTAATAAAAACACTCCATTTTTGGGACTATTTTACCATATTTGTCCAAAATTTTGCGTGTATGTCTATTTAGAAGTTTTGCATGGTGTAGAGCTCAAATTTACATATGTTAAGGCTTTGGGGACTTTTGGGGCTAAATGGAGGGGAGGAGAAGGGCAAATGATTAAAATACTCATAGAACAGGCAGAAGGAATGCAACATTTCATCGATGGGACAGATGCTTAAGCTTAGATGGCAATTCAGGACCTATCAGGTTGGCAACTCTCTCTTTAACCCTGTCCAGGAGTGAGAGACTAGTAGCAAATGCACCAGCCCAAATGTGACAACAATACGCCATACATGGCCTTGTAGAGGAGGCCTTGTAGAGGTACAGGATACTTTCAGGCGTAAGTAGCTTTCTAGCACAGTAGAGAGAGCTCACCTTCTTCGCAGCAGACTTGGCAATGTTCTTAATGTTCCAACTCATGTTCCATGTGAACGTGAGGCGGAGGAGTTTAAATGTGAATTCAAAACGTTGTAATTTCCGAAATGTTTATACGGTGCATGAATAAATGGTATATGAAATGCCATGTGGTGTCATCTTTCCAAGAAACGGGTTTGTGAATTCGTCCCAGTTGTTATGTTCATGATAATGTTTCTCTGACTCTGAAATGTTTACAGACTTTGTCTATTATATAGACTGTTGTTATTGTGTTCACTCCTCCTCTTCCTCCTCTTTTTTCTTCTTCTTCTTCTTCTTCTTCTTCTTCTTCTTCTTCTTCTTCTTCTTCTTCTTCTTCACCAAAGAACATTTGCCTAACTCTCCATCAACAGAACATTGTCTCCTTTCGTCGTCTGAAGCCTCTTCATGTACAGTATTTGCTATCCCTTCAAAATAACATGGCGATATGTCCACGTTATCGTTTCAGTTAAGCTCAAGCAAAACAGTGTTCAACGCTAATTTGATACTGCTATCCAACACTAGAACTGCACCAGAGCAGAATCATATCTGAACCAGCAGGGCCTAGAATCTGTGGTTTGGAGCTGAGGGACGCTCTCTCACCCTGATATTCTGATTTTAATCTCCATAAGACATGAAATTGGTGCAAAATTGTTCTATTTGAGGGATTAGTTTTTGTTAAGTGTTGAGACATTATGTTAAACAAAGAAGCAGTGCAGTTCAAATCAGATCCTGGGTGTAAATGCCAGTAACAAAAATGGAGGCGAACTGATTGAATCCAAAATTCGACAATTTTTTTTGTAACTTTAGAAGCTTTTCATTGGTTGCTCACCATGACTTGTGGTTATAAAAACGATCGTCGAAATCATTAGTGTCATACCCCCATCACTCGTCTGATGGGGAAGGTCTCCTAGCGGCTTCGGCTGCAGGGAGACAGGGTAGTAGTACTTGTCAAGGATCCGTCACTTGACACTCAGCCCAACAGGTGGGGGGGGGCCAGGAACCGGCCCAGCACCTGTTGGACTGAGGTACGCCGCCTGGGTTATACCTAGGATGTCCACCCTCCCAGGCCTTGCCACTGGGCTTTCCGGTGGAGAAAGTTCATTGCTTACTGTCTGAGGCGCCCCTACCAGGGAATGCCGACGGGGTTACTCTGGCAATTTTTAAAATTGCAGGAGTGCCCCTCCTTTAGGGGAGCCTGCTGGATCCCCACTTTCCGGCCTTGTACCACATTTTGCCGAGGTAGGCGGCAAATAAATAACTACCCCCATCAGGAGTCAAAAATATTTAACAGTTTTACCTGTCCTGAAACGGGTATTCTTCTATTTTTTTGTGTGTGTATTTGTAGGTTGTAGCTAAAAATAAACAGTTGAATGACATCATTATATGTAACATATAATGTGAACAATCAACGCATAAAATAGATAGCATGTAACATAAATAAGACAGTTTAATATAACAATTGAGTTCAAATTCAATAAAGAAGATTGGTTGGTTGGTGGATATATAATGAGAGGAGGAGGGGAAGATAAGATCTCATGAATGACGTCATAGCGAGAGGTGAGTGACAAAAGTCGCTCTTTTTTCCAACAGGTAAAGAGAGACAGGGAGGGATGAAGAGAGAGAGAGAGAGAGAGAGAGAGAGAGAGAGAGAGAGAATGCTGTGGCTCTTCCCTTCGATCTTGTGGAGCTGAGACACGGAGAGGGGGGAGCGGAGTTGAGTCTAAATAGAAAAACGTGATGCATATCTATAGATCTCTTAAACCAACGCATTTCAGGTGAAAACACTATTACATACTTATGTGTCATGGCGAAATTAGTATAAATTCCGAAAATTAAGAAAAATGATCCAGTAGATCGTGTGCTAAAAGTATATTTTTTTTTAAGAATCAACCACAGTTACATTCCCAGACGACATGTTTTGTAACATAGTGAATATGAGCGCATGCGAAAATATCAGCAGCAGCAAAAGATGGCTGACTTGCGAAGAGATTAGCAGCAGCAGCAGTAGTCGAAAAATGTGCATATGCAAATTAGGAAGTGTGCATAAGAAGAAAAATGAAAAAAAATGCGCTACGTGGTCGGGAGAAGGAAGTCGATGTCAAAGAAAATGGACGTTTTTTTGTTTTTTTTACATGGTAGTCACCACTTATCAAGGCCCAGAAGCCACTCGGGGATAAAGGTTATTGCGTGTATAGTAGTCAATGAGATAATATCATAGTAATCATTAGTGATGGAGATTTCATAAAGTGTCTTACTTGAGGGGGCGGTTTATCAGGAATTTGTTTATGCTGGACTTGAAGCCATCCAAGTTGTAGTCATGTGGGAAACAGGCAAACGGAAGAGAGTTCCACAGGCGTGCACTACTAAGAAAGAAGCTTTGCTCATGGAATCTACGCTTTGATTTAGACACAGATAAAGAGTGGGGAAAATTATTGACAGTAGTTTCAGATAGTCGGGTGTTTTTCGTGAAAGATTGGCGAGGGAGGGACAGAGATTGGAGCTCAGACGAGCACTTGCCATGGAAATAACGATAAAACACAGACAGGCTCGCAACATCTCTTCTGTGGAAGAGAGGCTGCAGGGAAGAGAAAAGGGTATCCCCCACTAGGCCACGAAGTCTATTTTGTACTCTGTCAAGGCAGGATAGGCTGTTTTTAGCAGCTCCTGCCCAGATATGGTAGCAGTACTCCATCCTTGTGTAAACCCGAGGACAAGAATGGGCCGGCTGTGGCCGGCATGTGGTCGGAAGAAAAAGACAAGTATACACCAGGTGAAATGAATGATGGCGAGAGACTTTTAAGTGGTATTGAGACGGAAACGTAACAAATAACAAAAACTTTTTATTTTTATTTCTTTCCTCTTGTTTATATGTAAAACAGCAACATTCCAGTTTAAAGATGGCGGGCTCTCATTTTAAGGGTTATCGCCCTTGTTTGTCACATGACTTCAGCGTATAACTCTTTCATGTTAAAACCTATCATAAAACTTGATATCTCGATAAATTTTATTTTTACTTACAATTATTTTTCTACTGAATCATTTTCCATAATATTTGGAATTTCTACTAATTTCGACATGACACGTAAATACATAATAATGTTTTCACTTGAAATGCGTTGGTTTGAAAAATCGCCAAACAAAGCACCAAAAACGTCAGTTTTGGATTTCGGTTTGCATCTAAAAAATAATCCGTATCCAGAATTTTAACTCTTGTTGTGTTGTACTTACAATGATGCTGAGTTGAGATGATGAGGTAGCACAATTTAAGATCACAAGGAGACAGATGGAAAGAAAGTATTTATCTCCATCCCATGGCGGGAAGATTAGATACAAAAGTCAGTAAAGTAGGATTGAAAAGCCAGCGCCCTCAAGGATGAGCACTCTAGCCTGCAATAAGTGCTTAGGAAGCCCATTACCTGTAGGAACGATGCAGGCAATTAGCAATAACTTAATTCCTTCTCAGAGAGAGAAGGCAAAGCATGTGAGAGTGAACCTCCTAGAACTACACATAACTAGCAATATACCGCAATCAACAGGTAAACGGTCATTGCAAGAATAACCCAGACTCTGCTGATTTTGGTGCCAAGATGTAAAGAAATAGTGCAATCTATATACTTATAAAACTCAAATGACCTTGTAACAGGTGTTGTAACCCACATCCGGTTTACGACTTCCGGTTGCGCATGCGTACATAAACATAAACCCATAACAGCGTAAACAAATAAACACAAAGCACTGAAATATTAACGTTATTATTTAGAAATTATTGTTCTTAGTCTGAACAAAAACATCACTAAAGGCACAACCCTGGTAACTGTCGATGCATTACTTGTGGGGAAAACTTTCCACACTAATAAGAACTGATAGTAATCAAAGCAAGAAACCAAAAATAATTATTCGTGTGAAACATTTAAATATTTTAACTTTAATAGAATTGTAGAAGGCGGTACAATGCAGAAGTAACGGAAAGACACAAGCTGAAGCAGGTGAGAATTCTCACATATTCATATTTCATACACGCATATATTCGTATATGAAATATGAATATATACACATGTATTTATAAGTTGTATTAATAAATTTCTCACCTGCTTCAGCTTGTGTCTTTCCGTTACTTCTGCATTGTACCGCCTTCTACAATTCGATTTAACTACATACTATACAATGCTTCAAGCAAACTACACCCACCTCATTTTAACTTTAACCAACACCAAAGTCAGTGAAAAAGTAAACGATTAACAACAAAACTTGAAGAGTTACGAAGACGGAAGTGGTACCATACAAACGAGCAACCTTTTGTACTCCAAAATTTATTTTTCTACATAGTCACCACCATTCTCAATGCATTTCTGCCAGCAATAAGCAATGGCTGTGCATTTGCATCCAGAGCGTGCTTTGTCATACAAAGGTCATTCCTAAAATAAAGCCTCATATCTTTTTTAAGTCAAAAAAGTCTAAGAGTTACTGAGACAGGAATGGTATCATTATAACAAGCGACCTTTTGTGTTATAGAATTTATTTTTCTACATAGTCACCACCATTCTCAATGCACTTTTGACAGGAATTCAATGACACATCTCTGCTTCTGATGCATGTCTATGACAGGGATTGCTTTTTTAGAGTCTCGCACCGTCAATGTCTGCAACAAAGAAATGAAACTTTCGGGATATGAATGCATAAGTTCAGTCATGATAACAGTGCAATTTACAACGCCTCCAATCCATTTGGGCGGAATAAGAACAAGGAGGCATTATTGTTGAAACGCTCCTCGTAATATTGTTTCAATATCTATTTATAAAATCATTGGTTGTAAATACCTTCCAATTAAGCCAATAATAACTGTGACCGGAAACATTGTTTTCATCACCCGAGGTACTGTTATGGATAGCGCGGTTAACACGATGCTAGGTCTAACGGCCAAGATCAAAGTGTAGTATCTGTTCCGGCAGATACTACACTTAAGATAATTTGTACCGGTCAATGGAGGGGAAACCCTCTATACTGGGACAATTATTATTTTTGGTAACCAGAGTGCCCCCTTTTTGCCTACTTTTAGGGGAGCTGGTTTTTACCTCACATTAAAAACGGCCTTGTGCCTAATTTGCTCAGTGGGGGAGCAAATAAATACCATCTGTTCCGGCAGATACTGCAAGCTATGACTAGCTATGACTAGCTATGACTAGCAAAGACCAGATGTGAGGGCAACCCCACATGCCTGACCTTTAACCAGCTCCCATTTCCCACCTCTCGGGAGCTGGTCCCCTTTTTCCCTTCCCCCTCCCTTCACTCCTCACATTAAAAATTGGCCTTGTGCCTAATTTGCTCGGTGGGGGAGCAAATAAATACCATCTGTTCCGACATACTGCAAGCTATGACTAGCTATGACTAGCAAAGACCAGATGTGGGGGCAACCCCACATGCCTGACCTTTAACCAGCTCCCATTTCCCACCTCTCGGGAGCTGGTCCCCTTTTTCCCTTCCCCCTCCCTTCACTCCTCACATTAAAAATTGGCCTTGTGCCTAATTTGCTCGGTGGGGGAGCAAATAAATACCATCTGTTCCGACATACTGCAAGCTATGACTAGCTATGACTAGCAAAGACCAGATGTGGGGGCAACCCCACATGCCTGACCTTTAACCAGCTCCCATTTCCCACCTCTCGGGAGCTGGTCCCCTTTTTCCCTTCCCCCTCCCTTCACTCCTCACATTAAAAATTGGCCTTGTGCCTAATTTGCTCGGTGGGGAGCAAATAAATACCATCTGTTCCAGCAGATACTGCAAGCAAAGACCAGATGTGGGGGCAACCCCACATATAAGACCTTGGTCAATGTAGGGGCAACCCTTCATACCAATTGTCACTATCCAGCTCCCCTACTCCCCGGGGAGTTGGTCCCCATTTCCCCTTCACTCCTCACATTAAAAATCGGCCTTGTGCCTAATTTGCTCGGTGGGGGAGCAAATAAATACCATCTGTTCTTCAGATGCTGCACTTCCATTTCTTGTTCTCTTTCAGTGGAGGAGCAGTCCCTCACGACTGAGACAATTTTTATTTTTGTACCTTTTCTCCACGTTAAAAAACGACCCTGGTGTCTAACTCTGTCCCGTGGGGAGGCATTGGACATTGTAAATAGGTACTTGTGTCTGATAGGTGCAGAATGATAAAGAGGTGACACATCAAACTCGGTAACTTCCGTTGATAGATCGTGCACCCCCTCCCCACCATACACCCATATAAATAGAAACGCGTATGGGGATTATTTTGTGTTCGAGTCAGAGTCGAATAATGAATATGTGTATATATGTCTGCGTGTATAATCATCTTTTTTTATTATTATATTATAGAATATTTATAGAAGAGAGTAAACAGTCGATTGCAGTCGAAGTTGGTAGATCAGAAGGATCAGAGGAAAGATTCGTCGACAGAAATGCAAAAAAAAAAAAAAAAAAAAAAGCTTGAGTCAGCAATGCGAAGGCCCCCCCCCCCTCGGTTCACTTGTAGACGAAATAAAGAGATCCTTGCCAGAAAATCGGCATCGTGTTTTCGTCTTAGATGCTCTTTACAACTCATCGACCAGTGATGGAAAGAATCGATCCCCAAAACACAAGATAACAGAAAAAAGGTATGATGAACTTATTGCATATATATGCACATACATACATACATACATACATACATGATGATGATGATTGCAACGTCTTGTCAGACAAGTGCCACTCTCTTTAAAGTCCATGAGCCCAAAAATGACTTCCATCGCCACAGGATCATTTTAATAGATAAATGCCTAAGGGAGTATCTATACACAGATGATGTTACAGAGTCTTAGCTTTGTACAACAGCTAAGTCTCTCTCTCGGTTCAAAATGTTGAGATCCAGCAACAAACAAGAGCAAGATAGCCAGCAACAAGTAAAACTGCAGACCAGCTTAATGCGGGTACTGGTCTCCCGCTTTATGTTTTTTTTAAATCAGAGGTTTGCTTCTCCTAGAAAGGTTGCCTTCACCACGGCTTACGGGAGCCATCTCCACCCCAACACACACAAACACACACGGTGCTAGTTGGCCGTTGACCCTGAAAAAGGGTTCATTCGCCCTTTGGAAGGTCTTGTTTTTAATCCTTCAGGGAGACTAGCCACCCTCCTCACCAAACAAGTCTGGTGGGGGAACCAGTTTAGTTTACATACATACATACATGCATGCATACATACATACATACATACATACATACATACATACATACATACATACATACATACACAGTTAAGAACTATGCACAACTTAAGGGTCCTTAAAAGGAGCTCGACCGCGTACATACACACCCGACTGTATAAATGTATATAAGCTGTATATAAGACTTGTGTATATAACTGAATGGGGACGATTTATGTAACGAGTTTGAAGAAACAATTACAATATCCACTAGACAATTTTAAAAAGTCCATTAGAACACACTCACGCACAGGTTAAAGAGAGACGCACATAGACATTATTATATATAAAAAAGAAAGACAGAACATATCATGAATTAGTTGTATATAAAAAAATAGCCTGAGTGTGTTGAGCAAAAAAAAAAAAAAAAATGTTAGTAAGCAGACAGGTTCGAAGCTGTACCGCAAAACAGGAAAAGAACGTCCATCGGCAAACCGGAAGTGATGAAGGTTTAAATTAAGGCTTGTCAATCGAAAAGAGGGGATGACTTTATTAGCGAAAAAAGCGCCCCCTCCCTGTAGAAAAGTGCTTAGTTGATGGTGAAGGATTTAATGTTTTTAGCCAATTTTTCGATATTTGTCGTCCGAAAGGTCGACCTTCAAAACGATATCGATCTCCTGAAAATATGTCGCCTCTGTCGAAAGTTTTACACATTTTTACACACAAAAAAGAAACCAAGCAAACAACAAAAAAATGCTTACAACTTTTCTTGAAAACAAAACATACAATTCAAAACTTTAAAAAAATATCAACAGGTTCTTAAAAATTCTTACAATTTTTTTTTTAAAAGAAAAAAACATGAACACAAATAAATCCATGTATTTCTAACAATAAATATTAAAAACGTACAAAAAACAAATCAAATTCTCTTGAAAAACTTTTCTATTTATTTAAAACAAAAAATTTATTCTTGAAACTTATGGTAGGTTGTTATATTTTATTTTATTGTTTTTTTTCATTTTTTTTTTCATTGTAATTAGTATTTATAAATGTTATTTTTTATTTCCTAGCATTTTAAATTTTTATCGGTACTCGGCATATTCCGGCGATTTACGTCAGCTGCTAGTCATTATGGAAATCTGGTGCGATTAATGCAGATGTATCAATACTATTTCAAACTTAAGCATGGCAGACCAATGTAAATACTATTTCAAACTAAAGAGAGTAGATCAAAGAAAATGCTTGACAGACCGACTGACAAAGTCTCTCATTGATATGCATGGACGCATCTAATAATTTGATCTCTACTGGACCAAAATTAAAGCTGCGCTTATAATTTGTAAGATTATATTGAATGAATACACCACAAAAGGTTTGTGGAGTTTTTGCAATAATTCAGGATTAGTTGGTATAAAAATGAAAGTCAATGGATGAGAAAAAATAATGAATATAAAATCGATAATAAAAAAATCTTTTTTTTTTTTTGTAAAAGTCGAAAAAGAGCTAAACAAGTTTCAATCAGATTAGACACGGTTCTCAATTACGATCAGAAACGCTAAATAAACCATAAATAATCCTTGTTTTCTTTTGAGACCCACTGACCTATGTGGCTGTTCAAATATCAAATCACGGCGGAACACATCATGTACATCAAATAACCTCAATGGCTTAACGATGAATATACGTCTAGGTTGTCATTGATGGAAGTACATGCAAACAGCGTAACATTAATGTGGGAGTGCCTCAGGGGTCTATCCTTGAGCCACTATTATTCCTGATATTCATTAATGACCTCCCTGATAATATTGTGCACACTTGCTGATGATACAACGCTCTATAACATGCACGAGGGAAGAACTGATGTACACAAATCTAAGACAATCGCACAATCCTTAAAAAATGAACTCAGATTGTAGTGGAATGGGGCCAAAAATTGACGGTAACATTTAATGCTAGTAAGACTAAGCTGCTCTCCTTTAACAATTACCAGACGCCTCTCCAACCACCGATATCCATAAGTAATACTCTACCTGAGAATTCTTCCTTCGATTTCCTCGGCACAACATTCACTAGCAATATGAACTGAAACAAATACATTGAGGACATTGAAAAGACTGCTGCAAGGAAGGTGGGTTCCCTCTATCATGCTAGAAAACTACTCACACCTGAGAGTATCTTGTACCTATAAAAGGCCACCATTCGCCTATACATGGAGTATTGTTGCCATATCTGGTCTGATACATCTACCACTAGTCTCTCCCTCTTGGATAGGGTCGAAAAAAACGTCTTCAATCCCATTTTGTCAACTAAGCTCCAACACCTGTCCCATCGCCACAGTGTTGCATCTTTAGGAAAGGTAAACGTTTTATCTTCCTAATAAAATATATTTAAAGAACACAACATAAAAAATAACAAACTTCTCTTTAACAATAACATCTCACTACTGATGCAAAGATGGTGGGATCCTTCTACCGCTCCAGAAGATATCTCACTACTGATGCAATTCTGTATCTATATAAAAGCCAAGTACGTCCAAGGATGGAATACTGCTGCCATATCTGGGCAGGAGCTGCTAAAAACAGCCTATCCTTCCTTGACAGAGTACAAAATAGACTTTGTGGCTTAGTGGGGGATGCCCTTTTCTCTTCCCTGCAACCTCTCTCCCACAGAAGAGACGTTGCGAGCCTATCCTTGTTTTATCGTTATTCCCATGGCAGGTGCTCGTCTGAACTCCAATCTCTAGTCCCCCCTCGCCAATCTTTCACGAAAAACACCTGTCTAGCTGAATCCACTGTGAAAATTTTCCCCCACTCTTTATCTGTGCCTAAATCAAAACGTGGATTCCATGAACAAAGCTTCTTTCTTAGAACTGCACACCTGTGGACTCAGTTCCGTCTGCCTGCTTCCCACCTGACTACAACTTGGATGTCTTCAAGTCCAACGTTAACAAATTCCTAATGAACCGCCCCCTTAAGTAAACACTTCATCAAATCTCCGCACTAACATACTGTACTTGCAATAACCCTTATCCCTGAATGGCTTCTGGGCCTTGATAAGTGGTGACCACCATGTAAAAAAACAAAAACAAAAAAAGAAAACAGTTTGAAATATTTATTGGTAGCAGGAACTGGCAGGTCGGACTGCGAAAAAGGAAGACGGAACAAAAAAGTTCTTTTTGAGGTCATTGTCGGTCAGTCAGTCCTGTGTTGTCGGTCGGTCAGTACTGTTTCATCTCCAGCTAATAGCAGTTGTTTCCAGTGGAGGCTGTTGATACTACAGTAAGATGTCAAGTGGACAGGTGATGAGAGAAGAGGTATTGCTTGGCTGAAGATCCGGTCCTGACTGACTGACGTTCTCTCAAGACTTGAGGAAGCAGATGAATCAATGAGCCCTGTTAGTTGATAGATCAGTCTGTGGCCGAAGAACTCAGAAGAGGGGGGGCATCGATTCACTATAGAAAATAGTTCTCTGTAACTGCTACACATCCCTTTGCTTGCTTTATAAATATTTTAATGGAATGTGCTCTGGACTTGTTGCACTTGTGCCATCTCAGTGTACATATCCATGAAAAAACCCGATTAGCAACAAAATCTCACCTCTTCACTGTTGAGACCCTTAAATGCCAGAAAGCTTTCCCTTGAACAGCTAGACTTTGGAATATCGTTCAGCCGAGCACTTGCCATGAAAATAACGATAAAGCAGAGACAGACTCGCAACGTCTCTTCCGTGGAAAAGGGGTGGCAGGGAAGAGAAAATGGCATCACCTACTAGATTTCGAAGCCTGTTTTGAACTCTATCAAGGCTGGATTCTTTCACAGTATTTATGTGATTTAAAAAAAGGAAACAAACAAAAATGAAAATAAGAAGACTCTTCGGCAAGCAACGCCGAGTAGATATAGCGAGGAACCAATAAAAACGTGACAATAAATCGCCGCAATGTTGCATATCTGTGCCTGCTTTAAAATATTTTAATATGTGCTCTGATGAACTCGTTGCACTTGTACCTCCTTGACGTAGATATCTCCGACAAACCCGCTTAGCAACAAAATCGCACCTCTTCACTGTTGAGGTCACTAAATGCCAGAAAGCTTTCTACTTCAATAGTTTCTTCCCTTGAACAGCTAGACTTTGGAATTCCTTTCCTGCTACCTGCTTCCCTGACTGTACTAATATGCAGAAGTTTAAATGTAATGTAAACCAACATCTTGTTTATCTTTCTTGGGCATGGTCCTAAATATATGCTTTGTTCGGGGTGAATGTGAGAAAAAAAAAAATGAATAAATAAAAACAAGTCTACATTCTCTCATGAAAAGTAAAATATAATCACATAACTCCGTTACATCAGAAGCAAATATATCATTGATCTTTTTATCAAATATCAGTTCTGTTTTGACGATATTTTCCATTTTTTAAGACATTCTTTTGGTTTCTTGTTTTTTGAAAAAGAGATAATATTCTTGAAATATTAAAGACTTCCACGGTTATTTCAAACAATAAACTTATTTGTATTTGTGATGGCTTTCGAAAATAAAACCTACAAAACCTTCGTTTGTTTGTCTATTTGTACTCCTACGTCACATCACTTCAGCACTCGGTTTCTTGCATTCTTATACTCTTTCACATTTATATGAATATATATTTGTAACACGGTATCATATGCCGAGCAGTATATTACTTAGAGGTTAATGGTTATGTGTGATAGGGGTGTGTTTAACACAAGGTTTAAAAGAACCCAGGTTTCGGGGAAATGATAGAATGTTTTTATATTGAAATATTGTGGAAGAAAAGTAATTTCTCAATGCAGTAATGTGGACATTTGGAGCCATGGGGTCTGACTTGATGTGAATAGAGATGTCAGCAGTAGGTCACATGTTTTATGCTAAGTGCAGACCACCTTGCAGGTGATAAGAATTTACTTGAAAGATGAAAATACTTTACAAGAGAGAGAGAGGAGGAAAGAGAATTAACGAGATATGCATTAAGAGAAAGAGAAAAGTGGGAGAAATGCTAGTTTCCAAATGACAGAGGAGGAAAGGCTAATCGCAAAGATTTGGGGATCGGGATTACAAATCTCATAAAATCGCTTGGTTTTGGCAGATGCGAAAACTTGCTTGATGGCCGTGAAAGAGTGTACCTCAGCTTTGGGCTCCTGCCCAGGACTAGAAACCTCCTAAAAGAGTTACTTAGAAAAGGCTCTTCCTTCTCTGGCTGAGAAACAATCTGAAGTAATCCATGTTGAAAACATTCTGCATCTTGAAACCGTTAAGAACCCAAATAGTTTAAGTTTCTTTGCATAGTTGTATATGAAATTATTTTACACAGTAATTATTCTTGTTTATAATTTCTAATTGTTCATTGCCTATCAAATTAAAATAGAGTTGATTTAAAATTTAACCTGATGCCCGGATGGCAGTGAAGACACAGACCAAACCTTTTGTGAGAAAAGAACCAAATACGACGTCAAAACAACACACAGGCAGCTAAAGTGAAAAATGTTGCCATCCAGACTTAAGGTTGTACACACTGTGTGCACCCAGCGCATCCGAGCAATAGTTCCAGTAACAAGTAAGTGTCTGGTTACATTTTAAGGGTCTATCACAAAAAGATAAGAAGTTAACCTCTGTGTTTCGGGGCTGAGGAGAGTCTTGTTGCATTAATTGGTCCTGTGAACCAGGATTGGGCAAACACCTCCTCCCCGTCTGGGTACATTTATAAAGCAACATTTATGAGTATACATTTATACATATATATTTATAAATGTATTTATCGATATATTCTTTGGAACAGCAACAATAACAACAAAAGTTAAGTTACATATCTTAAAAAAAATCAAGAACTTTCTGTTATATTTTTAACGAAATTCTGGTCGCGGCAGCAAATGGGTAATATCTAATGCATAATCTATAATATAAATCTCACCTGTCTGTTTAAATGTATGTATGTATGTATGTATGTATGTATGTTTGCCTAAAACTTTTGACAGACGCGTCGGAACGTGACAAAACCAGTATCGTTTTAAACCTCAAACTTTCAAATGACAAATACAGAAAAATTGGTCCAAAACATTAATTCCTTCACCCATAATGGGTCAGTTTTCTACAAGGAGGGATCGCTTTTTCTGCAGATAGTTTCACAGATATTTTCGATTGACTAGCCTTAATTTTGACGTTTGTCACTTCTGGTTTTGTGCTGGACGCAAACAGCAAAGACGTCATGTTCTTTTTTTTACCTTCTTTTCCTCATTCGCGTTACGGGTTCGAGCCTGCCTGCCTGCTACCATGTATTTTTTTTTTTTGTTTGCTCAACACACACTTCCAAACACCCGGGGGGGGGAACACCAGGCACCTAGTCTAATATATAGAACAAAGTATATTACAATGGTAGATATATTCGGCAAAGTAATACAGCATAGGATCAGATTTGCTCAGGTTACATAGGAAAGGCTTCAAATAGCCCCCATCCCACCCCAAGTAATGATGGTCCACCCTATCAAAGGCTTTAGACTGATCTAAAATGATCAGCACTGCCTCAGTGTCAACTTTTTTTTATGATCAAGCATATCTCATGCAGGTTATCCTGAATTGACCTGCCCTTCACGGTACAAGTTTGCCCGGGGCTAATCAGTCCAGCCAGACCAGCTGCAAATCATTGGCAAGAATCTTGGCCAAAATCTTTAACTCTTCGTTAACAGCTTCACAATGCTCATGTTAAGTGATTGGGGATTGAGCTGTCCCTGAACCATGAGTTAAATAAAACTGTCAGCAAGGGAACAAAGATGTACAACATCCTCAAATACACTTTGTACGGAAGACCATCGATCCTTTGAGACTTATTAAGGCTGACTCACTTTAAGGCTTCAACGACTTCATCTTCCATTATACCACCACCTTTGCACCTAATTGAAAGATGAGAAAAGTCAAACAGGTACCAACTGTTCAAATGACAGACCCGGTTCCTTAGAAAAAAGTTCCTGAAAGTGAGACTGAAATGCCTCCAAAACACCTTCGTTTGTGTCACAATACGTCCATTTGGCGATGTGACATGTGTAATGTGCTGATCGGCTGCATATCGAAACTCCTCTGCATGCAGACCAGCTGCCATGTTTGTCGCCTCTTGGGACATTCTTTTTAATCTAGCTCTAATTTCTAGAGCTTGGTGCTCCTTTTCAGCCAAGGAGACAAGCTGTACCTTAATTATATTAACATTAGCCCTATCCCTCTCCTCCACTGTCTGATCTAATCTAGACTCTAGTGTCGCTTTAACTGTCCTAGATTCTTGATTGAGTCCTCTGTAAAAATCAGCAGAATAGTTTCCTTAATTTTTGTTCACCTCTTATTTGCAAGTACAGTCCCTGTCAATTCTCATTGTAAAGTTGGTAATAGCCTGTGACGGTAGCCCTCCATACCGAACAATAATGTGTTAAGCTTCCAGTAACTAGTCAACCTAGGTTTAGAACTATCTAAGTCTACCCGAGCATGAACAAGTTGGTGATCTGAGTTAACAATGGAAAATCTAATTATCCTACATCGACGCGCCTAACTAAGAATTGGTCGGTATAATTCAAAAGCTGTCCTGTACCAAATCTGTGGCTACCTGTACAACACAGATTGCCTCTCCCAATATTAAAAAATACATCCGAGTTCCTCCACACAAGAATATAATTGGCTGCTGTAAGCCATAAATACTAAGGTATTGCAGCCTGGGAGCATCGTCAATAATCTTCAAATGACATCTAGGCTGACTCGGACATAAGAGGTGCTTTAAATAAGTTTCCAGATTTTTTTTTTGTAAAACATTTAAAATTATTGTAGACTGTTGGAAATTCAGTATATTATTGCTATACATCTTATGAGATGACTGACTAATTTTTATGATTTATGATTCAAATGAACAGCTACAGCAGGAATTGGAATATACCCTACTAAAGTCTGATTGTTACAGCTGGTGAATTTCAAAAATGCAATCTGGATGTGAGGGCATGTTAGAAGAATGATATGCAATAAAATTTTGTTTTAAACTTTGAAAAATGCCACAGAAACGTATAGAATGCTTCAGACTGCTTTTGGACCATCTTGCATAAATTGAGCATCAGTTTTTGAATGACATAGGAAATTAAAGGATGACAGGGAATCTCTGAGGGATGATGAGAGGTGTTGGGGGAGTAAGGAAGTCAGAACACCAGAGTTGATTGGCCAAATAAAGAATTCCATGGATAAGGACCATCGTGTGTCTATAGAGACAATTCGTGCACTGTTTGATGTCAGTGTGGAACTGTACACACAATTATTCACGAGGAACTGAAGATGAAGCAGATTTACACAAAGTTTGTCCTAAGGGTGCTCCATCCTTGTCACAGATTATTTGACTAACAGTTCCTCACCCTCTCTATAGACCAGACCTTGCTCCTTGGGACTTTTGGTTATTCCCTAAGCTCAAGGAAAACCTTAGAGGTTGTCATTGGGAAACAATCGAGGAGATGAAAGAGGCTGTGATGAGGCTCATTGATATGCTCACACAAGAGGACTTCCAAGTTGTTGGAACGGTACAACAAGTGCATTGCAGCCGAAGGAGATTACTTCAAAGGGGACTAGAGTTTCATGTGCGTATTATCAATAAAAGTGCCCATATGAAAAAAGTCCGGAAACTTATTTAAGGCACCTCATATGCTGAGATTCACCCCAGAGAGAATTGCCAACCAAGCCAGGTACGTCCAAGGATAGAGTTTGTTTTATTATTATTTCCATGGCAAGTGCTCGTCTGAACTCCAATCTCTGGTCCCCCCTCGCCAATCTTTCACGATAAACACCTATCTAGCTGAAACCACTGTCAATCATTTTCCTCACTCTTTATCTGTGCCTGAATCCAAACGTAGATTCCATGAACAAAGCTTCTTTCTTAGAAGTGCATGCCTGTGGAACTCTGTTCCGTTTGCCTATTTCCCACCTAACTACAACTTGAATGTCTTCAAGTCCAACATAAAAATTGTTTTGATGAACCGCCCCCTTAAGTAAGACACTTTATCAAATCTCCAATACTAACGATTACTGCGATACTATCCTATTGATTTTTTTTTTTTTTTACATGGGGGTCACCACTTATCAAGGCCTGGAGGCCACTCAGGGATAAGGGTTAATGAGATAGTACTGTAGTAATTATTAGTAATGGAGATTTGATAAAGTGTCTTACTTAAAGGGGCGGTTTGTCAGGAATTTGTTTATGTTGGACTTGAAGACATCCAAGTTGGAGTCAGGTTGGAAACAGGCAAACGGAAGAGAGTTCCACAGTCGTGCACTTATGAGAAAGAAGCTCTGCTCATGGAATCTACGTTTTGGTTTTGGCACAGATAAAGAGTGGGGAAAATTATTGACAGTAGTTTCAGACAGATGGGTGATTACTATACACGCAATAACTCTTATCCCCGAGTGGCTTTCTGGCCTTGATAAGTGGTGACCACCATGTAAAAAAAAAAAAAAGAAAAAAGTGCTCCAATGGAAACCTGATGGAAAAAGCAAGGAGAGGAAGTCCAAAAACTGAACCGGAAACAGACATTTGAGAGAGATTTGATTGTAATATGAAGAAACTGGAGGGGTGCTGTAAATCTGGCTTCAGATCGAAAACGATGGTATACTTTGATTGCCTCATGCATCACAAGACGCGGGAGTTGACATAGGGGAAAGCAGCAATCTCCTTTGGAAAATATTTTAACATCGAAACACAATGGACTATTGTAAATACTTCCATCACATGTGATCTCATTCTATTTTTTCAACCATAAGTGTTTTTTTCCTCTGTGTGTTGGCACACTTTACATCTCGGCAATCCTATGCCTGATGTATTATGATTCGGCCTTGATGTCATAATAACTACCGAAAAGAGGGCATTTCCAGTTTTGAAATTGTGTTTGATATTCTCCTCCTCCCAAATTGTTATATTGTAAATTACTCATAGGAAATGTCAATCGCACATGATTTATAAGTTTTTATATATATATATATATATATATATATATATATATATATATATGTGTGTGTGTGTGTGTGTGTGTGTGTGTGTGTATAAGTGAGAATGTGCGTGTGTGCGGACAACTATCAACCTTTATACCCAACGAATTTTTGATCCACGATTTTGAAAATTAGTATATTGGGTATTCATCTAGAAAAAAGGGCGACTAAGGGATCAAAATCGAAAAATTGGTACTTGGGGGTCATAAGAGTTTTATCTGTTTGTCAACTATTTTATGACTGCGCATGTGCGAATTGTTCACTTGACAACTTCCTTATATTAAGAATAAGTAAGTTTGAAAACACTGTTAAAGATCATGTCAAGCTGGTCTAATGGTTATCGTACTTGACTCATTGTCTTTAGGTTTTGGTTTCTATCTCAGCTCGAGTATTTTATTTATTTATTTATTTACAAGAAGTGAATTGTTTAGAAAGAACATAATATTCTCATGCAACGCTAGAGAGATGGATAACGATTACCGATGAAATAATATTGGATAGCACGCAAGTCATATTTTTTAAAATAACCTTTTAAATCATTAATATGATTGGATAATAATAGTAGAATTGGTTCTATAATAATTAATAAGAAATCTACATTAATTAAAAAATAATATTTATATGTATGTTATGACCGGGCAACGCTGGGCGACCAGCTATTATATCTATAAAAACAAGAATGTGCATGTGTGTGTGTGTGTGTGTGTGTGTGTGTGAGAGAGAGAGAGAGAGAGAGAGAGAGAGAGAGAGAGAGACCACTTCTCAACCTATATACTCAACGAAATTTTAATCGGCAGACTTGAAATTTGGTATATAGAGTATTCAGACATGTGGAAAACTTTTTAATCAGTTTTCATTCTGGAAAAAGTGATGCTAAGAGGTTAAAATTGAAGAATTGGGGGTCATCAGATTTTTATCTGTTTGCCAACTTTTACACAAGGTTTGAAAAAATCTTTTTTAAAGATCGTGGCAAGCTAACTTCATGGTTATTGTGTTTACCTGCACTTGAAGCATTGTGTGTTAATTGAAAATTGAAACTAATTACGTATATGAATGGATATATTTTGAAGATAAAAACAACGCATTTTTTCTTTTTTTTTTTTCTTTGAAGTAAAGAAAAAAAAGATTTTCTTACCTTATTTCAATTTTGTGCAGCTAACGCGTGACACCCCGACTGATGACTGATGTTATTTTTAAATATCATATCAAGACCTGCGAACTAAAAATAACACTCTCACATGCAGAATCTCACATGTGTTCAAGAAGAAAAAAAAAGACAGACTCTTCATTGATGAGGATGTGTAGCATCGAAATATATCTGGTATAAACAAATAAATTTATTTATTTAAAAAAAAAAAATGTGTTGTTTTTTTGACTCTCAAACGTATCCATTTATATGCGTAATTCTTTTCAATTTTAAATTAATACAACGCTTTAAGTGCAGATAAAGAAAAAAAAAAGCAATCATAGTCATAGTTAGAAGTCATTAAATTTAAAATCTTCCTTCTGTCAGGTTAGCTCAAATAGTAGGGAACGCGGCTGAAGCACTAAATGTTTTGGTTTCGATTCCGGCTAATGACGCACGTCATTTTTTTTTTTTTTTTAACATTTGAAAGCTGTATAATATATTAGGTACAATAAATTATTCAAGAGAAAATTGGCTTTATGTCAATAAATACGAAATCTGCATGGATTAAAATATATTTAAGCATATTTTACGACTGGAAAGGTCGGGCGCACCTCTGCTAATTATATTTATATAATAAGAAAAAGAGAGACAAATGCAGAATCAGTAATAAATTCAGAGGCAAATACCATTTTTTTTCTTTTTTATTGTTATTTTACCACAAATAAAGCGCAACCACGTAAGGGCTACTATCTAGGACCATATTTGCAGGGACACTATGTAGGGAGTTGAGCAACGAGATGTCTGTTTATATTACACTTAAACTTCTGCATATCAGTACAGCCAGAGAAGCAAGAGACCGGGAGGGAATTCCAAAGTCTGAGTTAGTCTAGCAATAACACATAGCACATAACTAAACAGTTAGTGTCTCGTAAAATAATTCACAACTTCACGTGTCAAAAAAGAGGTTATAAATAATTTGAAGTGTTTGAAGTGGAACATAGCCTAAAGTACAGGTCATGAACTACTGGTATTAATGCATGAATATTTATTTTCAAATCACATTATTTTTTTGGGGTGGGGGGCAATGACTTTTAGATCAGATTTAAATTATTCATTTTTTGTATGGAAATTGCTCCAGACAAGGTATGAAGCCATAAATACAAGGATCTAAAAAAAAAATACTACAAAGTCTGAAACGAGCTTACAATAAGATGAGATGAATAGATTCCGACACAAAATACAGCAATTATCCCCCCTTTGTCAAAAACAGCACTTATGTTAAACTACTGTCTTCGTTTTGGTTGTAGCTATTTTTAAGTAATGGAGATTTAGTATCTGTCTGTCTAAAGCTGAACTCTACTATTACTTCTATTTCTATCGTACTACTAGCATTTCAGCCCGGCGTTGCCCGGGTGTTTCGAGGTGTATGTTGAGAAAAAAAAAAGCGGTCAATTTTTTTAAATTTTAACCCCTATTATGACCCCTTAACATTTATTGTTTTGGGCTCAAATCAAGTTATTAAGTTAGATCCCTGTCCAATGAACCTATTTCTAACATTTCAAGTGTTTAGACCCAAAATTGTTGGAGGAGTTTGGTAGAGTTCTCAAAGGTCAAATCGTTGAACTTTGACCCCTTAACAGCCAAATTTCTGGCCGAAAACCGATGACAAAGATTTTCCCAAATCTCAGTACCCTGTATATCAAATTTCGAGTGTGTAGACTAAAAATTTACAGAGTTATTGCATAGGGAAATGTACACACACACACACACACACACACACACACACATACACGTTCACTTTTATAAATATACTAGCATTTCAACCCGGCGTTGCCCGGATGTTTGGATGTGTATGTTGAGCAAAAAAAAAAAAAAAGTAGTAGTAGGGAGGCAGGCTCGAACCCGTACCACAAAGGAGGAAAAGAACGGGGAAAAAACCTGACGTCTATGCTGTTACGACCACCGCCAAACCGGAAATGATATTTTTTTAAAATTAAGGCTAGACAATCTAAAGGAGAGGATAACAGTAAAAAATATCGGCGAAAAAAGCGACCCCCCCCCCCCGTAGAAAAGTGCCTAGTTGAAGGTAAAGATATTAATGTTTTTGGCCAATTTTTCGATATTTGTCGTATGAAAGGTCGAACTTCAAAACGATACTGATCTTGAGAAAATCCATCGCCCCTATGGAAAGTGTTGGGTAGACATGCAAACATACATATATGCATACATTTATATATTGGTAACTAAAAATTTTCGACCCAAACTGATGAAAAAGCTTGCCCTATCTCTGAATACCCTTTATGTAAAATTTCAAATATTTAGACCAGAAATTGTCTGAGTAATTTGGAAGAGACCGCAGAGGTCAATTTTTTCTTAATTTTGACCCCTTTTATGACCCCTTAACATTTATTGTTTTGGGCTCAAATCAAGTTATTAAGTTAGATCCATGTCCAAGGAACCTACATCTAAAATTTCAATTGTTTAGACCCAAAATTGTCGGAGGAGTTTGGTAGAGCTCTCAAAGGTCAAATTGTTGAACTTTGAGAACAGCCAAATTTCTGGCCGAAAACTGATCACAAAGATTTTCCCAAATCTCAGTACCATGTATATCAAATTTTCAGCCTGTGGAATTTAAATTGACAGAGTTATTGAGTAGGGAAATGTACATATACAGACAGACAGATATACAGACACGTTCACTTTTATAGATAGATAGATAGATAGATAGATAGATTGTACTACTATACTTCCAATTTTTGTTTTTTTAGAAATCTCTCAAGCCACTTGATCTAACAAGAACGAAATATCAAAATGACCGGCAATACCTATATGCCTATATGCCTTATTCTTGAAAATACTAAGGCTATAGGTAGGATGAAAACAGTAAGCAGGAAGGGAGTTCCACAATCCTACAGTTCTTGAAAAGAAACTACTGGATTAGGAATCTGCATTACAATGAGGTACCAAAACAACGAATTGAAGGAGGCCACTAGACTAACGAATCAAACGAGCTGGAACAAAGAAAGCAGGTTAAAGATCATAGAATTCTGAAGAACGCATGTCGTTATAGTATTGATAGAAAAGACAGAGACTAGCAACATCACATCTGTGAGAGAGTGGGTGCAGAGAACAAGAAAGGGTGGGGTCAACTAAGTTACTGATACATTTCTGCAAGACCTTCAAATGGGACAGAGATTCAGGAACCAGCGGAAATATAACAACTACACTCCATACATGGTCTGATAGTAAATTTGTAGACAGAGAATAGCCTCGGGTATGAGAAAGTGTTTAGAGTTAGAGAGAAAACTGATAGAGAGTGTTATATAGTTGGTTGAGCAGAATAGACATTTTTTGTTATTTATCTATCTATCTATCTTTATATCTATTTATCAATATATCTATCTTTGTATCTGCTTATCTATCTATCTATCTAACTTACTATATATCTATCTATCTACCTAACTATCAATCTATCTATCTATCTATCTATCTAACTATCTATCTATCTATCTATCTAACTAACTATCTATCTATCTAACTATCAGTCTATCTATCTATCTATCTATCTTTCTATCTATCTATTTATCTATCTATCTATCAATCTATCAATCTATCAATCTGTCTAACTAACTATCTATCTATCTATCTATCTAACTATCTATCTATCAATCTATCTAACTATACATTTATCTATCTATCTATCAATCTATCAATATATCTATCTATCTATCTATCTATCTATTTATCTATCTATCTCTCAATCTATCTATCTATCTATCTATCTATTTATCTATCTATCTATCTATCTAACTGGCAAAGTAAACAAGAGATGAGATGTGAAGCTATGTTTTGATAAAAGTTGTCAAAACATGTTGAGGTGTAAACTGGACAAGTTGCACCAGAAGAGATCGGACCAGCTCATTGGAATTATGTGTGTCCGTCTGTCATGTGTTCTTGTTAGCTGGGAAAATAGTTGAGTTAGATTGAGGACGTTAGCAGAAGAAGATGATCTGGAAAGTATCTCCTCTCGAGGGAGGGGGGAGAGCCTCAAACATGAGATGCGTAAGAACTAATCACCCACGCAAAGATCGTCAATCACTCCTCTGGGAGAAAAAAAATATATAAAAATACACAGCATCTTTGTCTCTTTGAAACATCTATGTTTATGCAGAATCCTTCTCCCCAAGATTTGGCTGGAGAACTCTCAGAGAAGCGATAGCAGAAAAACAGGTACGTCGTCAAATGTGTGTGTTTATGTAAATGTCTGACAAGCACATGCATCCACACCTAGACGAAATTATCACAGACCGTGAAATAGATAGTTATGTATATATATATATATAGATAATAATATCTGGTTCAGATAGTGAAAAAACCTACTATAGACATGAGTAACACGTCACACACAATCACACGGCATTGATATGAACAACTCCTCCGTTATATAATAGAATTTTTAGAGAGTGTTTAGAAGTTGTTACCTATGACTAGTGGATATTCGGGATCTCTCTGTCTGATGCTGAAGTATACTATACCAGTTTATAATATTGTACTTTTTTATTTTTATAACTAATGAAGGTTTGGTATCTGTCTGTCTATTATTTATATATCTGTTGAAGTGAGAATGAGTGTGTGAGGACAGTTTTCAACCTATATACTGAATGAATTTTTTATCTATAGACTTAAAATTTGGTATATATGGTATTCAGACATGAGGAAAATTTTTTAATAGTTTTTATCGAGAAAAGAGGGCTGCTAAGGGGTAAAAATTAAAAATTTGGTGCTTGGGAATCAGATTTTTATACAACAGTTTGCCTACTGTTTCACAACTGTGCATGTGTGAATTGTTCACATGACAGCTTCCTTATGTTAAGAATAAATAGGTTTGTAAACAATTTTTACAGATTGTGGCAAGCTAGTCTAATGGTTATCGTGCATGAATCACTGTTTTCAGGTTTTGATTTCAGTCTCAGCTTGAGTATTTTTTTTTTTTACTTACAAGAAATGAACTGTTTAGAAAAAACATAATACTTGCATGCACATGTCTCAGTTTCTGTATGAATTCAAATATAATTTTTATGAGGATTTTGTGTTGGGGCAATGCCGGGCAGCCTGCTAGTTAATATATATATTGTATTATCACTTCCCCAATCATGATGATGATGATGGTAGTGATGATGATGATGATGATGATGATGATGATGATGATGATGATGATGATGATGATGATGATGATGATGGTGGTGGTGGTGATGGTGGTGGTAATGGTGGTGGTGATGGTGGTGATTGTGATGATAGTGATGGTGATGATGATGGTGATGACGATGGTGGTGGTAATGATGATAGTGGTGGTGGTAGAATGATGATTATTATGGTGGTGATGATGGTGGTGGTGATGTCGATTAAGATGGTGGTGGTGGTGATGATGATGATGGTGGTGGTGATGATGATGGTGGTGGTGATGCTTGTGGTGGTGATGGTTACGATTGTCATTATGATGGTGGTTGTGGTTATTATTATTATTATGATGATGATGATGATGATGATGATGATGATGATGATGATGATGATGATGAAACCATTCATTGCATTTGATCAATTGGACACAAGTTGATAATTTTGACAAGATTAGAATGAAACTGTAGATTTGTACCTCTACTCCAAGTTCTAAATATATATTTTTATCCAACAGTTCTTTCAGTATATCAAAACTTTGGTACATTTTTTACAGATCTGTTTCATTATGCAGAAACAATCAATTATTATTATGTCAATATCGAGTCTTTTTATGTGCATACTTTTCAGAAAAATAGAATTTTTTTTTACTTAAACATTACATGATAATTTTCTGACATTATATCGCCATGCATATTTCTTTTTAAGCAAAAATATTTCTATTTTTCTGAGGAGTTTATGCACGAAGAGATTCAGTATTTCCATAAAAATAATTGATTGTTTCTGCTTTTTGTGTTTTAACAAAAACCAAGACTTCAAAGAATGGGTTGGTAGCAATAAATAGTGTATTGCATTGTTAGTTACAATTGTTTCAATACTATTCGGACAAATCCAAACATTATGTCATTTAAAAATTTTCACAAGAAAAGCCTTTCTTCAGACTTATTGAATAAAAACACTTTAACAACAAAATATTATGGAAACCATTTCCCTTATAAGGAAAAGAAAACAAGCAAAAGTATTTTACCTATATCGCATCCTTGCAAAGTCATTTATATATATATATATATATATATATATATATATATATATATATATATATATATATATATATATATATACTAGCAAAAGTACTCGTCGTTGACTGGGTTCAAAAACAGCCTACAGAAAATGGACTCTGATTTATGAAAGTATGATAGGTTATGAAAAGGAAGGGTTGTAAAAAGATAGCAAAATATGATGAAAGTAAAAATAAAATAGATAAACCCCATAATTTATTATACCACACCTGTTCTGTAAGTTCTTTCCTCTTCTTCGTCTACTTTGTGACTGAGACTACAATGTGTTGGGCTCTGCTCGTCGGAAGATGTTTTAATTTGGTCAAAGAAAGGATCACAAATCTGTCGTTGGTTAGAAACCCAAGTGTCATTTTAAACTTCTTAAAATAAAATATTGTTATTTGTGATAAACTATAAAAGGTGTGGTTTCGTTTAAAGGGAAAATCCTTTTGTCACATGATTAAGACTGCGACCGTTAGAGGATGTGACACAAGGTCGGAAGGTGGGAAAATGAGTAGCCCCGTCGAGCATGGAATTCAAAGGAAGACATGGAGCAGACGATCATGACTTGGACAGCGAATGCACACAAACACTAATTCAAATCATGATTTTTTTTTTAGATTTTTTTTTAATTTTATAAAAATTATATTGGAAGGATAAGTCGGTTGAAATCTGAAAAAGTTGAAAAGTTGGAAAAAAAACAAAGAAAAAAACAGAACAACAATTGTCCAGACAGAAAGCGTCTATTCATAAGTGTTTAGTGGAAGGAAATCACTCGTAATCACATGTGCGCCAAATTGTTTTTCATCCCAATTGTTCTTCTTGTAGGCGACCACACACTTGACAGATCGGCAATCCTTTTTATCATGTATTCTGGTTTGGACTTTATATCCTTATAACTATAGTACAGAGGGAATTCCCAGTTTGGAAGTTTCCGCTCATAAACATCAGTCTGACATTTCGCGATGAAAACAGTCCCGACTTGATTTTATGTGTCTACCTCCACCCTCACCCGAGGACAAGAAAATACATATAGAAATCTTTTACATGTGGGGAACTCAGGAGCCTCCCCAGTAAGAGCTCTCCATCATTGTGCCACATCTTGACAAAGTTTGGTGACGGTTAGTCAAGCGATATGAATACTAAGCAGTACACAATCTGATTTGACAGGAACCATAACCTCTGTTATGGCAAAGGTATAAAAAAAAAACACAACACAACTGATTTGTTATCGAAATGCCCCTAAATTATTGTTGCGTGAAACTCCCAGCTTTAAATAGCAGCAGATACTGCTCTTGAGGAGGGGGGGGAGTCAGTATCCCAGCAGACATCCCTGATACTCGGACCGCAGTCTTACTGGTAAACCTCTCATTTATATATGTTTTCCGTTACTGTTTCTCTCGTGTGTCTATTTCTGGACCCTTACAAAGTCAAAAAAATCAGTAAAAAAAATTAGGACCTTTGGTTATTGAATGTTTTGGTTTTATGGCATGTCAAACATAGGTCATTTAAATGATGACCCCCCCCCCCCACACACACACACGTTTTGTATATGTATGGAGTATAGATATACAATTTTATTTGCAGACACATATTTTGTAAATAAATACTTTATAAACAGTAGATTTTATTTAACTCATAAATAAATATGTATATATAACATAATCACATTGAAACGCTGGTTCTCATTAGATCACTGGAATTAAACGATGTTGAACCTGGCCAGTACCAGATGGCTGACAGTTTGGGAATATCAGACGTTGTATGTGAGAGGATGGCGAAAGCTCCCCATAAAAAATACTTTTATTATTACTGATATTCATAAATGGCCTCTCTGATAAAATTGTGTTTGAGATGGGTATATTTGCTGATGAGACCATGTTCTATAGTACACATAAGGGAAAATGAACTTACACATACGAGGTGCGTGCAATAAGTAATGCCCCTGACCCATTTCCAGTTGTCTGATCTAGCTGAAATTTTGCATGTACAATGATTTATATCTCTACTGGTTATGTGGCAAATTACAGCTCTGAACGAATTGTGGTTTCTGTTTTACAGGTGTTTGAACTGAGTCAGGTGTGAAATGGAGCCTGTTGAATGTCGAGCAGTGATCCAGTTTTTGTATTTGAAAGGACGCACACCACAGGAGACTTTTGATGAAATGAAAGAAACTTATCGTGATAATGCCCCATCATATGACCTTGTAAAACGCTGGCACCGTGAATTCAAACATGGCCGGAAGTCTGTGAAAACAGCTCTCAGACCTGGTCGATCCCCCTTCTGCCATTGATGAGGCATCAGTCCGTCAAGTTGAGGCTGCCATTGTGGAAGATCAGCGCATTACTATTCGCCAAATAGCCCAAGATGTCAAGATTAGTACAGGGTCTGTGGAAACTATCACTCATGACCATTTGCATATGCATAAGGTGTCTGCCAGATGGATTCCCAGGTTGCTCACACCATTCCAGAAGCGAGAATGCGTCGAGTACTCGAGGATGAATCAAGAAGATGAGTCAAAGTTTTTCAAAAGACTGATTACACAGGATGAAACCTGGGTCCATCACTATGATCCAGAGACCAAAGCCCAGTCAATGCAGTGGAAGCACTTGGACTCACCATCTCCAAAGAAGGCAAGGGTGCATCCCTCCGCTGGCAAGGTCATGCTCACAGTCTTCTGGGACCAGGACGGAGTAGTGATGACAGATTTCCTGGCAAAGGGTACCACAGTTACAGGAGCCTATTATGCTTCACTTTTGAGGAAATTAAGGGAAGCTATCAAAATCAAGAGGCAGGGCAAGATCAGCAAAGGTACCCTCCTCCTGCAGGACAACACTCCGGTCCACAACTTGCATGTCGCCAGATCAGAAGCACGGGCGTGTGGTTATGAAATCCTTCCCCAACCTCCCTACTCTCCTGACCTTGCACCCTCTGACTTTCACCTCTTCCCAGCCATGAAGTTGTTTTTGAAAGGAAAGCGTTTCCCAGATGATGCAGCCTTGATCTCTGAAGTCACGTCATGGTTGGAGGACCAACCTGTGGTGTTGTACAAAAACAGTCTCCAGAGCTGTATCAAACGATGGGAGAAATGCATAACTCTGGGTGGTTCCTATGTAGAGAAAGACTAATAACTGTGCCAAGTTTCGTTGCTCTACTGCTATAGGAAGTGGGTCAGGTGATTTACTTATTGCAGTCCCCTCGTATTCGTAAATGTATTATTTGTAGGCATATTATTTGTAGACATATTACTTGTACACATATTATTTGTTGGCATATTATTTGTAGACATTAGACGTATTATTTGTAAACATATTATTTGTAGACATATTATGTGTAGACGAATTATTTTTAGACATATTATTTGTAGACGTATTGCTTGTAGACATATTTGTAGACGAATTATTTGTAAACATATTATTTGTAGACGTATTATTTTTAAATGTATTGCTTGTAGACATTATTTGTAAACGTATTGTAGACGTATTATTTGTAAACGAATTATTTGTAGACATTATTTGTAGATGTATTATTTATGGACGTATTATGTGTAGACGTATTATTTGTAGACATATTATGCGTAGACGTATTATTTGTAGACATATTATGCGTAGACGTATTGTTTGTGAACATATTTGTAGACGAATTATTTGTAAACGTATTATTTGTAGACGAATTATTTGTAAACGTATTATTTGTAGACATATTTGTAGACGAATTATTTGTGGACATATTTGTAGACGAATTATTTGTAAACGTATTATTTGTAGACATATTTGTAGACGAATTATTTGTGGACATATTTGTAGACGAATTATTTGTAAACGAATTAATTGTAAACGTATTATTTGTAAACGTATTATTTACTGTAACTCGGCGTATTTTTCCCCCGTTGATCAGTGTTATGCAAGTTTCGTTATGTAATATTTCAGGCTTTCATGTGTCTTTTTTGAATGAAAGGAAACTATTTTTCTACAAGCAGAAGATAAACAAATACATAAATAAAAAAGAAAATGAGTCGATTGTTAGCAAAGAAGGCAATGAAAGAAAAAGATGCTATTATAGTAATGCTATGAAGCATGAAAATAAGCGCCAATTTGTGCTAAGCAAGAAACAGGCACGCAGCAAGGATACGAAGGTTATGAAGGCAATCGCAGCAGTTGGACAATGTGAATTATTTTGTTGCGCAAAGAATTTATGGATTTTTAGACAAAAGTTAAGCTATAGCACATCCTTTATCACGTGCCTTCATATAGAAACGGAAGTGACGTCAAACCACTAAGATGAAAAAAACTGCTCTGATTGGCTAATAAAATAGTAGTAATATAATGAAGGTTTGGTTTGATTGTTTTGTTTTACGGCATATCAAATTTTTTCAGGTTATTTAATGCTGAATCCAGTAATTTTAGAAGAAAAGGTTTTGTGTTTTAAGTTGTTTTTATTTTCAAATATTTATTCATGGTGTTTGGTTTGGTGGCTTAGCTTTAATGCATATCAGCCCTTTTCAGGTTGTTTAATGTCGAATCCAGTGATTTTGAAAAAAAAAAGTTTTATGTGTCAAGTTGTTTATATTTTCAAATATTTATTCATGGTGTTTGGGTTGGTTTCGTTTGATTACTTTGTAAAGCGAAAATGGAAAATGGAAAAAGGAAAGGAGAGAGTAAAAGTAAGCTGTTGCTTTAGTTTTTGAGCAGAATAAGGTTTTGCAAATAAGGAATAGAAAAACAAAAAAAAACATCAATGTTAGGTGCATTTTATCTCAGGATGTCAATATCTTCAGACAGCCTGATCTGGTAGCACCAGTATAATGAAGAAGGTTCAAATAGAAAATTTCAACTTATTATCGAGCGAAGGAACGTAAGTTAAGTGGGTGCTTGTCCAGAATTCTCTCCATTAAAAAAATCTGTACGTTGTACGTACCCGTGACATAAAGAAATTATCATACACCAAATATCACATAAATTGATCGAGTAGTTTTATTTTTAAATAAGTAAATCATTTTTATGGCTAAACTAAAAGCGACGATCTCGTGACGCCATCTTAAAAATTTTCTAAAAGAACAAGGGAGCTAACTCCAAATCGAGATTGTAGCAAGCCATTGTTAACATTCACTCCTGGTCTGAAATGGAACACATACATCATATCTGTTGCCAAGATCGTTGGAAAATGGTTGGATCACTCTACCGCTCCAGGAAGTGTCACTGCCGATGCAATCCTTTATCTGTATAAGAGCCAGGTACGCCCTAAAATGGAGTACCATTGCCACATCTGAACAGGAGCTGCTCGGCACTCTCTATCCCACCTTGATAGAGTTCAAAATCGGCTTCAAAACTTAGTAGATGATGCCCTTTTCTCTTCTCTGCAACCTCTTTTCCACAGTAGAGACATTGCGAGCCTCTCTGCTCTATCATGATTTTCATGGCAAGTGCTCGACTGAACTCCGATTTATCGTTCCCCCTTGCCAAACTTTCACAAAAACACTTAACTGGCTATAACCACTACATGCGATTTCCCCTCACTTTCTTACTGTGCCTAAATCTAAATGCAGATTCCATGAACAAAGCTTCTATCCCAGCACTGCGCGCCTATGGAACACTGTTCCGCTGGCCTGCTTCCCAGTTGAATACAACATGGTAGCCTTTAACTCCAATGTAAACAAGTTTTTGTTGAGCCGTCCACATAAATAATCAATGAAGATATAATGCTATTAAACCTTAAGTATGGATTCTTTATTAAAATTATTTATGGAAATCACTCCAGACATGGCATAAAGCCACTTGATGTAAGGAGCTATAAAGTAAGATAAAATAAAATAAAATACTACGTCAAGGTCAAAATCTAGTCAACAATAAGTGTTAGCTTGATATATTTCAATCCAGAAAAACAGCAGTTCTTCTCCCTTAGTCAGAAACATCACTCATGGAATGTGAGGACTAAAAGACAAAAAAAAAAGGAAGCGAAAGTTATGCGGCTGCTGAAAGGGAATTTTGTTTAATTGAAGTCTAATGACTATTGATAAAATTCAATGAAAATCTGAAATATTTCAATTTTTAAATGGGAGGATGTGCTCATACCATGCCCCCAAAAACCGTTTAAAATTCCTGAATTGGAAGACATGTTAAATTTCAGAAGAGTTTCCGATCTTGATCACGTGGTGCAATGGGGAAAGGTGGCTGGTTACTTTTAATGCATCTAAAACCAAGCTTCTATCTTTACATCATCAATGCTCTGATCCCTGTCTGGCATCAATTGAACTGAATAGTTCTCATCAGTGATGGGATTCAGCTGGTTTGCACCGGTTCGATCATCATTGATAGGGTACGGCATAAAGGTCTACTTCATAAGATATCCAACTACGGAATAGCTGGAAATGTTTTCTCAATTATTAAATCATTTCTGTCGGATAGGTTCATAAGAATAGTGGTTGATAGGTAGAAATCAGAAGCTCACAGTATTAATGCTGGAGTCTCTCAGAGGTCCATTCTGGGCCCAACTCTCTTCCTGGTCTACATCAATGATCTTCCAAATAACATCCTAAGATCATTCATTGACATTTATGCTGACAACTCTACCATCTATGGTAACACATCAAAGGCCGTAAATGACCAAGTTCTTTCTTACTCTCTCTCTCTTCTGATCTTGAGCATGAGGTACAATGGGGAAAGAGGTGGCCGGTTACTTTTAATGCATCTAAGCCCAAGCTCCTATCTTTACATCATCGCCGCTCTGATCCCCATCTGGCATCAATTGAAATGAACGACTTTTGTTTTAGGGAGGTTCCATGTTTTGACAAACTTCTGGGTTTGACCTTCACTCCTGATCTGAGATGGAACACGTTCATCAAATATGTTGCTAGGGTCACTGGAAAAATGGTAGGGTCCTTCTACCGCTCCAGTAGATATCTCAGTCCTGATACAATTTTCTACCTATATAAAAGCCAGGTACGTCCACTGATGGAGTACTGTTGCCACATCCAGACAGAAGCTGCTAGAAGCAGCTTATCCTGCCTTGACAGAGTTCAAAATAGACTTTGGAGCTTAGTGGGGGATGCCCTTTTTTCTTCCCTGCAACCTCTTTCCCACAGAAAAGACGTTGCGAGCCTGTTTCTGCTTTATCGTTATTTTCATGGCATGTGCTCGCCTGAGCCCCAGTCTATGCCCCCCTCCCGCCAAAATTTCACAAAAACACTCATCTAGCCCAAATCACTATCAATAATTTCCCACACTCTTTATCTGTGCCTAAACCTAAGCGTAGATTCCATGAACAAAGCCTCTTTCTTAGAACTGCACGCCTGTGGAACTCTCTTCCGTTTGCCTGTTTTCCAGCTTACTACAATTTGATTGCCTTCAAGTCCAATGTAAACAAGTTCTTGATGAAGCGTCCCCTATGTAATCCAATCTACAAAATTTCCACTACTTACGCTATAATCCCATTGACTACTGCACACCCAGTCACCCTTATCCTCGTGTGGTTCCGGGCTTTGATAAGTGGTGATTTCTATGTAAAAAAAAAATTAAATAATAATAATAATAATAATAATAATAATAATAATAATAGTTGAAACAAAAATAATAGTAAATAAATATAGAAAACTAATAACAATGATGATGTTTATAATAATAATACTACTCCTAGTGAGTAAACAATCATAATAATAATAATAATAATAATAATAATAATAATAATTCTGATTTCGTTTATGAACGTCTCTCTGGAAAGAGATGATATTCATTTCCAGAGGATTTCCCTCAATCCCGGCTCCAAACCAGGAGCTTCAAAGATGAAGGGTTTTTCTAAGTATGTTGTGGTACCTACAATTGCAGAGGTCTGAAGGCCACCTAAAACATCAGGGATTTGAAGTTTTTTCGTCCTTCCAGACGATTTGATACTACTACTAGTGTACCAACTACAACCGGGATTATTTGTGTTTTAACCCCGTGTATACGCCTTATCTCCAAGGCCAATAGAGCATAATTGCACCACTTTTCGTTCTCATTCTTTCTCACATTCCTGTCCCAGGGTATTGAAAAGTCTACAATCTGCCAGTTTTTTGAGACCTTGTCGATGACGACCAAAACTGGACGATTATGTTCCAATTGCTTGGTCGTTATGATACTTTTGCCCCACCATACCTCTATCTTGCCATCCTCACTTGTTCTCACTTCATCAGGCACCTTCTCAAACCATTTTCCAGCACACTTCACCCCAACCTTCTTACACACCTCCCAATATATCCAGAGTCCCATGCGATCGTGTCTTTTGCGGTACTCTCTCTGGGCCAGTCCACTACACCCTGCTGCAAGGTGCGCAATTGACTATGAGGTCTTACCACAAATCCGGCATTCTGTAACAGCTTCCTCTCCTAGAACCACTTTTTTGAACAATCGTGTTCCTAATGCCTGCTCTTGTGCTGCACAAACAAAAGCTTCAGTACTCTTAGCCAGATACCCACCTCTAAGCCATTGCCATGATCTTTCATCAGCCACTTCTGCTATATCCTGGAAGAACTTTCGATGCATTTTCTTCCTAGCCAGTTCCTCTGCTCTTTCTCTATCCATACGTTTCACATAATCAGCCTTGGTCTCACATACCTCCACTTCATTGGCCACAACCTTAAGCATCCACTCCTCACTTCTAACCATATGATCCTTCAACGACGTCTCGGTTCTAATCACACAATCTTTTACACTTTTCAATCCTCTCCCAACGTCTTTCCTCCTTTGATACAGCCTAGCTACACTACTTGGAATGTTAAATATACCAAACATTGCTAAAACTTGTTAGACCATTCTAAAATAATAATAATAATAATAATAATAATAATAAAGAAATAAAGAAATAAAGAAATAAAAACACCAGAAAGATGAGACTGCTATGAAACAACAATAATAATACAATGCCAACACCTCGAACTGTAAGAAAGTCAAGGTGATTCCCATTGTAATTGAAACGCTTGAGACCATAACAAAAAGCCACCATAAATGGCTTAATCTGATTGACAAAACAATTTCTTTTCCAATTTTGCAAAAGGCTTGCCGGCTAGAAACGGCGATAGTGTTAATACAGCTTGAATGTCTAAAGTCAAAGGAATTGACTTGATGTTCAAGAAAAAAATCCAACTAAAAACATCCAGAGGTTGAGACTACTAAGGAATAATAATAATAATAATAATAATAATAATAATAATAATAATAATAATAATAATAATAATAATCCGACAAAATAGAGAGATAAAAAAAGGAAATTATGGAAACAATACACCAGTTTTGTTAATTTTATTCATCCAGACAAAGTCTCGCAATAAAGACGAAACGTTGATGAACACATAACTTGGTTTGTATCTTTTTTTTTTTTTATCCCTCTATACATACATATACAAATACATACATATGCACACATATATACATATACAAATATATACATATACACACATAAATACATATATAGGCGCTTCTACAGAATTGGAACGAGATTTTCGGAAATCGTAAAACTGAATTTCACATGAAAACAATGGTATCTACCCGTTCCTCGTATTTTTAAGATGACTATATCCAAAAATTACGAAAATCGATAAGGTAGAAAAATTTTATTAAAGAAAATAAAAAATAGAATTTGATGAAAAACGATCGTAAAACACAAGAGAGTTTCACAGGGAGGTAATTTTCCATTCGAATTAAACAAAGATGGTGGCAATTTTTCGCCTGCTAACACGATTAAAGTTGTTGTTTTTTTTTTAATTCAGTAATATTCAGGTAATTTTGACTGCATAATTTGGAAGCTACGATTGTAACTTATTAGAATTGACAAAAAAATCAGTTGAAACCATTCTTTTTTATCTGAAAACTCCATTTATCGACTAAAAAATCTCGTCCCAATAATGTATAAACACCAATATATATATATATATATATATATATATATATATATATATATATATATACAGCCTTTGAGACTTTACACGACCGGTCGCCACAGTCGATTGAAAATTTCTTGGGGCGAGTAAAAGCACTCGCCCGCCAGTCGATACAATTTCTTTAAATAAAGAAACGGGAAAAACTCATTTATTTTACGACCCTCAAATATACGGCGACTTAGAATGACCTATCTCTCATCATTTGTGAATTCTTTCATCTCTAGCTGTGAGACCGTTGGAGTATCGTATTGAAAAAAAGAGTGGTCACGCTAAAGATCAACAAGAGGTCAAATTTACACATTCGGCGTGTAGTCAAAATGTCGTCTTCATTTAGCTCTCTGATTTTGAAATTCATTTGGAAAAAAAATTCTTCAACTACATACACTTCATGCTTACAAAAGTAAAGACGAACATTTGAAAGAGGAAAAAACGCATCGTTCCGTCAAGCATGCATCGAAAATTAAATTATACAACAAGTAAGTAATCAGTTTTCGCTTCAGTTTTGTTTCTTCGTAAACAAACATTCTTTATTCCAGGAACGATAGAAATATATCAGGATATAAACAAATCTGGACATGGATTATAAAAATGTAAACACATAAAAATATCAAGACGGCTGATTATTAGTAACATGTAATACATGATATAATATTTCGACTTGCCTTGTAAAAAATAAAAATATAGAATAAATGTATAAAAAACCTTTATTGTTTCATTAACAAAGCTATTTAATTACTAGGTTAATCTATATAAATTTCGCTGAAATGTTCAATGCTATATGATGCTAAATGTCCATTTTTATTATGATCTCGCTTTTGTTCAGTAATTATTGTAAGTAACTATTTCTGATTCTTTTGAGCTGCTGGGATGATCGTGTGTTTCAGAATATTTTTCAATTAGAGACTTCATATTGAAATGTTTTAATGAAAAAAATGAATTTCTAATATTTGTTTTGCATTTTAAAATATATTTATTTCAAGGGTGTGATTTTACATTGTTTTCTTTGTGTATAAAGTTAGATATATTCGTTTTCTAACGGTACCAATAAACACAGTCTTGAATTATTTATATTTCAATTGTCATTTTGATACTACGCATCAGCATCCGAAGAAATGATTCTTATTTCTATGGAACAATAATATGAATGATGCTATATAAAGAAACTGGTGTTGTATTTTAACGTTTTGTTGAATATTTACTGAAATGTTTGTAGTAATAAAATAGTTGATTTACAAGAGTTAAACAAATATTTTCTTGTTAAATTATGCACACGGTAATTTCTTGAATTGTTGTAAAATTATTTACTATTATTGACTGAAACAAAGACATAAAGTCGGACGAGTAAAAATATTTGGGGGCGAGTAAATTTTCCCTCACTTTTTTTTCAAATCTCAAAGGCTATATATATATATATATATATATATATATATATATATATATGTGTGTGTGTGTGTGTGTGTGTGTGTGTGTGTGTGTGCGCGTGTGTTTGTGTGTGTGTGTGTGCGTGTGTGTGTGTGTGTGTGTGTGTGTGTGTGTGTGTGTGTGTGTGTGTGTGTGTGTGTGTGTGTGTGTGTGTGTGCATAACTTTGGTGATCTGGCAAGGACCAGTGTGTCAACGTGATTGTGCTTGGCTAATACCAGATGG
>NC_136514.1:5920636-5938136 GCF_053919585.1 Euprymna scolopes | reverse complement strand
GCAAGGTGATGTATGTAGAGTCAACTCCTTGGTTCTAAAGAGCAGTGAACAGCAGATCAAACTATATAGAGTTGAAAACCTTTTCGTAATCCACAAAGGCAATCGGAATTTGTATTCATTGGCTTTCTCTTGCAGTTGACTAACAGCCTGGATATGGTCGATGGTGGAGTAACCTGCTCTGAAACCTGCTTGATGACTGTCTAGTCTTCCTAGCATACGTCTTAGCAAAACCTAAGAGAATACCTTGTATGTCATTGGCAAAATATAGTTCTTAATATCTAAAGTGTCTCCTTTCTTATGAACTAGCGGGAGTGCCTGGTGTTGCCCAGGTTTTGGAGGTGTAAAAAAAAAAAAGTGTTAGTAGGCAGGCAGGCTCGAACCCGTGATGTGAAGGCAGAAAAGAAAGTGAAAGAAAAGCTGATGTCTTACTGTTACACTATGACGCAAGAGGAAGTAAAAAGCGTTCAAATTTATCGATGTTCATCAAAACGTTGACTTGCTAAGTGAATGAGTTCACGCGGGCGCAGAAATGAACATTGGCTGAAAGCCAGTTCAGCTTTCTGCCTTTTCATTTATTTGTTTCCCCACAATGTTGGGGAAACCAAGCTCCCCCGAAAAAGGGGGAACCCTCAAATGAATATTAATTGTCTGATATGAAGGGTTTTCCCAACATTGATCAAAGCTAATTGCTTTC
The DNA here is from genome assembly GCF_053919585.1 of Euprymna scolopes. Classification (NCBI taxonomy): domain Eukaryota; kingdom Metazoa; phylum Mollusca; class Cephalopoda; order Sepiida; family Sepiolidae; genus Euprymna; species Euprymna scolopes. The sequence goes on along the minus strand of NC_136514.1, from coordinate 5,937,442 downwards.
AAGGAGCCAAGCCGCCTACTTCGCTCTGATTAGTTTTGCTTTTATACGAAAAAAAACGAACAAACATGCGAAAGGACGGAATAGCGTGAATTTTATAAAAGTCGATCAAAATAAATGTAGACATGACGTCCGTTTGCAAATCGTAGATATTATGATCTAGAGAGTATATAAAAAGTTCTAAAGAATAGTAACCCCCCCCTCCCGAAAAAAACATATAAAATTGCGTGCACCACTTTTGCCTTTTATGTATATAGATGATGATGACAAATGATGCATTCCTCCATCTTCCTGGAACCTTTCAACCAGAGAGGCACTTATTAAACAGTCTTGTAAACATCTCAACAATGGGTTCACCACCACTCTGCAGTAACACCATCCTCCCTGCAGCTTTGTCTGACTTCAATCGCTTAATAGGTGCTCACACTTCCGATATATATATATATATATATATATATATATATATATATATATATATATATATATATATATATATGTATGTATATATATATATATATATATATATATATATATATATATATATTAATGATGAGACGATTCCAATATTTTCCCCGATTCCGATACAGTTACCGATTCCGATTCTTTATATATCTCTAAATATTTAACTATAAAAAGTGTTATTTTATCCTGATTTTTTTTTTTTTTTTTTTTTACACAATATCAATTTTTTAATATGGGGAAAGATTCACTGAAATGTTTAACTAACACTAAAAATGAGAACAGTAGTTCAAAGAATACAAATAATATGAATAATCATTCCTCATCTCAAAAATTCAGAAACATTAGTTTCTATTAGTGTGCAATTTGTCATGTTGTATGACCCCATGTAATTTGTCATGTTGTATGACCCCATGTAATTTGTCATGTTGTATGACCCCATGTAATTTGTCATGTTGTATGACCCCATGTAATTTGTCATGTTGTATGACCCCATGTAATTTGTCATGTTGTATGACCCCATGTAATTTGTCATGTTGTATGACCCCATGTAATTTGTCATGTTGTATGACCCCATGTAATTTGTCATGTTGTATGACCCCATGTAATTTGTCATGTTGTATGACCCCATGTAATTTGTCATGTTGTATGACCCCATGTAATTTGTCATGTTGTATGACCCCATGTAATTTGTCATGTTGTATGACCCCATGCAATTTGTCATGTTGTATGACCCCATGCAATTTGTCATGTTGTATGACCCCATGTAATTTGTCATGTTGTATGACCCCATGTAATTTGTCATGTTGTATGACCCCATGTAATTTGTCATGTTGTATGACCCCATGTAATTTGTCATGTTGTATGACCCCATGTAATTTGTCATGTTGTATGACCCCATGTAATTTGTCATGTTGTATGACCCCATGCAATTTGTCATGTTGTATGACCCCATGTAATTTGTCATGTTGTATGACCCCATGTAATTTGTCATGTTGTATGACCCCATGTAATTTGTCATGTTGTATGACCCCATGTAATTTGTCATGTTGTATGACCCCATGTAATTTGTCATGTTGTATGACCCCATGTAATTTGTCATGTTGTATGACCCCATGTAATTTGTCATGTTGTATGACCCATGTAATTTGTCATGTTGTATGACCCCATGTAATTTGTCATGTTGTATGACCCCATGCAATTTGTCATGTTGTATGACCCCATGTAATTTGTCATGTTGTATGACCCCATGTAATTTGTCATGTTGTATGACCCCATGTAATTTGTCATGTTGTATGACCCCATGTAATTTGTCATGTTGTATGACCCCATGTAATTTGTCATGTTGTATGACCCCATGTAATTTGTCATGTTGTATGACCCCATGCAATTTGTCATGTTGTATGACCCCATGCAATTTGTCATGTTGTATGACCCCATGTAATTTGTCATGTTGTATGACCCCATGTAATTTGTCATGTTGTATGACCCCATGTAATTTGTCATGTTGTATGACCCCATGTAATTTGTCATGTTGTATGACCCCATGTAATTTGTCATGTTGTATGACCCCATGCAATTTGTCATGTTGTATGACCCCATGTAATTTGTCATGTTGTATGACCCCATGTAATTTGTCATGTTGTATGACCCCATGTAATTTGTCATGTTGTATGACCCCATGTAATTTGTCATGTTGTATGACCCCATGTAATTTGTCATGTTGTATGACCCCATGCAATTTGTCATGTTGTATGACCCCATGCAATTTGTCATGTTGTATGACCCCATGTAATTTGTCATGTTGTATGACCCCATGTAATTTGTCATGTTGTATGACCCCATGCAATTTGTCATGTTGTATGACCCCATGCAATTTGTCATGTTGTATGACCCCATGTAATTTGTCATGTTGTATGACCCCATGTAATTTGTCATGTTGTATGACCCCATGTAATTTGTCATGTTGTATGACCCCATGTAATTTGTCATGTTGTATGACCCCATGTAATTTGTCATGTTGTATGACCCCATGTAATTTGTCATGTTGTATGACCCCATGTAATTTGTCATGTTGTATGACCCCATGTAATTTGTCATGTTGTATGACCCCATGTAATTTGTCATGTTGTATGACCCCATGTAATTTGTCATGTTGTATGACCCCATGCAATTTGTCATGTTGTATGACCCCATGTAATTTGTCATGTTGTATGACCCCATGTAATTTGTCATGTTGTATGACCCCATGTAATTTGTCATGTTGTATGACCCCATGTAATTTGTCATGTTGTATGACCCCATGTAATTTGTCATGTTGTATGACCCCATGTAATTTGTCATGTTGTATGACCCCATGTAACAAAGATGCTACAATGTTGGTACTATGAAGGAATTGATAATTTTTGTTTTTTTTAATTTTGCTTCACTTCAGTTTATATGCATGCGTGCGTGTATTAGTGACGGGACGATTCCAATATTTTTCCCGATTCCGATACAATTACCGATTCCGATGTTTTATAAATCTCTAAATATTTAGCCATAAAAGTGTTATCTTGTCCCGATTATCGTAAAAACACATCTTAAATGTGCCTATATTTTCTAAGACGTAAAACACACCCTTATGATGAAGTAATCTAGCGATTTTAGTATTACTAGGAGCTTAACTCAATAAATATTTATTTTATTACTACTACAAACAGTGGAAGATGTTTCTTAAACCAAAATCCCCCCCCAAAAAAGATAATTTAAGGAATCGGTTTTGGCGTCGGAAATAGGTTCAAAATTTTCCGATTCTGATATCGACTCCAATACCCCAAAAAGTCCCGATTTTTCCAATTCTGATTCCGATTAATCGTCCCAACACCAATATATATATATATATATATATATATATATATATCACAGAATATATATATATATATATATATATATATATATATACTAGCAAAAGTACCCGTCGTTGACTGGGTTCAAAAACAGCCTACAGAAAATGGACTGATTTATGAAAGTATAATAGGTTATGAAAAGAAAGGGTTGTAAATTTGGGTTGAATTTGGGGGTATCAAAACCAAAGCAAAATATGATGAAAGTAAAAATAAAATAGATAAACCCCATAATTTATTATACCACGCCTGTTCACACTGAAACACTTATCACAATATTCTGTGGATCTATATTAAAAAACCTTGTTAAACTTTGTGACATATTTCCATTCTATGGAGGTTAGGTGCGAACGAACACCCCATAATTTTATTATACCATATTTCTTCAAACTGAAACATAATTATCAAAGTATACTTACGCAGATAGATATGAAAAGTCTTTATTAAAGTTTGTGCCTATTTCCATTCTATGGAGGCCAGGCGCGAACGCAGACCCCACAATTTTATTATATCATCCTTATTTAAGTTAAAACATACTTATCAAAGTATTCTTATGTACATCTATATCAAAAACACTTGTAAACGTTTTATTTTAATTTAAAAATTTTTTATTTCCATACTTTGTGGACCAGGCGCGTACGCAGACCCCACAATTTTAATGAACTACTGTTCTGCCAGATCAAACATACCCATTCCTGTGTCTCGATACATCTTCTACCATTATATGTAATCAGTTGTTTAAAATAGTCAACCATATGGGAGCCTATTCGTGACCACACACACACACACACACACACACACACACACACACACACACACACACAGCTTTATATTAGAGAAGATATATATATATATATATATATATATATATATCACAGAATATTTCGAAAACATAAGGTTTTGATAGTATTATTATACTTACTATTTATTTGTTTACTTATATATAATATATTATTATTATTATTATTAGTAGTAGTAGTAGTAGTAGTAGTAGTAGTAGCAGCAGCAGCAATAGCTTATATATGAGTGAAATAGTAATTGAATTGTGTCTACATTTTTTATTAGTAAAGTGTTGCTTTCCACTGGAGAGCAATGAAGTTAACAGCTGTCCTATAAAAGAATAACCAAAACAATTAAATGGTAAACAGCTGATCTCTGTTTTCTATTCAAAAATTTAAGTTAACGTTTCTTGTGTTTTTTTTTTTTTTTTTTTTGGTTTGTTTTTCCTTAACTGTTGTATTGTTGAATTCACATTCTGTAATCATTATTTTCTAGCCGGAAGTCAGTGTAGGCAAATCCTAAGTCTGCAAAATGGCGAACCTATCATACATAGGAACTGCTACCATTAAAGCGTACGTCCATAAACCATGCGCTAATTTCGATTCGATCTCAAAAAGGGTTCGCCATGCCCTTTCATTTTGGAAGGGGGAATACGACGCTGATTTTTCGTGTTTAATACGGTGGTTAATCAATAGAAGTTTAAAGTCTTTACTAGTAAATTCAGTCCCCATTGTCTGAGCGAATACATTTTACTGAACCGTACGGGGCAATATCAGCTAAATATTTCTTAGTGGCGAGGATAGTGTCGGATTTGTTTTTTTTAGAAAATAAACTATAATTAAATCGGAAAAATTATCAATAAAGTTCTAAACGTATCTTAGATTATTTCTCCCCATCGGGCTTATCGGACCTGCTAAGTCACAATGCACAAGTGAGAGAATTTTCGTAGCTTTTTTGTCTGGCGTTCGGCTTATATATTTTGACATTTTCCCCTGTGAACAAACATCACAATTTGGGAGATCGTCTGAAGGTATTATTTTCATGCCTTCGACTACATTTGGTAATTTTTTAATATCAGCTGTATTGCAGTGTCCTAGAATTTTATGCCAGATTTCCAAGTCGTGACAGGCAGTTTTTGAGGGAACCATACTTTTTAAATAATATAGTCGGCCATTTTCTTTAATGCCAAATACAGTTCCATTGGGGTATATCAATTTTGACTTATTTTGGCCAAATTTTATATTCGCACCTTGTTTAATTGCAGCCTGCACGGAAAATATGTCTTGTTTAAATGTAGGTATGAACAGAGTATTTTTTAGAATACAGTTACAGATTTCGCCTTTATTATTTTTTAGGGATATTTTAGTATCGCCTCTTTTCAAGACTATATCATTTATTTGACTACCGTCGGCAAGTTCGCCAAAATGATTTTGTGGATTAAAGTTTGAACGTCTCTGAAACGTAAGGAGGATGAAACTATTACTGATTACGTTATAAGGGCAGAAACAGTTTGAATCAAAATTAATAAAATCAGATTCCTTGGTGATAACGTGCGCTGTAGCACCACAGTTTACAAGGAGATTTTTTACCGTTTGTGGTACATGTGAATAGAAATGTATGTTCTTCCTCAAAGTTCTCAACGTTTTTTTATGGAGTCCATTTTAGAGCGTTTATATCGACATTGGAAACTTTTGTGGTTGGGTCGTCCACAATTATAGCAGATAATTTTATTCTTTTTCTTGGGAAAATTACTTTTGGAGAACACGTTGCGGTGAGGTGCGTAATTTGGTGGTGTCTGCTTTCGAGAAGCATTTTTGAACTTCATAATATTGCTGGAGTTATTATTGTCCACGAGCATACAATTAGTCTCTTCGTAACTGCGCAATGCCACTTTAAATTCGCTGAAATTTAGTGGTTTGTCTTTCTGAGTTATAGCAGTTGTAAATGGTTTTAAATCGACTGGAAGTCCCTTGAGGATCATTAATATCAACAAGCTTTCGCTTATTATTTCACCTGAGAACTTTAAGGCATTAGCGGTTGTTTCTGCCCTTATAACGTAATCAGTAATCGTTTCATCCTCGTTACGTTTCAGAGACGTTAATTCTGTATATAGTGATATAATTTTTGGTTTCCTTTTTGATAAATAATTTTCTCTTCATATGTTCAATGCTTTCCGTCCATCATCCAATGCGTCTCTTATAATCAGAGACAGACTTCTATCGTCTAAGCATTGAATCAGTTCTGCAAATCAGTTGCGTTCTTTTCGAGAAATTCGGGGTCGTTTGGATTCTCTGTTGAAGATTGTATCACTTTGTGTAGTTTTCAAATCCTTAGATATCCCAGAAATTTTACCTGCCACAATTCGAAATTAGATTCCGATCCATCAAAGAAAAGACGATGGCTGGGCGCCGTTAAGTTTTGAGACATTGTGTTGAACAAAGATGGCGGTGTAGTTCAGACCAGTAACCAAGATGGCGGCCAAGAATCAAATGCGGTCTGTGGCATAGTTAATGATGAACTGATTGAATTCAAAATTCGACAATTTTTATAATAATTTTGAAACGTTTTCATTGGTTGTTTAGCACAAACGATTGGCGAATCCATTCGTCTCATACCCCCATTAGGAGTCAAAAACATTTTTCATATTTAGCATTTCATCAATCACATGTAAAATTTAATTTTAAACAAAAACAAACGCATAAAAACAATAAAAAGAATCGTTTTTGGCATCAGAAATCAGCAAAATTTTATGTTGTTACAATGAGAAAACGTGAGTTGGTTCTTATTTGTTCTTTGTCTAGTTTGCGACTGAGGCTACAACGTGTTGGGTAACGTCACAGTTTGAGGTGAATTATAGTAAAAAAAAAAAGAGATATGTACTAGCTAATACTACCACTAGCTAAGCTAGCCACTCTAATATTTAACAGTATTACCTTGAAGTGCAAACCATATTATTTGTTGTTTACATCAAATCTGTTGCCAAGATTGCTGGAAAAATCGTTGGATTACTGTACCGTTCCAGAAGGTACTTAACTGCTAATGCAATCCTCTATCCAGGCTTGATGGAGTTCAAAACGGGCTTCGAAACCTATTAGGTGATGTCATTTTCTCTTCTCTGCAACTTTCCCCACATGAGAGGCATTGCGAGCCTGTCTCTGCTCTATTGTTATTTTCATGACAAGTGCTCGACTAAACTTCAATCTATTGTCCCCTCTTGCTAAACTTTTACAAAAAAACACTTGACTAGGTACAACCACTATATCTGGGCTGGTGCATCTGCTGCTTGTCTCTCGCTCCTGGACAGGGTTCAAAAGAGAGTCGCCAACCTGATAGGTTGTCATCTAGGCTTCAGCCTCTGTCCCATCGACGAGATGTTGCATCCCTCTGCCTGTTCTACAAATACTTTAATGGTGAATGCTCTGACGAACTGCAAACACTTGTACCTCCCCGACGTAACTACCCCCGACAAACCCGACAAGCTACTAAGTCTCATCCCTTTACAGTAGAGATCCCTAGGTGCAAGAAAGCCTTTTACTCCAATAGTTTCTTCCCCAGAACTGGGTCTTTGGAACTCCCTTCCGGGATTCTGCTTTCCCAACAGCAATGATATGCAGAAGTTCAAGTGTAATGTTAACAAACATCTTTCTACTCATCTCCCTTCATAATACCCCGCTAATTAAGTCCCTAATAGTAGCCCCCTGCTTCAAAGTGGCACTGTGCCTTGTTTGGGGTGAAAATTGAATAAAAAAAAATAAAATAAAAAATATACAATTTCCTCCACTCTCTATCTATGCCTAAATCTAAACACAGATTCCATGAACAAAGCTTCTTTTCCAGAACTGTTCGTCTGTGCAACACTGTTCTGCTGGTCTGCTTCCTGGTTTAATACAACACAGTAGTCTTCAAATCTAATGTAAACAAGTTCTTGTTGAGCCGTTTCCACAAATAATCAAATTCTACCCAATTTACACCATTAACAATTACTAAACTACCACCTTACATTCATTAACCCTTATCCTCGAGTGGCCTTCGGTCCTTGATAAGCAGTGACTTCCAAATAAAAAAAAATCTTATCAGATTTAAAGTAAACTTTATCTAAATATTTTTTTCTCTTCTTAGTTAACAAGTTTCGGCTTGCCAAACAAAATAACTTATCTTTCATTTAGAGTGGACACCTTTTTGGCTAAATATATTTTTGCCTTCCCCTCCTCCCCGGGCTAAACCAAATAGCTTTGATGTCCATTGTAAAAAGAAGCAATCGAGTACTTAACTCCTGCATCCATCTCCGTTTAGAACCAAAAGTTCGGATTTATTCGAAGAATTACTACAGGGTGAAATGATAAAATTGTTGCCCTAGAAGAGACGTCATGATTCCATTTCCGTCTGATGAAAACCGATTTTCTTTTTTTTATTGCAGACCATCTACTAGTTGGCCAGTTGTGTACAAATTCCAACAGCGATAGGAGCCTTCTATCATGTCTGAAAGTGACACAATGGTCAGCAAGCGAGATTGGAGATGTGCCACTGTACAACTTATGCTCTCTACCAATCTAAGTTATGACAGCAGGACCATTGCCAGCACTCTCAAAATGCGTCGCTTGATTGCCATGAATAACAGGGACATACCCAGCATGATGAAAACAATATTTCTGTCCATGGTTATGGTCTTTGGTATGGTTTCAAAAGAGGGCCGCATCATGCCACCTCACACCTTCAAGGTCAGCTTGAAAGTCAACGCCAAAGTGTTCTTGAATGTGCTGAAGGATGTGGTGAACCCTTGGTGCAATCAGGTGGCAGCAGACAGGCCCTGTATAACAGCAGGATTTGGTGCCGTCCCCCAGGTCCAAAGAGACCCAGACTTGGCTTCAGAAGGGGTGCCATGACTTTGTACTCTTCTCTCACTGAGCCCCTCCCTCCCCCAACCTAAACCCGCTGGACTACTTTGTTCGGTCATACATCAAGAACATCACCAACATGACCTCCCACTACACTAAAGCCAGCCTAATCGCCACCATCCGTCAAGTATTTGCCAAGCTCTAGCTAGCACTTGTGGAAAAGGCCTGCTCCCAGTTTCAGACCCGTATGAAAGTAACGGTTGAGACTGAAGGTGGCTACATTGAATAAATGTCAGCTCTACTATATAATCAAGTTACTTGAACTGATTTTTTAATAAAATTTTTAAATAAAGCTCCAGTGTTATTTTCATTAGAACGACAATTTTATCGTTCCACCATGTATTTTATTACATTTAATTTTTACAAGGCACAAAAGCCACTCGAGGATAAGAGTTAATGAGTTAAACCAGGAAGAACATCCTGAGAAGAAACGATGAATCGGGTAAAATTTGATTATTATCCTCTCACTAGGAATTCTCACAAAGATCAACACCATCACTTAAGCAGGTAGCTTTTTGGCATTTAGGGACCTCAACAGTGAAGGGGTGTGATTTTGTTGCTAAGCGATTTTAAGGGGAGGCACAAGTGCCACAAGTTCATGAGAGCACATTCCATTTAAATACCTATAAAACAGGCACAAAGATGCAACGTTGCAGCAATGAGACAGGGGTTGTTAACTTAGTTGACAAAGTGGGATATATTAGATTGAAAACTCTTTTTTGGAGCCTATCCAAGAGGGACTGACTAATGGTAGATGCACCAGCCCAGATGTGGCAACAATATTCCATACACGGGCAAATGGTGACCTCGTAGAGGTACAGTTCATAGCGTGAATCCGTCTTCCTCTTTCTCAAACTGGTACAAAAATAGCCTAGTCAGTCTCAGTAGTATTCCATGGTGAGGACACCTCAGGCGGCAGGTAATAAACCTATCACAATTTTTTTCAATGACGGTAAAGATTGGGAGCTTGGCTACCTGAGATCGAACAGAACAGATACTACATTTTGATTCTGATTCATAAACCGAATAGTATTTACTCTTCTTCTCACAAAATATACAAAATATAGCCTGAAGGCCATAGCACCGACAACCCTAAATGCAATGATTATGGTCCCTATTTATTTGTTTCTCCACAAGGGCAGTTAGACACAAAGTCGACTTTTAATGTAGCGAAAATCCAGTTCTCTAAAAAGGGGCACAAAAAAATTAATTATATAAGTTTAGAAAGATTTTTCATTTGTTGACTGAGAAAAAAAAAAACAGATTAAATATAGTATAAGGACAGATACTTCATTTTGATCTTGACCAAAAAAATAAAAGACGTGAAAAGTGATGCTATTAGGAGCTCATCTTCCCCTCTATCACAAAAAGGAATTCATGCAGAGAGCCGATTGCTTAGGAGACTCTGTGCCATAAAATATAAATAAACATGTTCATTTATTTATTAAAGACCAATAAACCTGAGAGAATTATTAGAATGAATATATATTCCATAGAAAAGAACAGTACAAAAGTTTTAATTGGAACGATTTTCCAAAAATAGTTTGCAGTGTGATGGAATTTACGTTTAGGCCAGATTAGTGTGGATGTGCAGTAACTTTATCTAATGTTGCTACTGTTAAACACAACTCTATATAATTTGTTCAGGTAATATTTTAAATAAAGAGAGAAAAAAGAAATTCTAAGGCTTTAATATCGCAACTGGAAGCCTCATCTTAACAGACTTGCTTCCCTTTCGTAGGCCTGTGGTATTGGTTGATTTGAGCAATTGAAAGTTTAGCACTTTTTATGATTCAAATATATTTTATTTCTGACTTCAAAATATTGGGGTTTTATACAAAATAAATAAATGTTTATAATATTTTTTTTTAGTAAGTAGTACTTATCATTTCTTTCCAGTTTTTCTGTATATGCATTGTATATAAAATGACAAATATCAATTTCATATTGCTCATGGGCTTTGGAATGTTGATGGTGTTGAAAGAAATATGGGATTTTTTTCTTCTTTGGCATTTGTTGATTTTGGTTGCAAGGCCAAACGTTGGGATCACGTTAGGGTCACCATTTGTGGTTGGGCAGTTTGCAAGAAAAGAATGATAAGCAACAAACCATAGTTTGTCGTGCTGAATTTCGGTCCAACACATTTGACCAGACTTCACTTTTACTCTTCCTAGCTCGCCATAACAACAAATGGTGACCCTGACGTGATTTGTTGTTTTGGTTGCAATTGTGACCCCGACATTTGACATTGCAACCAAAATCACAAGCCCACTTCCTAGTTACTTGTTCCCCACTACCACCACCACCACCACCATGAGAACAGAGTTATACACAAGGTCAGTTTTTAGTATGGGTAAAGTCCAGCTCTCCTTAAAAGAGCACATTGGATTAGGACAAAATTTTAAATTGTCTCAGTCAAGAAGGATGTCCCCCTTCACTAACCGAGAACCAAAAAGAGGAAGTATAGTATCTAAAGAGATACTACATTTAGGGCCAGTTTGAAAGTTCAATAATTACATGATGCTCCTATATTTGTGACTTTGTACCAGGTGGGGCTAAAGATCTCTATATGAACATTGAACACTGTGCCGACCTCCTTTAGTTTAAGGCACGGATTATGGTCCAATTTTTTTCTGAAATAAATCCAGCTGTGCACGCTTATTGTTTAAAAGAGTTTTTATGGATGGCTGGTTTTTGACATGTTATTATATATTTTTTATGTATTTATATATACTACCGAGATCTGTAGAAATTCCAGGCAGCATCTTTCATATGTCATATATTACTGCTGAGCATTTGTGGATGTTCAGCATGAATAGAGACCCCGCGATATTATTGAGGCTGTTTTGCTAAAACTGTAAAAGTATTTATCTAAGTCATCTGGTTAATGTAGTGTCAGAATATATCTGGTTATTATGGTTTATCTCCAATATTCTTATAGGAGTCTGTGACATATTTACATTGCATCGACCTCTGGCACAAACAGAAACCCCATGATATAATTATAGCATCTTTAAACAGAACAGATACTATCCTTGAATCTAGCCAAAAGATCAAGAAGGTATATTTTAGTTTCATGTATGGTCTAAAAGCGACATCATTTTTTATTTTAATTTTTTGTTTTTCTTTTTTTACATTGTGTCTTCAGTGATCGGGAGATCCTATTTATTAAAAAGGATCATAGAATGTGATAAAATACTACGAACATTAAATTAGCGTACCTATATACTAATTTAATGCTTGTAGTATGTTATCACCTTCTATAATCCTTTTTAATAAATAGGATCTCCGATCGAATAATTTATAATCTGAAAACCATGACCCGCATACGTACGTACATACTTTAAACGTACCACAATATATATTAATATATGCATGGTGAAACGATAAAATTGTCGCCCAAGAAAAGACGTTATGATTCCATTTCCATTTGATGAAAACCAGTTTTCTTTTTTTGTTGCAGACCATCTACCAGTTAGCTAGTTGTGTACAAATCTCAAGAGCAATAGGAACCTTCTATTATGTCTGAAAGTGATGCAATGTTCAACGAGTTATGACAACAGGACCATTGCCAGCATCCTCAAAATGTATTGCTGTATTTTCATGAATAACAAGGACATGCCCAGGGTGATGAAAACAAAGTTTCTGTCCATGATTATGGTCTTTGGTGTGGTTTCAAGTGAGGGTCACATCATGCCACCTTACATCTTCAAAGGCAACACCAATGTGTACCTGGATGTGCTGAAGAGTGTGGTGTGGTGATCCCCTGATGTAATTAGGTGGCCACTGACAGATCCTGTGTGGCAGCAAGACTTAGTGCCGGCCCACAAGTCCAAAGAGACCCAGGCTTGACTTCAGGAGGAGTGCTATGACTTTGTACTCTTCTCTCACTGACCCCCCCCCCCCCCGACCTGAACTCGCTGGACTATTTCGTTTGGTCATACGTCAAGAATATCACCAACATGACCTCCCACAACACCAACGCCAGCCTAATCGCCGCCATCTGCTAAGTATTTGCTGAGCTCCAGCCGGCATTTGTGGAAAAGGCATGCTTCCAGTTCCAGATCCGTATCGAGGCAGTGATTGAGGCTGAAGGTGGCTACATTGAATAGATGTCGGCTCTGCTACAATGCTACATAGCCAAGTTACCTGAATTGATTTTTTTTTTCACTAAAATTTTTTTAAATAAAGCTGTAGTGTTGTTTTCTTTAGGGCGACAACTTCATCGTTACCCCCTGTAGATTTTTCAAACATAACTTTTCAAAAAAAAAAAAAAAAATGCACACCTATTCTTGAACAGGCGTGTTGTTATTTATTATTATTATTATTTTTTTTTTTTTTTTGAGAAGTTCAAAAAGAAAGCTGTGACATTTAAAATTCAATTTAATGTTTGAGCTTTAAAAAAGGGGGGGGAGTAGATTAGGAGTTAATAAAGTTTAGAATTAATTTTCCTCATAAGGTTCTTTTTTTTTTCGTTTTTTTTTTTTTCGTTTTTTTAATTTTTTTTTTAATATGTAGTTTTTGACAAAAATAAGTTAAAGTTCTATTAACCTACATGTGTTGTTGAGAGCGACGGTCGGGTCTCGCCTTGTCACGTGACCGAATGCCTTAAATTGTATGCGATCGTCTACAGTTTTTCTTGTTTTGTTTTTATTTTGTGATTTTTCGAAAAAAAAAAAAGCGCTTTTCTTTACTTTTCTTTCGTTTATTTATTAGTTGTAACTGAACGTAGGGAGAAAAGGGGAAGAGAATAGAATAGAATATGAGAGAGAGAGAGAGAGAGAGAGAGAGAGAGAGAGAGAGAGAGAGAAAGTTTGGTAGGAGTTAAAAGTAAATACTATTTACTAAATACACGTTGAAGAATCGGGCACCTACAAGAAATGAACGGATAATAAGTTTTGCTATCTACTGATTGGATTTACTTTAAAAAAAAAAAAAAAAAGAAAAAAAAGAAAAAAATATTTCAAGTTAAAGAAGAAGTAAAGGAAAAGAAAAAAAAAGAAAGGGTTAGAAATAAGACGGAAAAGAGAGAAGAGATAGATGGATAGAGAGAGAGGGTAAAAAAAAGTTGCGGACGTCCGGGAGTATATCAGAAAGTAAAAAGAAGAGGAAACTTGTTTGTTTTTGAGGTCATCTACTTTTGGGTCAGATGTTGTAACGCGTTTTAGTTTTTAAGTGAAATTGTTCGACGCAACAACTTGTAGCTACTTTGCGTGTGAAACGGACGTAGATACATATATATATATATATATATTTATATATATTTATATCTATATTTATATATATATATAGAGATATATATATAAGATAGTGTGGCTGTGTTAGAGGTACCGTGTCTCGCCTCTGTCCTCACAGCTGCAGGTGCGATCGTGACAAGGGGGGAAAAACGCTAAAAGTCTACTACAGACTTGCGTGTGAGAGAGAGAGACTTACAACACGCATACAAGATGATGCAAATATTACCAATTCCGTATCATCATCATCACAACAACAACAACAACAACAACAACAATATGATGATGGTAAGTCAAGAAAAATAATAATTAAAATGCTTTAAAAGAAGTAAACAAAAAGAAAATTAACATTTTATTTATGTTTTTGCCGCGTTGCTCGGAATCTTTTTACTTTCAGTTTTGTTTCCCCTATTTTCTTTTTTTTTTTTTTTACTGTTTTTATTTTTTTTTTCTGTTGTTTTCCTTTACCAAATTATTATTATTATTGTTGTTGTTCTTATTTAGAATTCAACCTAATTAAAAAAAAAAAAAAAACTACAGAAAAATCTTTATAATGTACATACCCGTCACGGAACGGAAATGTCAAATTTCAAATATCACGTAAATTGATCAAGTAGTTTTATTTTTATAAAGAGGGTTATTTTTAAACGATGTAAAAAGCGATTAATGTGAAATCGGTAGCACTACAAGGCTGATTTCGCAAGTAGGAATTAATTATTATGAACTTATCTGCCTTCTTTTTTTTTCAAGAGGCGACTCAAGAGAGTCCCTTTTTGCTTACTCATAAAATTTGATTTTCTTAGTTAAAATAAAAATACTTGATCAATTTACGTGATTTTTTGGAATATGACAACTTCGTTTCGTGACGGGTACCTACATTATAAAGATTTTTTGTGAAATTAGGTTGAATTTGAGAAGAACCTTCTTTTTTTTTTAGTTTATTTTCTTTACCAAATTATTTAATTAAAAAAAAAGGATTTTAAAAGTTAAATATAATTATTATGACATCATTTGGTCATTAAATTATTAACTTCTTATAAAACCATAACTTTTTTACGTTAATGTTTTAATCTCCATAATGTTATTGAATGTAAAAGTAGCTTACATTTTTTGGTCAATGTACACTTGCACTGGTTGGTTGTCCAACCTCCAAAGAGTGTATTCCGAAAGCCTTTCTTAGCTTGAGGAGATTGGGGGTGTTTATTCTGAAAGGTATTTTCTTATTTTCAACCTTCCCATAATCAACTTCTTAAAAGTAAGTCTTCGAGTGGTCCCCAAGTGCACTTTCACCCCACCCTCCCTTCCTTTTTTTTTTTTTTTTTTTTTCAACGCGAGGATTTACTATAAATTTGGAAGCATTTAAACTGTGGAAAAGAAAACCATTTTCGGTTTTAAGCACCCAGAAATGACTTTCAACAGTTTAAATACTTCCAAATTCCTTTCAAATCTAGAAGGGCCACAAAGTAATTCATTCTTTTTTTTTCTTTTTTTTTTTTACTATTAACATAAGATTAAAATGGTTGACTTGTTTACGAAGAAACGGAAATATATTCTGACGGATTTAATTTCGTAATTAAATTATTTAAAAAAAAAAAAGGGGGGGTTAAAAGTTCATTTTCCTACCTTACGCTATGACATTTAAAAAAAAAAATGATTTACGTAATTATGAAAGTTACGTTCATACAAGAAATACAGACAGGAACACACATGTAGTTTACTTGTAATTTTGTTAATGTAGAAATTGGATTCAAAGTTGAAAGAAAACAGAAATATTAAAAATAAAATTTCGTTTGTTTGTTTTTCGAGTGCTTGAATGTCATGACTGTTTTTTTCGTTGAACTTTTCTATTAATTCTTTTAATTTAATATTTAATCTATTTAATTAAATATTAAAAAACACACATAATTTACTACATAAACGAGTATTTCATTATTATTTAATAAAATAAAAACTTGTTACACTCGCTTCGACGCTTCTGACACTGTGATGAGAAATCTCTCAATTTATTTCAAGTAAAAATTAAAGTTACCTTCATGCCATTTTTTGACATCCTATTATTATTTATTATTATTATTTTTGTAAACATAATAACAGTAAGTAAAAATATATTTGTTTTATTTTTGAATTTTCAAGTAAGTAAATAAGTAAATAAACAAAAAAGTGGGTAAAAAAGTTTTAATCGCTTAATTAATCATCAAATACAATACAAATTCCTGTCGCGTTTTTTACAGGTGCCCTTGCCCTTGTCAAGATTGTTAGTAGTTGACAAATATTACCAAATGACAATTAAAGAACATTGTTGAGGCCTCTCCGATCGTCGAGCTAGGATCAAAGTGTAGTACGTTACTGTAAATATTTCAATAAAACTTTTTTTTTTTTTTTTTTTTTTTCTTCGAAATGTGGGTTTATCCTAAGTAGGACATCCCCCTGGAGTGAATGTGGTATTATGGTGACTGAGATATTTCTAGTTAGGAGTAGGATAGACAATTTTAAGTATTTGAGACCAAGGATGACCAACAATACCCATTATCCACACACTTTTGATTGGCCTTGTGT
>NC_136514.1:5578136-5915636 GCF_053919585.1 Euprymna scolopes | reverse complement strand
AAGATAATACTGGCTGTCCCAACCTGGCGTTGCCCAGTAATATCTGTATTTACATTAATATTTCACAACAAAATAAAATAAAACAAGTCTTCACTAAATTACGTTCTAAACTTTTCTTTCTGACTTTGAAATATATCAATTTGATTTTAAAAGCCGATGTCCACATCCATTTATTATTTATTTTATTTAATTTTTATCTACTTAAATATGTATTTCCGAATCCCCTATTTACTCTTTTTATCTCCGCTCCTTCTTTCACCACTTCCTCTTCTATCCTCCCTATTTTTTCCTTTCTTGTATTATTGGCTCTTCTTTAATGATCCACATTATTTTATAGTGGCATATATATATATATATATTATATATATATATATATATATTATATATATATATATATATAGATATATATATATATATATATATATATATAAACTTACCTGTTGGATTGGAAATTTTTAATTCTACCGTGTTTGGATTTTACCATTCTTGGATTTTTTACCCTTCACTAAATACTTTTACATGCAAAATCCGATCCCGCATTTTGCTAATTCCTGCCCTCTGATGAGAAGGAGAGTATTTCTTCGAAACTCCGCGGATTAAGGACTATCCACTTATCTTGTGCTTCCTTTTTAAAATTAAATATGTTTTTAACTCTTTTTCAAGATGTTTTTTAACATGTTTTATTAATCATTTGTTCATATTATAAGCTCTATTTCCTTTTCGGTTGAGATTACTTTATTTGTAAATATTAACTCTTTAATATTTATAATATATTTTAAGTTTACCATTTTGATTACCTTGGTAAACTTATTGTAATTTTTATTTCTTTTATATATATATATATATATATATATATATATATATATATATATATATATATATATATATATATATATATATATATATATATTACATGCATAAAATGTATACCCATGGACATGCATATTTCCAGCTTTCAGCCATCATCAGCGTGGGTTAGGATTGAAATCATGACACCAGCATCTGCAGTTTGGTGTTCTACTAAATGAGCTACCATGATTCACCACTTGAATGCACGAAAGGAATTTTAGTAATTAAAATACAGGGTGACCCCCCAAAAACAGGACATTCAATTGTTTTTGTGAGCATTTTACAGTTAACGGAGAAAAAAAAGGCCAAAGACCCTAGTGTTTTGATGTGATGTTTTGAATATATATATATTGAGAGCATTGCCAAGGCTACTGCAAAGAAGGTGGGCTCTCTCTACCGTGCTAGAAAATTACTTATGCCTGAAAGTATACTGTACCTCTATAAGGCCACCATTCGCCCATGTATGGAGTACTGTTGTCACATTTGGGCTGGTGCATCTGCTGCTTGTCTCTCACTCCTGGACAAGGTTCAAAAGAGAGTCGCCAACCTAATAGGTCCTTAACTGTCATCTAAGCTTCAATCTCTATACCATTATACAACTGGGGCAACTACTGCTACTGAAAATGCTTTAATGAGATCTTATTATTACTGTTATCCCAGCATGGGTATAGAGTGTATCTTAGATTATGATTTGGCCAGAAAGGTGAAATTGTGTCAATTTATGCCAAACGAGTCGATCTATTCAAAGACCAGATATCCGGTTTTGTCACAAAATGATGGAGTCATAAACAGGTAAGAGAGGAGGGTGTGAAATAAGGTCCTGAACTGTAATCTAAGCTTCAGCCTCTGTCCCATCGATGAAATGTTGCATTCCTCTGCCTGTTCTACAAATGCTTTAATGGTGAATACTTTGACGAACTGCAAGCACTTGTACCTCCTCGACGTGACCACCCCCGACAAACCCAACAAGCAACTAAGTCTCACCCCTTTACAGTAGAGATCCCTAGATGTAAGAAACCCTTTTACTCCAATAGTTTCTTCCCCAGAACTGCAAGTCTTTGGAACTCTCTTCCAGGATTCTGCTTTGATTTGCAGAAGTTCAAGTATAATGTGAACAAATATCTTGCTACTCATTTCCCTTCATAATGCCCCCACAAATTATGTCCCCGATAGTAGCCCCCTACTTCAAAGTGGCACTGTGCCTTGTTTGGGGTGAAAATTGAATTGAAGGGAAAAATGAGGGAAAAAAGAAACCTCTTTAGGTTATGGCATTTCGAAGCTAAATGCTTCTCCTCAGTGGAGGAGAAGGGCCAGAATCAAACAAAATGTAAAATATAGATAAAAACTGGCTAAATAACATTTAGATATGAAATAGATATGAAGTAATAGGATAATATGGTTAAGAATAATAATAAAGAAACATTAAAAATAGGTACAATATATAAGAGTAGATCGGAAAGATAATGCATATGTAATGTAGGATCATTAAAGAATGTTTTATTTTTATTTTTGAACTTTTTTTGAACAATTTGAACTTTTTTTTTTTAATTCTTTTTGAACTTTTTTTTAACTTTTCTTAAATCTGGAATTCAAAACGTTTTTTGATCTTATTACCTTTACTTTCAGATTGTTTTATTTTTATGCGTATTTCCATATCCCTTATTTAATTTTTCTATCTCCTTTTCCTTCTTTCTCCACTTTGTCACTTATCTTTCCTATCTTTTCCTTTATTCTTTTATAATATCTTCTGGCACTAACAAAGAACAGTGATAAACCTTGAAAAAATGCAGTCTATAACGCTGCATCAAACATTCTCGGCAAAGCTGCCAGGAGGCACGCAAGTTGGTTTGCTGAATCCAGTGAAGAAATTACGGAATTTATCAGTAAGAAACAATTTGCTGTTTCACACTAACTAGTAGATGTTACAGGATTATCATTCAACAAAATGAATAATAATCCTGTAGATGTACTAAAGCAACAAGAAACAAATACAAGAGCAAAAAAAATAAACTTCGAAAGATACTGTGACGTATGAAAAATGGCTGGTGGACTAAGAAGGCAACCGAAATCCAGAATCTGGCAGACCAAAAGGACTCCAAAGCATTGTTTGTATCTTTGAAGCAAGTATATTGTCCTTAGGGTGCATGCTTGACCCTGGTAAAGAGTAATGATGGAAGCATTCTTTACACGGAGAAACACAAGAGTATGGAAAGATGGAGAGAACGCTTCAACCTATTGCTAAACCCAGAGACCATCACGGTAAAAGTGCCAACAACAACCCACAATTACCTTTCAGGTATCACAAGGACGAGCCACCAACCGCAGAAGAATTGGACATGGTCATCAAAAGTGAAAAGTGCAGAAAAGCATTGGGTCCAGATGGTATACCACCGGGAGTCTGGAAACACAGCGGACCAATGTTGAAAAATGAATCATTGCAATTGTCCTGTAACATGTGATCAATGACAGCAGAAGTCTTCCAGGATTTTAAGAATGCCACCATCGTGATGATATACAAAAGAAAAGGAGACTGTACAGAATGTGTAAATCATAGAGGAATTTCACTTCTAGCAGAAAAGATATTAGCAAAAACTCTATCATTTCGACTACAGTCCCTGGCTGAAGACTTTTTCCTGAGAGCCATTGTGGATTCAGAGCAAACAGATCTATCCGAGGTATGATATTCACACTGCGCCAACTACAAGAAAAATCTGCTGAATAACATCAATCTCTTGTAGACCTTTGTAGACTTCAGCAAGGTTTTTGACATGTTTCACAGCTTTGCCCACTAACCTTCAACAAAGTGCTATGCAGCTTTCATGATAGTATGACCGCCAAAATCTGCTGTGGCAATGGATATTCCGAACCACTTTACATAACATAAAATAAGGATGCATTCTTGCACCGACTTTATTTACTATTTTCTTTGAACTTGGTTATCTTTACATTCGAACCAGAAGTGACGGAGACCTTTTCAACCTCAGGCATCTGAAAGTAAAGAATAAATCACAGGAACAACTGATGCAAAAGCTTCTCCTTCTCCTTGCAGACAATTCGGCATTTGTGATTCGCAATCTTCAAGCAATACAAAATCTACTAACAGCCTTTGCTGAAGCATCAGAACAATTCAAATTCACAATCAAGAAAACAGAAGTTCTAATCCAATATACACATAATATAAAGTTGAATCCTCAAGAAGTTTTCATAAAATAGCACACCATTGACTGAAGGAGACAAGTTCACATACTCCATCTCCATCAATCTACCATCTCCAACAATGTAACTATAGATGTGGAATATCAAAAAGAATTCAATCTGCAGCTTCAACATCTGGGAAACTGAGAAGTCACCTGCCGGACCAAAGTGGAATCCATCTGAAAACCAGGATAAAAGTTTACAGAGCGATTGTAATTCCAACATTTCTGTTCAGCTTGGAAACATAGACCCACTACAGACAGTATATAAAGAGACTTGAAAAGGTATAACAGAGACATTTTCAACAACTAATAAACATCCCGTGGAAAGACCATTTATCAAATTTCCAAGTTCTGGAAATACCTAGAGTTGAAGAAATGATCACTATGACTACGCTACAAAGACGTGTTCAAGAGATATCTAAAAAGCATCTGAAAATATGATAACGGGAGAGAAAAGGATGAAGATCAGTGTCTTGGAAGAAGGTGGTAGTGGTGGCTGGCACAGTAGATGACGTTAGGAAAAGAAATGTACAGTTGTGGATGGACAAGAGATTGTGCAAGCTGGAACCAGTACCTCCACCTGCTGAGGTGGTCGACATATGTGTCAGTTTAGAAAAAAACATAATACTCGCATGCACATGTCTCAGTTTCTTTACAGTTTTTTTTAGTTCATTCTTTAAAAGGAATTTAATGTTACGTTTAATACCTGGATTATTTCTGTTTATTTTAAATAAGAATTCTGCATTATTTAAAATACAATATTTATGTATATCTTACAACTGGGCAACGCCAGACGACCTGCTAGTATATATGATAAAGGCTCAAGAAAAGCTGTAGCAAAATAACGACGCTACAAAGACGAGTCCAAGAGAGCATCAAAAGAACATCGATGAGTATGATAACTGGAGAGAAAAGGATGAAGACCGTGTTTTGGAAGTAAGTAGTCACTGATGCAGCAAATGCTGTTAGGAAAAAAATGTACAGTTGTAGACGGGCAAGATATTGTGCAAGTTGGAGCCAGTACTTCCACCTGCTGGGGTGGCCTACATATTTGTCAATTGTAGTAGGAATTTTAAGAAAGTGATTGGGTTTGTCTCACATTTACGCCATAGATGTTAAGTATACTTCACTCCATGTCACTTTTGAAATACAACAAACTACCGCTACTGATATGTGTGTGTGCAGTCAGCACCAACCCTATTCAAGGTTTAACCGGCTTCCTCCAAAGGAGGAAGTTTCATGGGAGTATGAAATTCACAAGCGATCCCTAGTCGCATGTATATCGCCGTTAGGGGAGATGAGTGTTGGGTTTTTGCAACCTTTTGCAGGGCGGTGTCAACGTCCTTCTACATACAGCACCTGGACTTCCCGAATTGGTCACCCATTTTAGTAATAATCAGGCTCAACGTTGCTTAACTTCGGTGATCTGATGGGAATCGGTGTGTCAACATGATTATGCCGTATGATACTGATATATATATATATATATTTGTAGTCATCAGCATACAGTCCTGTTTCGTTGTATCACAACTCATCAGTGCCGCTAGATTAGCACCTCTCCCAAGCCAAGGATGGAACCTAGAACCATCGTGTTGACAGTCGACAGTTTTCCCACTCGACCACAGAAGCGATGCCCACAAATAACCTGTCCGAATGTCTATTTAAACAAACATCCGTTCACCAGTTTTACAGTGCTCAAATCGCCTATATGTAAACAAACAAACTGCGAGATGCTCGTGGTCGTAGAAATTTCCAGGTTGGTATCCAGGGGGGGCACATTAATTCACTGGGAGAGATGCACCCCCAGTCTTCGTTAAGACATACATCTAAAAGGTAACTCTGATGTAAAAACCTGTGGTCGACTGTATACTTTGTCCTGTGGCAGTCATCTACACCGACAGTTGTTAGTAATTATTTTTTTGCTTTTTATAATTTCTATTTTCACCCCAAACAAGGCACAGTGCCACTTTGATGCAAGGGGATACTATCGGGGGCATAAGTTGCAGGGATATTATGAAGACAGATGAGTAGCAAGATGTCCGTTCACATTACACTTGAACTTCTGCATGTCAGTACGTTTGGGAACGCAGTAACCTGGAAGGGAGTTCCAAAGTCTAGCAGTTCTGGGGAAAAACTATTAGAGTAGAAGGTTTTCTTACATCTAGGGATCTCTACTCTGTAGGGGTGGGATTTTGCTGCTCGTCAGGTGTGTCAGGGATAGTTACGTCGAGTGGGTACAAGGGCTTGTAGTTCATTGAAGCATTCACCATTAAAATACTTGTAGAACAGGCAGAGGGATGCAACATTTCATCGATGGGACAGAGGTTGAAGCTTTGATGACAGTTTAGAACCTATCGACTCTCTTTTGAACCCTGTCCATGAGCGAGAGACTAGTAGCAGATGCACCAGCCCAAATGTGACAAAAATACTTCATACATGGGCAAATGGTGACCCTGTAGAGATACAAGATACTTTCAGGCGTAAGTAGCTTTCTAGCAGGGTAGAGAGAGCCCACCTTCTTCGCAGTAGCCTTAGCAATGCTCTCAATGTATCTGTTTCAGCTCATGTTCCCTGTGAATGTTAAGCCGAGTAGTTTGAAAGAAGTACTTTCAGGTAATCTTTCTTAAGTCATAGCTATTGATGATTGAGAAGGTTTCTTCAAAAGTGTGATTGGTTCTACACAAAGCACTCACCACTATAAACAAATCATCTGTGTGGATTTACAAGCAACTTAGTTGTTGTGGCAGAAGCTCATATGTTGAAATTTACAGGAGAGTCCATCATATATATATATATATATATATATATATATATATATATATATATATTAGAACAACAGGAGTATGAAATCAAGTCACAAAACTATATTGGTGGATATAGATTGGTTCATTTATTGAATAGTGGAATACAAGCAAAATTTGGGGGCTAGAAGGGACTCTTTATATCAAGGCATTTCGAAGCCTAAATTTGTATTCCATTATTCAATAAATGAACCAATCTATATCCACCAATATATAGTTTTGTGACTGCATTTCATACTCCTGTTGTTCTCCAATGATAATTGTTGAGCTTGGCATTATCCAGATAAGTCTCTTCTTGTGGAATCGAACTCTCTTTTCCTCTTACGCATTAAGCTATAATATATATATATATTACACATACATTATTTATTGTAAATAACATGGTACAACAATAACAAATAATAATTGGCTTTTAAAATTATGTCGACTTAAATCTATTTATGAAATTTTAATTTTATTAATCGGAAATAAGTAAAATTAATAAATACTAATTGTTTAAAATAATTCAAGCTTTCAACTGTTTGAAATGTTCCTACTCTGATTAGATTTTTCTTTTATCAGGTAGCTCGAAAAATACCCACCCCATGATGGATAAAATTAATTCCCTGTACCGAACAGTTTTGCACCATTTTTAAGCGTCCTTATTTAAATCAGAATCTAGATATAATGCTATTAAACCTTATATTTAGAATCTTTATTGCAATTTTAATCCAAATCCATTACATGATTTTGATTACAGAAAATGTCTGAGACTTTAAGGCTTAAGCTTAAGAAGTGTTAAGAAGAAATGGAAATTCAGGGAATCTTGCAGTGTCTACTGATTATTGATCAGCTGCTATGCAAATCGGAAATATTTAAATTTTTGAATGGAATATTGTGCCCATGTAATACCGCTCCCCATTGCAAACCATGAAATGCTGATAGGGCTGCCCAAGCAATTTTTTTATAACCCAGAGTGGTTTTCCTTTAGAAGCGTTGGCTTGACTCTCCTCACCTTTCGTCACATCTTCTTCTGGTGGAAAGGAAGTAAATACTGTTGATCGGACTGCACAGGCATTTTTGTTGACCAGAGTGGACGCACCTCTTCTGCATTGGCTTTTTAATTCCACCCCCATCTTCCGACATTATGTCACTTTTTCCGTAATTCGTCGGAAAACTATTTGATCTCCAAGAAATGTAAAAAAAATAATGGTTACAAAAAATAATGACTTTAAAATTAAAGACTCTATCTACTTGCCTTCCTACGAATACAACATGATAAATAATATCGATTTTTAATATAAGGAAAATTCAATTCCCCCAAAAGAGGCACTCCAGATTAGAACAAAGAGGTTTTTATGTGATAAGGTGTTTTGAAGCAGTGCCGAACGGCATATTTTAGGATTCCCTTAAAGTTGATATTAACCTAAGGTGGGATTTTAATAATGTGTGTATTTGCCGGATGGGGTATCCATCTCCCTCCAATTGCCTCAGTTTAGAAAGATTTCTTTTTCTTTTCTTTTCTTTTTTTTTTTTTTACTGTGAACAGAACAGATACATTTTTTAATCATTTGTTTTCAAAAATGTGATATGATGAATTAGACACAAGGCCATCGGGAGTGAATGGAACGGTTGTCATTTTCTTTCCATCCTCCTTGGCCTTCGGGCCAGGATCAAAGTGTAGTATCTGTTCCGGCAGATACTGCAAGCTTTGACTAGCAAAGACCAGATGTGGGGGCAACCCCACATGCCTGACCTTTAACCAGCTCCCATTTCCCACCTCTCGGGAGCTGGTCCCCTTTTTCCCTTCCCCCTCCCTTCACTCCTCACATTAAAAATCGGCCTTGTGCCTAATTTGCTCGGTGGGGGAGCAAATAAATACCATCTGTTCCGGCAGATGCTGCACTTAAGATAATTTGTACCAGTCAATGGAGGGGAAACCCTCTATACTGGGACAATTATTATTTTTGGTAACCAGAGTGACCCCTTTTAGGGGAGCTGGTTTTTACCTCACATTAAAAACGGCCTTGTGCCTAATTTGCTCAGTGGGGGAGCAAATAAACACCATCTGTTCCGGCAGATGCTGCACTTAAGATAATTTGTACCAGTCAATGGAGGGGAAACCCTCTATACTGGGACAATTATTATTTTTGGTAACCAGAGTGCCCCCTTTTTGCCTACTTTTAGGGGAGCTGGTTTTTACCTCACATTAAAAACGGCCTTGTGCCTAATTTGCTCAGTGGGGGAGCAAATAAATACCATCTGTTCCGGCAGATACTGCAAGCTATGACTAGCTATGACTAGCAAAGACCAGATGTGGGGGCAACCCCACATGCCTGACCTTTAACCAGCTCCCATTTCCCACCTCTCGGGAGCTGGTCCCCTTTTTCCCTTCCCCCTCCCTTCACTCCTCACATTAAAAATCGGCCTTGTGCCTAATTTGCTCGGTGGGGGAGCAAATAAATACCATCTGTTCCGGCAGATGCTGCAGGCTATGACTAGCTATGACTAGCTATGACTAGCAAAGACCAGATGTGGGGGCAACTCCACATGCCTGACCTTTAACCAGCTCCAATTTCCCACCTCTCGGGAGCTGGTCCCCTTTTTCCCTTTCCCCTCCCTTCACTCCTCACATTAAAAATCGGCCTTGTGCCTAATTTGCTCGGTGGGGGAGCAAATAAATACCATCTGTTCCGGCAGATACTGCAAGCAAAGACCATATGTGTGGGCAACCTCACATATAAGACCTTGGTCAATGTAGGGGCAACCCTTCATACCAATTGTCACCATCCAGCTCCCCTACTCCCCGGGGAGTTGGTCCCCATTTCCCCTTCACTCCTCACATTAAAAATCGGCCTTGTGCCTAATTTGCTCGGTGGGGGAGCAAATAAATACCATCTGTTCCGGCAGATACTGCAAGCTATGAGTAGCAAAGACCAGATGTGGGGGCAACCCCACATGCCTGACCTTTAACCAGCTCCCATTTCCCACCTCTCGGGAGCTGGTCCCCTTTTTCCCTTCCCCCTCCCTTGACTCCTCACAATAAAAATTGGCCTTGTGCCTAATTTGCTCGGTGGGGGAGCAAATAAATACCATCTGTTCCGGCAGATACTGCAAGCTATGACTAGCAAAGACCAGCTATGACTAGCAAAGACCAGATGTTGGGGCAACCCCACATGCCTGACCTTTAACCAGCTCCCATTTCCCACCTCTCGGGAGCTGGTCCCCTTTTTCCCTTCCCCCTCCCTTCGCTCCTCACATTAAAAATCGGCCCTGTGCCTAATTTGCTCGGTGGGGGAGCAAATAAATACCATCTGTTCCGGCAGATACTGCAAAGCTATGACTAGCACAGACCAGCTATGACTAGCAAAGACCATATGTGGGGGTAACCCCACATATCTGACCTTGGTCACTGAAGGGGCAACCCTTCATACCAACAGTTTCTAATCCAGCTCCCACTTCCCTCTTCTCGGGAGCTGGATCCCCCTTTCCCTCCCCCTTCCCCCTATCTCCACATTAAAAAACGGCCTCCTGCCTAATTTGCTGAGTGGGGAAGCAAATAAATAAAGACAAGATCAAAGTGTAGTATCTGTTCCGGCAGATACTGCAAGCAAAGACCATATGTGGGGGAAACCCCACATATAAGACCTTGGTCAATGTAGGGGCAACCCTTCATACCAATTGTCACTATCCAGCTCCCCTACTCCCCGGGGAGTTGGTCCCCATTTCTCCTTCACTCCTCACTTCAAAAATCGGCCTTGTGCCTAATTTGTTCAGTGGGGGAGCAAATAAATACCTCAAAGTGTAGTATCTGTTCTTCAGATGCTGCACTTCTATTTCTTGTTCTCTTTCGGTGGAGGAGAAATCCTTCACGACTGAGACAATCTTTATTTTTGTACCTTTTCTCCACGTTAAAAAACGACTCTGGTGTCTAACTCTGTCCCGTGGGGAGGCATAGTAAATAGGTACTCTTAACTAGCAACCATCGCAATACCATATTTACCCTCGAAGGAGAGAGAGGGAACATTCTACTTAAAATATCTCCAATTGTTTAAATTTTGTTTTATTTATAAATTAATACCGGACATAGATTCTTTTTAAAATCAGTATTTCCTTCTAAGTTGGTAATCCCAACCAATAAGTGTTTATTTTAAAATTGTGCAGGAAAAACTTTGGCTAGTTGTAAACCATCCAAGGAATACGATGACTTAAACTGTTGCGCGACGTATGATCTTTTGTGGATGCTTGTGTAGAACACTAGAACAGTGATGTGTTAAACCAACTCATTTCGGGCGAAAACATTATCGCGTACTTACGTGTCATGTCGAAATTAGTGTAAATTTCAAAAATTATGAAAAATGATTCAATAGAAAAATAATTATAAGTAAAAATAAAATTTATCGAGTTTATCGATTTTTAGTTTCATCGGATGTTTTAATTTGGAAGAGTTATTTATTTTTTAGAAATACATCTGCCGCATCTTTTACTGAATCATTTTTCGTAATTTTATGAATTTATACTAATTTCGACATGACACGTAGGTGCGTAATTATATTTTCACTTGAAATACTTTGGCTTAAAACATCACTGTTTTACACGAGCACTCCTTTTGCTTGAATGGGAAATCCTTATAAAAGCGGACAAACATACAGCTTCAACACTTAAGTTTATATATAGATAAGGCCGATTGTGAAACCCTTGTAATCTAAACACGTCACGTAACTACATCATCGGGGGGGGGGAAGAGGGGGATGCGTGTGTTCTTAAGGAAAAGAGAAGGGGATAGGTAGGAGGGAGAGGGGGATATTGCTTCACTAATAAAAAAAATGTGACAGGATATATGGTCTGTGCCCACGACAAATGTACGAACGTCCACGCATGTGACTTGAAATATATTTTTTAATATCATTTATAGATAATGTTTTATTTTTTATTTTTAAATAGTTTTTCTTTGTTTTACAAAAGTAAATTGGCATCATTCAACGAAATAAAAAAAAATGCTTCAATTATAGTATAGGGACTGTTGGAATATCTCATTTCGAGTCTTGTTTGTTTTGTCTGTAGGTTTGCCTTTTTCTTCTTCTTCTTCTTCTTCTTCTTCTTCTTCTTCTTCTTCATCATCATCATCATCATCTATTTATTTATTTATTTATTTTACTCACTAGAAGTTCTGTCATTAGGTCATCATCAGAGATTATTCACTATTAATAACTAATAATGTTCCCTGGCCTCTGGGTAACAACAAGTCTTGCCAGATTCGCAGTATTAGGTGTGTCAGAATTTTGGGGGAATTTTTGACACCCTTAACACAAAACTGCGAATAAAATATACAAAACTCGTAATTTCTCTTTTAAAAGTGGGTTGTTTAATTTCTTTATGGAATATACTTCCAAAATAAAATATCAAAGTTTTTTTGTTTTTTTTTTAGATTAAATAGAAATATGATTTTTTTTTTTTTAATTAAATAGAAATATGATTTTTTTATTTAAAAAAAAAAAAAGTGTTTACAAAGTGCATGCGCGCGCTCATGCAGCCATTTTTTCCACGTAATGAATTGAATTGAATTTTACGAGTTAAATTTTTTTTCAATTTTTTCACTTTAAAAATCTATCAAAATTATTCTATATGTTCAATTTTTACGATATTTACAGGTTTAATGTGAAATTTTATGCTCTTTCCAATAAACCGAATATAATATTCTAGACAAACGTTTCTCTTTTTTTTTTCCCCCCCCCATTTTGAACTGTCTATTAAAATGAAAATAATTAATTTTCTCACCTAATGTTTAGATATCACAAATTGAAGATAAAAGATTAATAAATAAAATAATCTAATTTAAAACAAAAACAAAGGAATAGTTATGTGCAAATTTAACTGTAAAGTAAAAAGTTTAAATTCTTTAAAAAAAAAAAAAAAACATGTTGATTTTTTTTAAGTGGAGCCTCATATTTTGAAAATATAGTAAAGTAAATATTCAACACTTACATTAATTTTTTCTATTTCATTCAATGTTGTTTTATTTTAGATATTTTTAAAATTTATTCCATAAAGAAATAAAATATTTTAAATCAAAATCTCATGTATTTCTTTAAGAGAAAAAAAAATGGAAAATTTGTCGAGTAAACTTACTTATGAGTGAATGTTATCATTTTTTTAAACACATATGACACATATTGACTAACTTTTGTTAACAGCAAACACATGTCAAAAATAGAAAGGAGAGATTAATTATAGCGCTTTTAGGCCACCGTAGTTCTCAACTGGAAGAAAGGGAGACAAATCCGCTCTATGACCATCTGATATGACAATTTAAAATCGCGGTATTTTTTTATCCTTGCTTAAAAAATTCTTTTATTTAAAAAGTACATGGAATATAAATATGACTAAATTCTTAACAATGAAGAATGGAAGTACCCATTGATTAGTATTTTTATACGTAAGTGATTTTTTGGAATTTATATATATTTATTATATTCGAAGTAAGTTAAAATTCGTTGATTTTCTTGAAATCTTTTTTAAAGAAAACCAATTTAAAAAAACAAACAAATATTGCATATTTTGCTATTAAACCTGTTATTATTTTAAATTTTGATCTTTGCTACTTTTATTGAAAAAAAATTAGGGTTTAAATTACATTTTTCAAGTAGTTATAAGCTTCGAAAAATAGTAAGTTCAAGTTTTTATCACACATTTTTAATGGCGACTTCTGACACTGCTATCGCAGTATGCACCAGTTTGCTCCAACTCTTTTTGGTAACCTTTGCATACGAATTTGCATTATCGCAACAGCCCCTTACCATTGATTTTTAGTTGACAGTGGCCATTATTCTTCACTGGGATATAGGCGGCAATAAGCCTCCTCAAGGTCCCAGTACTCTTTGCACACTTTTAGTGGAGGTCTGATCAGTGCTTTTTCCATCCTTCTTGACTCATCACAGCTAGTTTGTGTGACACCAACCGACACTAATGTCCGTTTTATTAGTTTTGTTTGTTTGCCTTTTCACTCAACTTTATATGTTAATAAAATAAGACAAGTGTGTGTGTGTTTTCGCCACTACAAGAACTGAATTAATATTTGTTTTACTTATTACTTCATTAAATCAGTTTGTAATATATATATATATATATATATATATATATATATATATATATATATGAGCAAACAGTTAATAAAACATGTTAAAAAACACTTTCAAAAAGAGTTAAAAACATATTTAATCTGAAAAGGAAATACTAGATAACTGGATATTCCTTAATCCACGGAGTTTCAAAGAAATACTTTCCTTCTCATCAGAGGGTAGGAATTAGCAAAATGCGGGATCGGATTTTGCATGCAAAAGTATTTGATGAAACAACAAGTAAGTCAAAGATCTTACTTGATAACAAAAAAGTGAAGCAGAGGGAATATGGTGAAGAAAAAGGTAATTACACGTGAATGGATAGTCTGGTGGAAGATAAATAATCCAGTGACAGTAAAATCCAAATATATAACTTCAAGAAAGTTAATTGAATTTCCATTTGCACAAGTAAAATCCAAGGAAATCTTATATATATAAGAGAAAGAAAATTAAAACTGTAAGTTGAACTTTACAATCAAAATTTATTGTTCGACTGAATACTCAAAAAAAAACAATTTACAAAGTCCTTATTACGCGAACTTTCAAAGAATGTTACTCTTCTCATTGATGAGTATATAAAGAAATATATATATACATACATATATACATATATATATATATATATATATATATATATATATATATATATATATAAAATTATAAAATTAAATCCACCAGAATGCATTTCTGTTTCTTAGTAAATTAGTCAGTCATTTTAATATTTTGCTTTCAGTTGGAAAAAAAAAGAATTACTTCATGATTCTTCAAAAGGAATTTAGATGCATTTAAACTGTCGAACAACAAATCTTTCAAAGCTTTAAAATTCTTCGAAAATCACCAATTGATTAAAAGATTGAAAGTTTTGGAAGATTTTTACAATCCAATAATTTTTCGACATTTATTAAAGAACAATTAATGTCATAATTTTATACAATTTATACAAAGCTGTATAGCAATAACAATACATACTGAATTTTCAAGAACCTATGACAATTTTAAATGCCTGTACAAAAAAAATAGTCTGGAAATGTTTCCTACTTTCATAATCATTTTGAATCCCTATAAACTGTCACTAACTGTTTAATTACTTTTTTTAAAATGCAAATGTGATTAATTTCATATTTGTAGTTTCTTTCAAGGTATTAACCTGCAAATTATTTCAATTGTTTTCTTTTCCCTATTTTTTTTTAATTTTATTTCTGTTCAACTTTTAAAACCGTTCAAAAAAGATTTTTAAAAAATCAAAAAGGATAAAAAAAAAAAAGTCTAAAAAGATTTTTTCAAAATTAAAAAGGATTTTAAAAAATCAAAAAGGATAATAAAACAAAATTTAAAAAAAGAGGAGGCTGTCATTTGATGTTCTACCGGTCATCTTATATCACGTGACCTAAATTTTTCGATGCCAGAAAGAGGCCAGAAATATGGTATCCCTTTCGTACACTAGCACTGGCTTCCATTTTAGATCCAGACTGAAATTCAGTACTTTCAATAAAAAAATCTTTAAGGCTTTATTTATTTAGCTGTCTCTGTTTTGTGTGTCTAAGGAAAAGGAAATAAACGGTGTTGGGTGTACACGCTGCTATGTCTGCATATATGACCCAACAATCACATGCGGTTGAAGAATGTACGTGACTGTTGATGACTGTTTGCGTGGCTGGCTGTAGCAATGATATTCAGCTGGGTAAAATCGAGGAAGGTTATCAGTTTTGGACAAAAACGGAATTATATAGAAACTAGCACGGTTACCCGGCATTTGCTAGGGGACGGGAACATATTTCTATTAAAACATCTATCTCTCTTTCTTTCCCCCTCTATTGTTTTCACCCTGCTTCTCCCCACCCCCCTCTTTCTTCTGAGCCCAGCCTATTTCTCTCTTTAAACTTGCACACATACGCAGTTTTTTTTTTTGTTTTTTTACAAGGGAGTCACCACTTATCAAAGTCTGAAGGTCACTCGAGGATAAGTGTTTATGAGCGTATGGTGGTCACTGAGATGACAGCATAGTGATCGTTAGTTCGTGGAAAGTGGGTAAAAAAGAACTTGTTTACATTAGACTTGAAGACGACCATATTGTGGAAAGCAAGCCAGTGAAAAATGTAAGCATGTGACATGGCCGTACCACATTATTTTCCTGTTCCGTCTGTAAAGATAAACGTTGAAGAATTTCTTCAAAAAGCTCGAGAATGTACGGAATTCATAACGGATATATATATATATATATATATATATAATGCGGCATGATAAGGATATATTTGTTTGAAGTAGCTGAGTAGGTTTTCCTACAGTATAAGCATGAGGCTTGTGGAATACATTTTTGGCGTCTGACCTTGATGTCGGTATTTCTGGCTTAACCAACCAATCATATTCTTGTAAGGAGGAGAAACCCGGATGTACTCATATTTATTAAATCTATATATATATATTAATATATAATAGATATTTGCAAATATGTGTCTGTGCTTTATTTCATACCAAGGAAGTCTTGAAATGAAGACGAAAATAACTTTTTTTTTTTTTCATTTTCAATTTCCATTACATTGGAATATTTTTTTCCATAATTTTCATTAATAGTCCAAATTATCCAAATAGCACAAATTTTTAATCCTCCTCTCAAGATTTCTGAAACTTAATCTGCGTTATTGCATATCAACCCTTTTGGATTATTTAATTATGCAACGATACTTACGCAAGTTGCAATTTCTCTCAAAGCCGGAAAGAAATAAAGTGTTGATATCTTTTCCAACAATATTAATATGCAAGTGAAAACAATGAATTTCAATAGGATTTGAACTCATGTTGAGTTGATTAATTAGAATTGGGGAATCAAAAAAAGTCCAAATTTTTGAGATATTGGAATCGGAATCAGTATCGGAAAAATTTTACCCTTATTCCTGTAGAGGTGGAATCAAACCCAAGACACTCAGTTACAAGACCGGAGTAGTCTTGGTGTCACACCCCCATAGAAGTAGACTCACCTACTTGCATGAGAGGCGAGAGGAGGCTACTTAAACAAGACATTCCCGGCAACGAGTGTGTTTCCAAATATACGTCATCTTGCTGACACTTTACAATTCCCAATTCTAAAAGCGATTCTTTTAATTTTTTTCAAATACATCCTAAAATGGAATACTGTTGCCACATTTGGGCAGGAGCTGCTCAGCGTGCCCTATCTTGCCTCGATAGAGTTCAAAATCAGCTTCAAAACCTAGTAGGTGATGCCCTTTTCTCATCCCAGAACATTTGTTCCCACAGAAGAGACGTTGTGTGTCTGTCTCTGCTCTATAAACACGATTAAAAAATCTTAAAATTGGAAGAGAAGCTACAAATGACCTTATTATTTGTTTACATTACATTTTTAATTTAGGAAAAAAATGGATTGAAAAAAAAAGTGAATTTATAGTTGCTATTTCTTCTGATGAGTTAAGGGCAAAATAGATTCACTGATTAATATAATAATTAAGTGAATGATTTTGTGCTATGAAACATACTGTCAAGAATTGTAAATGTCAACTGAATTAAAGGAATAAATTGTAAGATGGTCAACATCATAAACTTTGAATATAGACTTTTGTCATTTATTCATTATATATATATATATATATATATATATATATATATATATATATATATATATGATGGCAACAACTTGTTCTCGAGTATTGCCATTACTTAATATATCTCTGGCTCAAATGACACAAACATGAGTACAACTAGCAGCACGTGCCAGACGGTCACCTCTATGAACCTTCTATAGTCCAGCACATCCACTGATGACCGGGTCCAAGCTGTGGTGCCCTGAACACCTACCAGGCCAGACTCTGGAAGTTCCAGAGCCTTTATTGCCATTCACGCTCATATCTACATCAATCCTCATTGAATATCCATTTGCCATTTTAGGCTACAGCCAGCTTTTTTGTTATCGAGATACACAGTGATTGCAAAGTGTGTATTCCATTGCATATGAAGCTTTTTATATTGAGGAAAGACTTTCCACTCTCTAAACAACTGCCACATTGAACCAAAAAGAAGAGCAATCAACATCATTGGAAGCAGCAGTCGCTGCAGGTTTTATATCAGGGTTTTCCTTCTCCTAGAGAGTTTGCCTTCACCACGGCTTACGGGAGCCCTCTCCACCCACCATGCCATTTGATCCATGACTGGGACTTAGGTTGCTGGGCACCAGAGCATACTCCACACGCTGGTGGGTCATGTATGCCGCAGCTGACAGGGCCTAAGCTCTTCTGGAGGTTTCTGTATGGATTATCTTACCCTTAGCCTTTGGTTACAAAAACCTTGGTCCACAAGGCAGAAGGCAGTGAAGGTCTAGTTATATGGTGCAGGACACTCGCTGGTCATCAGAGCCCCGTCTGTGTGGCAGTGGTCACGACGTACACGTGGGGTTGATTTGTCTGGGAGAAGCACAGTATGACGCTAAGACGTCTATGTGCTTTTAACACATGTCCACACCAGACCTTGATCACCATATGTGTATATATATATATATATATATATATATATATATATATATGTTCTTACTTTCATCAGGTGGTCAAGTAGCATATCCGTGTTGCAATATTTTCAGAAAGTTTTCCCTTCGGCAAGTATGTGTTCAACTTTCAGACGTGCATGATAATATTATTTTAGAATTTAAAAAAGACTTTCAACAACCAGCATTTATTATTACTATATACTTTCTTTCTATTTGCTATATTAACTTCTGGCAACCTACACCTAACTGTGTATGTCGTACAAATAAATATACATAATATATTGTATATAGAAGGATCTTGTTTACCCTTTTTTGTCAATCCTTTTCTTACAGATTATTATAAAAGATAGTCTTACAGTTTATGTGGAGATCAACTAGTGTAGACATGCGTAAAAGTCGAACTTGTCACTCCAATAATTATAATATTTTACAGTCTGTTATGTAAGAAATCAATCCGTGTAAAACAAACCACATTACAACAAAACTTTAGGTATTTTGTTGCTTCTTCATTTTACAAAGTTATGCAGGGGGGGGGGTAAAAGGTGAACGTCTGCAGGACCTATATTATAATGGAGCAATGTCTGCTTTTTTTTTTTTTTTTTTTACACAGTGGTCACCACTTATCAAGGCCCGGAAGCCACTCAGGGATAAGGGTTATTGTAAGTACATTACGTTAGTGTGGAGATTTGATGAAGTGTTTACTTAAGGGGGCGGTTCATTAGGAATTTGTTAACGTTGGACTTGAAGACATCCAAGTTGTAGTCAGGTGGGAAGCAGGCAGATGAACCAGAGTTCCACAGGCGTTGCAGTTCTAAGAAAGAAGCTTTGTTCATGGAATCCACGTTTTGATTTAGGCACAGATAAAGAGTGGGGGAAATTTTTCACAGTGGATTCGGCTAGACGGGTGTTTTTCGTAAAAGATTGGCGAGGGGGGACCAGAGATTGGAGTTCAGACGAGCACCTGCCATGGAAATAACAATAAAACAAGGATAGGCTTGCAACGTTTCTTCTGTGGGAGAGAGGTTGCAGGGTAGAGAAAAGGGCATCCCCCACTAAGCCACGAAGTCTATTTTGTACTCTGTCAAGGCAGGATAGGCTGTTTTTTGCAGCTCCTGGCCAAATATGGCAGGAGTATTCCATCCTTGGATGTACTTGGCTTTTATATAGATAGAGAATTGCATCAGTAGTGAGATATTTTCTGGAGCGGTAGAAGGATCCCACCATCTTTTCAGCGACCTTGGCAACAGACTTGCTTGGTTTGTTTGTTTTGTTTTATGGCATCACAACCCTTTTCGGGTTATTTAATGCCGAATCCAGTTATTTTGGAAATAGTATTCATGTTGCATTCAGTTATTTTGTAGAAGGTTTTGTTTCTTCAAGCTCGTTGTATCTTCAATCGATAGTATGTAGCGTTTGGTTTGGTTGTTTTATAGTGGATTTTTATCGTTTTTCTTCCCTCACCTGCAGAACATGAATGAGTTTTGCAATGGGAGAGAGAAAAAGGGTTACAGTATTAATGTTTGGTACATTTTCAGTTAGGAAATCAGTCAAGAAGTGGGGGAGATAGAAAGAGAAAAGGGAAATGGGAAGAAAAAAAAGGGGGGGGAAGTGGTTTGTTGTTTTTGGTTTTGGTTTTGCAGAACAAAATTAAGTTTTGCAAAAAGGAAATAGAAAAACAAAAGGCATCAATGTTAGGTGCATTTTGTCTCAGGAAGCCAATATCTTCAGACAGCCTGATCTGGTAGCACCAGGTCAGTGTCTGTCTTGCTAGTCACTTACAGTGCATCACAAAAGTGAGTACACTTCCTCACATTTCTGCAGATATTTAAGTATATCTTTTCATGGTCCAACACCGACAAAACGATACTTTGGCACAATAAAAAGTAGTCCGTGTACAGTTTATATAACGGAGTTTATTTATTTTCCCTCAAAATAACTCAAAATGTAAGCATTAAAAGCTAAACTCCTTCCAACAAAAGTGAGTACCACCCCTGAAGAAACTACACCGCTAAATGTCCAAATTGAGTACTGCTTGTCATTTTCCCACCAAAATCTCATGACTCATTGGTATCACTAGGCCTGTGAATGCATAGAGAGCAGGTATGTTCAAATTTCTAGTGCATCTCTCACACCCTCTCTGTCACTGACAGTCTCAACATGGCACCACATGGCAAAGAACTTTCTGAGGATCTTTCATACTGGTCACTGACATATATATATAAGCTGCACACAGACTACCTTTCATTGTGTCGAAGTGTCATTTTGTCAGTTTTGTCCCATAAAGAGATATACTTAAATGTCTCACTTTTGTTGGAAGGGGTTTAGCTTTTAATGCTTACATTTACAGGGAACATGAACTGGAATATATACATTGAGAGCATTTCCAAGGCTGCTGCAAGGAAGGTGGGCTCTCTCCATCGTGCTAGAAAATTACTTACACCTGAAAGTATCTTGTACCTCTATAAGGCCGCCATTCGCCCATGTATGGAGTACTGTTGTCACATTTGGGCTGGTGCATCTGCTGCTTGTCTCTCACTCCTGGACAGGGTTCAAAAGAGAGTCGCCAACCTGATAGGTCCTGAACTGTCATCCAGGCTTCAGCCTCTGTCCCACTGACAAAATGTTGCATCCCTCTGCCTGTTCTACAAATATTTTAATGGTGGCTGCTCTGACGAACTACAAGCACTTGTACCTCCTTGACGTGACTACCCCCGACAAACCCGACAAGCAACTAAGTCCCACCCCTTTACAGTAGAGATCCCTAGGTGTAAGAAAGCCTTTTACTCCAATAGTTTCTTCCCCAGAACTGCAAGTCTTTGGAACTCCCTTCTGGGATTCTGCTTTCCCAACTGTACAGATATGCAGAAGTTCAAGTGTAATGTGAACAAACATCTTTCTACTCATCGTCCTTCATAATGCCCCCGCAAATTATGTCCCCGATAGTAGCCCCCTACTTCAAAGTGGCAATGTGCCTTGTTTGGGGTGAAAATTGAATAAAAAATTTTTTTTTAAATGTCTGCAGAAATGTGAGGAGTGTACTCACTTTTGTGATATACTGTATTTGCAATGTTGCAAAGCTACTGGACAGAATTGAACCACATTTGCCATGGTAAATTTGTACCATAATGTGAGGTGATGTCGCATAGACAACAGTCCTACAGTGAAATAGAGAGAGGAGCAGTAGGAGGTAGCAGGACTGGTGACGTCACGCGAAAATAGCAGTAGAGAGAGTGGAGTGGAAAAGACGTGACGGCATGAGCAGCAGGAGCAGAGAGCAGAAAGCAGACAACAATGTATTCCCGCTAGCCGGTGACAGCCCTGTATAAATTTGTTATTCTGACAAAAGGGAAGAATTGCTGTTATCTGTTGTTAGTCTCTAACTAACGCTTATCGTTAGCTATTATTTTTACCTTTTTTTTTTTTTCAAATCAAGAGGTTCCAAGCTTGTGTGGAGTGATTTCCACACTTAAATGGCTCTTAGACACTATCTTCGAGTGTCTAGCGTCAGTGGTTTGTCAGTACAATCTAACATAATATTTTTCTTTGCAAATAAACCCTTACTAAATATTTAAATTTGTAGGAAGTAGCAGGATTGGTGACGTCACGCGGAGATAGCTGCAGGGCAGTAAGGTAGAGAGAGTGGAGTGGGAAAGACGTGACAGCATAGACAATAGGAGCAGAGAGCAGCCGACAATGTATTTCCTCTAGCTGGTGAAACCCTTGTGTAAATTTGTTATGTAGAATGGTAAGCACGAACAGGAAATAAAAGTGTCTCTAAGAAAAGAAGAAAGTGAGTTCAAAGTATTGCATCTATTTGGCATAACTAAATGAGAACGCCTTCTATAACGTTACAAATTTATAGTTCTACACCCTCGGTTAAATCACTTCCCCACTCTTAGTAGGATTCTACTTCTTTTAGGCGATTACATGTGAACACTCTGAAAAACTTGGCAGACAAGAGAAAAAAACAAACAAAACCAATTATTTTTTTTATTTTAGAATGGGGGATCAGTTTTGTGCATAAATTTAATGTATAATCATCCTCCCTGGTATTAACTCCTCCTTTTTGAGTAAGAGGGGGGGTGTTCATTATGATACTATCCTCTCAGTAATTACTTCCTCTTTTGGAGGTCAGTGTATTATTTGTTCGTTCACAATGACGTCATCAAATGAGAGAATAATATATTTGCTAGTGACAAATAATGGGGGAATGGGTGCGCCAAATATATTAAATAATATATAGCCAATAATGCCCACGAACTTGCTGATTTTGATACTCTAATTTTTTTATCGACCTATATTTTAATCGATTTCTCGTCGACTTTATATATTTTAACTTATTATCACCTGACGCGGTTTAATGTATATTTTACTTTTCACTTCTTAATTTTCATTTTCACTTCTTTCTCACTTTTACTTCCTCAACACCTGAAGATGATTCGTGGACGAATCGAAAGCGCTCGTGACAGTAACAATTATGGAGCCTTCATTAATATTTTCGATTTTGTTATATAAAAAAAAAATTATATGGAAAATCGAAAAAATAAAAAATAACGAATCATAAACGTATTTCTGTTGCATTTAATAATGTTTGCTTGAATGTATCTATATTTATGAAAAATCACGCTTATACCCACAAACATTCGTGTTTCATGCTTTCGCAATCATCAGTGCAGGAAGTGACAATTGCTACTGTTCAGGAGATTCGAACCCAGCTTCAATGTTATTTTTGACTCCATTTGCTAGGAACGTTACCTCTAGGCCATTATCAACCGCTATGAAAATTAAGGGAAATAACAAGTGCAAAATACGAATAGAACATTAAGACGGTCAATAGTGATCAAACGACTGGAAACTGCAATCTCACATAAGACCACCTTGATTTTTCAAAACAGTGCTCAACTTGAAGAACTTTCTTTTTCAAGGGGATAATAATTATAAATAATTATTTTTATACCTACAAACACGAGTGTTTTATGCTTTCTATACCATACTTTGGGGTAATTGCGCCAACTAGCTAAAAGTGTTCTTTTGGCAACCACACATATAAAGAGCACTTTTTTTAGTTGGCGCAATTACCCCCAGATTTGGTGCAATTACCCCAAAGTGCAGTGTATATATATATATATATTTATCAACTACTTGTTCTTATTATAAGCTCTATTTGTTTTTATTGAGCTTTTATATCTGGTTGAGATTACTTTATAAATATTAACTCTTTAATATTTATAATATACTTTAGATTTGCCATCTTGGATTATCTTGGTAAACTTAATTGTAATTCTTATTTCATTATATATATATATATATATATATATATATATATATATATATATATATATATATATATATATATATATATATATATAAACCTTTCTTGAATCGGCGCTTATCGCAAATTCAAACACAATTAAACAATGTGGAGGTCTCTGTAATGCAGCGCCATTAATAAATAAACTTTTATTAAAAGAACATAATTTAATTGTAGATACCGGTTAACCTTCTCACACCACAGAAACATCCTATAATAATGAATACATATCATCTCAATCAATAAATTACATAACAAAAATACAATCATTTCATTTCTGTTACACACCTATATTTGAATTTTAACAGACATTTTTTTTCGAGAAAGAATATTAACTGCGTTATATCCTTTTAAAAACATATTAACAACTATATGACGTTATTACAAATCTCCCTCTCTTTAACAACGCAAGCTCTCCTCCTTTTTTGAATTTCCAACGTCTTTTTCCATTTCTGAAATAGAACAGCGTCACACTTTTCACATGAAAAAATTTTAAAATATTTGTTCTGGTTTTTATGTTTTCTCAATCTCACTCATCCAGAGGAAGTCTCGAAATAAAGACGAAATGTTGATGAACACATAACTCGGTTTGTTCCTTTTTATTTCTCTATATAAAACTCTGTGGAATTAGCTTGCTTATTATCTGACTTGTATGGATACAGATGAGGCACAATGAAAGATGATGTCATCCATTAAAACAGGTAGAATAAAAGAGATTCTTTATGACGTCATAAATGATTGGTGAACTTGCTTCCTTATTTGTATCTGTGCAAAGTGGAGGTATTTAGTTCTCTCCCACAGCAAGGTCCGAAGTAGGATTGAGAAGTCAGCACCCCGAAAGAGGGGCACTCTCGCCTACAAAAAGTGTCTGGACAGCCCCGTCAACATTCCCCGGTGAGGGCGTCTCAGGCGATTAGCAATAAACTAACCTCCTCTCAAAGAGAGAAGGAAAAGCTTGGGAGGATGGACCTCCTAGAACTGCACAGGACCAGAATTACATCGCAAAATCATCATGAACCAGGTCATTACAGTAATGCTCAAGTGTCTCTTGATTTTGGGGGCCGAGGATAAAAATCCCTAGCTGGATAAAAATCTGTGCACAGTGGATTACATCACAAAGTGAGATGATGTCATGGCGGAGTCAAAGAGAGAAAGAGACGTTAGAACCTATAAAAAAAATTGGCCTTCGGGACAAGATCAAAGTGTAGTATCTGTTCTTCAGATGCTGCACTTCAATTTCTTGTTCTCTGTCAGTGGAGGAGAAATCCTTCACGACTGAGACAATTTTTATTTTTGTTCCTTTTCTCCATGTTAAAAAACGACCCTGGTGTCTAACTCTCTCCCGTGGGGAGGCATTGTAAATAGGAACTACTATCAAA
Source organism: Euprymna scolopes (assembly GCF_053919585.1). Classification (NCBI taxonomy): domain Eukaryota; kingdom Metazoa; phylum Mollusca; class Cephalopoda; order Sepiida; family Sepiolidae; genus Euprymna; species Euprymna scolopes. Next base: position 5,890,513 of record NC_136514.1, on the reverse strand, counting down.
AAATAGAAAAAGTTATTTCTATTATTTGGATCCATCAGACTACTATTCTCATCTTCAGTGTCATTTTCACAACGTTTCAGTCGACATAACCTCCGACCTTCTTCAGGTGTATCTTGTTGAACTCAGGAATGTTTCTGCCGAACGTGGGAATTTGGGCAGAATTTTGACAGAACCCTTTATTTACTTCACGGGAGTAGCATGTTGTTCCGTCAGCCATGACTGGATAGATAGTATTTTTCAGTCGCCCACACTGAGAACTGAACCTTCAACCTTCGAGAGAATATAACTTTTCCAACTGATACAATTGATTATTCCAACCAGTGTGCCACATGTTCTTGCGGACAGTTCTAGTATGAATTTTGGGAGCCTTAAACCTATTTTTATTTCCAGTTGTAAATATCACTATTTATTACTAATTATTATTGCCATATGTTACTATATGTATTACTGTATATATATTTACTTTCCTTCAAAAACTTTTATAACTACCATCTTCAAAAATTGCGCTAACCAGCAAAATTAGATTTTTATCTATATATTCCTTTTGCTAACATTTTTTCCTCTGAAGAGAAGAGGCTATCTTTGAAACTCTGTGGAATAAGGAATTTTTCTCACTTTTTCTCGTAATCCTTGTTATGAATAAAATATTGCAAATTTAATTCTACTATAGCGTGACGTCTATTATTTATATATATACACTCGTGAGCAAAAAAAAAAAAAATGGGCCAAACAAATTTTATATATTTTATTGCACTAAAAGCTATATTGAACAACGAACAATTGAACAAGGAAACTTAAACGAGACTAATAACACAGAACAAGACATTTATTTTAATAAATGCTTAGGATGGAATCGCATTCCCTTTTGGTTTCTTTAAAAGATCAATCCTTTTAGACATGCTCTCAACCAAAGTGGAACACTGTGAAGAGGAGATGATATTCCATTCGCTTTGAACAGTTTCCCACAGTTTATTGTTTGAAAAAGTTCTTCCAGCTAATGCACGAGATATTATGGACCGAATATTCTCGATTGGGTTTAAATCGGGGCTTTGACCTGGCCAAAATATCACATTAATTGACAGATAAGAAAACCATATTTTTGTGACTCTAGCAGTGTGTGCAGGGGCATTATCATGTTGAAAAATAATGTTCTGGGATATTCCCAGCTTCTGGATACTTGGTAAAAGTCCTGTTTCTAACATTCGAATGTATTTCTTTGCATTGATTAACTTCTCACATCTAATAAGTTCCTCAACTCCTGCTGCAGTAAAAGTTCCTCATACCATTATCTCTTCATTCCCGTGTTTAAATGTCGTTTTTATGCAACTTGGTGAAAACAATTCTCCAGTTCTTCGATTGCACCATTCGGGAGCATCGGGAGCATCAACAACAAGGCAAAATCTTGATTCTATCTAACCAGAAAATATTCCTGAATCCAGTCTGTATCTTTCTTGCCATAACACAAGAAAAATCTCTTTCTATCATTGATGTTCTTCTTAGATAAAAATGGCTTATTTGCACACTTTTTAGAAGAAAATACCATTTCTTTCATTTGTCTAAATATTTTATATCTAGAAAGAGAATTTCCAGCCCCTGTTTTGAATTTTTTGCTATGGTCAACATAAGTTTTCTTTTGATTCTTCAAAACAGTTAATTTAAGCCTGTGGTCGTCCTTCAAAGTGAATGCTCTAGGGCGACCAGATCCAGATTTCTCTTTTACCAAGCGTTCGACCTCGAGCCTTTCATCAATTCGCTTCACTACAGAAAGAGATGTTTTCACATTTTCTTTCCTTAAAATATCAAAAGTCTGCTTGTAAGTCATTTGGGACTGCCTTAATCCTGAAATTCGGTTATTTATATCCTCGCCAAGATGCGGTCTTACCATTTTTAGGATTCATTTTTCCACTTATTATTATATGCTATAATAATAATGATCTGCAAAATAGCAATTTTCAGTTAAAATTAACAAAAATTCATAGAAAAATATTGAAAAATCGATTTCTTCCTTCTTTCTCTCTCTCTCTCTCTCTCTCTCTCTCTCTCTCTCTATATATATATATATATATATATATATATATATATACAAGCAAAAAGTTAATAAAATATGTTAAAAAACACTTTGAAAAAGAGTTAAAAACACATTTAATCTGAAAAGGAGACACTTGATAAGTTCTTAATCCGCAAAGTTTCGAAGAAATACTTTCCTTCTCATCAGAGGGTAGGAATTAGCACAAGATGGGTTTTTAAGTAAATTATCAGTAATTGAAGACCCGTATGTGTTAGTAACAACGTCCAACTACTTGGGTCGAACGACATTAAGATTAGATGGAAGAATCCAACAACATGTACCCAGTAAAATTAGGAATGGAACCTACCGGGCAACGGACGTTGTTACTAACACATACGGGTCTTCAATTATTGATCATTACTTGTGCAACGAACTTTAGCACAGACTCTTTTTCTATTCTGAGTCGTGGTTATTCACTATATTACCTTAAGATCTTGGAGACTATTCACGTTCGACTTAGAAAACCTTCCCTTTGCAAGCCAAGGGAATGCCTCCTAGGTTTGAACATGATTAATCTCTATGGTATTCGACCATAACGCTGTTTTATTTTAATCATTTTCCCATTTATTTATTTATTTTTATTTTTTTAATCCCCGTAAATTGAATAAAACGCAATTTTAATCGCTTTTTCATTCTTTGTTTTTAAAATTCCCTCAATACAGCTTTGAGAAGCGAGGGTCGAAACCGGTCAGCTGGCTCCCTATTTCTCTTTCTTTCCTCTCCTGTTCCCCTTTTTCCCCCTTTTTGGTGAGAAGATTAAAGGAATATATATATATATTTATATATATATACAAATTTACTTTTAATCATGAATCATAAAAGTCTTCCCTTTCTAATTGCTATATTTAAATTTTGTATCCCTAAAAACATTATGAAATATATATATATATATATATATATATTATTGTTTACTTGTTACTGTATATATCATTTATTATTTTATTTAAATTACTTGATTCTTCTAAAACTTAAATTATTTTATTCCTCTTGAGACCTTTTAAATCATAGGTGTTTTACCCCTCCCTCCTTGAACACGCAGGATGACTTTTTACAGCGTGAGAAAACTTTGAATGTGCAATTTAGTAATCTAACCTTTCAAAAAATATTATTTATTTTTTGTTATACAACTATTGTTCGATTAGTTTAACGTTGGCGGGAGAGAAAAATAGCCTTTTCTTAAATCGTATGCTCTACCAGCAATAACGGATAAAGAGTGAGGGCAATTATTGATCGTGGTTGTAGCTTTTTGTGAAAGTTTGGTAAGGGATGGACCTTAGATTAAAGCTTAGATGAGCACTTGCCTTGTAAATACTGATAGAGCAGAGACAAGTTCACAATGTCTCTTGAAAGAGGTTGCCGGGAGGAGAAAAGGGTATCACTCACCAGGCTTTTAAGCCGATTTTGTCAAGGCAAGATAGGATGCTCCGAGCAGCTTCTGCCCAGATGTGACAATACTCCATCCTAGGATGTACTTGGCTCTTATACAAGTAGAGGATTGCATTGACGTTGAGATATCGACAGTAGAATGGTTCAACCATTTTTCCGGCAATCTTTGCAGTGTATTTGATGTATGTGGTCCATTTCAGATCAAGAGTGAAGGTCAGTTCCAGAAACTTGTCAAAATATGGTGCTTTTCCAAGACGGGAGCCATTCATTTCAATTGGGGCCAGATGGGGTCAGCAACAAAAAAAGCAAACTATTACATTAAGAGAAGTTGTCTGTGTGTCTGTGTATTTGTACAATCAACAAAAAATCCAAAACTACTAACCAAAGATCCACAAAGTTTATATTTTTTTTGGTCAGCATTTTCCTGGATGTATAGTATCTAAAATATATATGAAAAAAAAAAAATGATTACATTTAAACGGAATAGCTATAATAAATAAATTACATTTTTTTCTCAACACATTAAAACAGGAATAGGTTAGGGAGAAGAATGTAAAAATGGGGGAGAGGGAAAGAGAATTAAATAAAAGAAATGGCTACAGAGAGAGAGACAGAGGAGGGAAGGGACACAGGTAGAAGTTTTAATATAAAGATGCTGCACACACAAATTAACTTCTATATAGTTTTTTATGGCATTGGGCAATGCCGGATAGCCCTGCTAGTTAGATATGAATTATATATTTCTGAATGTTTGTTTTTAAATGTAAATTTTATTATCTTTTTAAGAGAGTAGAAAGTCGATTCTGGGTTTACTTTCGGCAACCGTGTAACTCCTGCTTCCCTTATTTAGTTCTTTAGTCCTCATATTTTATGGCTGGACAAAGAGTCCCACGTGTTTGACACAGCAAAGTCTTGTTAAGCACATTGGAGTACGAGAAGACTTTTGAACAAGAGACTTTCTGGAAAGTACCTGTAAATAAATGTCTGTTGTTTCACTGAAAAAAGAATGAGTTGAATCCTTTCCTCGTCTTTGTTTCCTTGTGACTGTCTGCATACAATGTGTGGATTCCGAGTGTTGACTACGTTACATTAATAGTTGAAATTTTTATGTTTTTTTTTTCTTTCTATTTTAATCAAAAATTTGCTTGAATAAATTTTTTGTTCAAATTTTGTATTAATTTCATTTTTGTATAAGTTAATGGATTCATAATGAGTTATTGATTTATTTTATATGGGATGTGAAAACCCCATTAAAAGTATTTCTATGTATGCAAAGCATAGAAACGAATCTAAATTACATTGATGCTTCCTTCCTATTTTTTGTCCTTTAGTCCTCATATTCCATTAGCGACGGCTTGTGCACGAAATTTATATAAATAGATTTTTTTCCCTTATTCCCTTCAATTTAATTGAATAAAAACAAATTAGTCTTTAACTTGTTGCTATGTAAAGTAATATTTCCAGCCAGACAATATAAATTAAAACTTCCTTTTTAAAACACCGGAAATTTTAATCTTAGAAAGTTAACTGATTAAACATCTCCTTCCGCTTAATAGTTTTCATTTGGCTTACTTAATATAGATATTTTTTTTATATAATTATTTTTTAACACTTTCCTGTTTGACAGCCATCTTGAATTAAGCACCGAGTTTGACACTGATTTTCTTGGCCTCATTCTGAAAACTGATGATGCCTCAATTATTTAAAATTCTGACATTCAGCAATAGCAAATACATTGGTACAAATACATTGAAGACAATTCCAAGACTGCTGCAAAGAAGGTGAGCTCTCTTTATCATGCTAGAAAATTACTCTCATCAGAGCGTATCATATATCTTTACAAGGCCACAATTCGCCCATTGCGTGGAGTGTTGTTGCCACATCTCGGCTGGTGCATCTACCAATAGTCTCTCACTCTTAGCCAGGAGACAAGGTTCAAAAAAGTGTCTCAAATTTAATAGGTTTCACATTATCAACCAAGCTCCAACCTCTGTCGCATCACTGCAATGTTACACCCCTGTACCTTTTTCCAAGTATTTTAATGGAATGTGCTCTGATGAACTCATAGCATGTGTGCTCCCTTGACATACATACACCTGACTGACCTAAAAAACAGCAAAATCCTACCCCTTCACTGTTGAGGTCACTAGATAGTAGAAAACCTTCTACTCTAATAGTTTCTTTCCTCGGACTGCTAGAATTTGGAACTCCCTCCCTGTTTCCTACTTCCCTGACTGTACTAACATGCAAAAGTTTAATTGTAATTTGAACAGACATATCACTGCTCAACTCCCCACAGTTCCCTGTTAGACACAATCCCAAATAGTAACCCTTTACATACCAAATGGCAATATGCCTTGTTTGGAGTGAAAAAATTATAACATTAAAAATAATTTAGACCCCCCCCCAAAATCATACGGTACTAATCGCCACTTTTAAAAAAACGTCAGGAAAATGGGTTAAAAGTTACGTGATGTGTAATCCCTGTATTTCAGGATCTAATAGAAATATTAATTTCGGGTTTGTTTTAAAACGTAATAATCAAGCATTTCTGAATTTTTGAGATGAGGATTGGTTATTCGTATTTGGATTCATCAGACTACTGTTCTCATCTTGAGTGTGATTTTCACAGAGTTTCGGTTGATATAACTTCCGACCTTCTTTAGGTGTATCTTGTCGAAGTCAGGAATGTTTCTATCGAGCTGGGAAATTTGGACAGAATTTCAAACAGAACTTTTTATTTACTTCACAGGAGTAGCATTTTCTTGTTCATCCAGTCACAACTAGATAGAGGTCGTAAGTTATTCGCAATTTTTTTTTTCCTTTCCTTTATCCGGTCATGGCTGACAGAACAAGAGCATGCTACTCCCATGAAGTAAATAAAGGGCTCTGTTCGAAATTCCGACCAAATTCCCAAGTTCGACAGAAACATTCCCAAGTTCGACACGATATACCTAAAGAAGATCGGAGGTTACATCGACCGAAACGTTGTGAAAATCACATTCAAGATGAGAACAGTAGTACGATGAATCTAAATAATACGACTAAGCTATCAAATCATGTCATGTTCATTTCAACAATTTTGATGGTTGTGATGTAATGATGATGATTGTGATGTAATGATGATTTTTGTGATGTAATGATGATGGTTGTGATGATGATGGTTGTGATATAATGATGATGGTTGTGATGTAATGATGATGATTGTGATGTAATGATGATGGTTGTGATGTAATGATGATGATTGTGATGTAATGATGATGGTTGTGAGACCGATCACAATGAAATGTTTCATTATTGCATGTAAAAAATAATAAAGTTTATTAAAGTTAAAGAAAACAAAGTTTTACTGCACTTACATTGCTTCTTAAATCATTTTGCGCTGATGTTGGTGTCAACATAATCCATGAATGCATTACAATTATCCGGATCATCAGCGTCATCAGATTCTTCATTGACAGACACAGTTGCCCGCGAGGTCTGATTTTCATCCATGTCTTAACGAAAAGCCTTTTGTTCATCTAGAACACAATGGAGGTAAAAGACATGTGTAGGAGGTACAAAGATGAACAAAGCCTCCACATCAGCCAGTTTGTCTTTTTTTTTCAGCAGAGGTTGCCTTCATAAACATTGAAATTCGACCTTGTTGTCAGATACGTTCTGTATTTTTTTACCTGCGCTCCATTTAGTAGAGAATTTGGATAACACAGTAATATATATATAACTAGTATTCATGCATATATGAGATTCCCAGAATAATACGATACTAAGCGCCACTTAAAAAAAACCCGCCATAAAACGGGTTCAAAGTTTCGCGATATGTAATCTGTGTATCTCAGAAACTAATAGAGATATTCTTTTTGGGTTAGTTTTAAAATGAAATGTAACATGTAAACTATCACGTCATGTTCATTTCAACAATTTTGATGTGAGACCGATCACAATGAAATGTTTCATTATTGCATGTAAAAAATAATAAAGTTTATTAAAGTTAAAGAAAACAAAGTTTTACTGCACTTACATTGCTTCTTAAATCATTTTGCGCTGATGTTGGTGTCAACATAATCCATGAATGCATTACAATTATCCGGGTCATCAGCGTCATCAGATTCTTCATTGACAGACACAGTTGCCTGCGAGATCTGATTTTCATCCATGTCTTAACGAAAAGCTTTTTATTCATCTAGAACACCACGGAGATAAGAGGCAACTGCAGAGGTATGAAGGTGAGCGCAGAGCATCCACATCAGCCAATTTGTCCAAGCAGTGGGACATAGACACAAAAGTGGCATTCATAAACATTGGATTTTGACCATGTTGTCAGGTGCATGCTGCACCTCTGACCTATAGAGGAGTTTGGGGAACACAGCGGTGTACATAACACATTTTCCCTAAATATGGCGTTTGGTAACGTATAATTATGGGGTTCTCAATTATACTAATAAAATAACGGACTTCTTAGAAACAATTCTAAACATTTCTTTAACGGGTACTTATTTTTAAACTAGCTGGCAGCCCGGCGTTGCCCGGTCGTAAAATATACTTAAACACAATATTTTAATTTATGCAGATTATATATTATTTATTATTATAGAATCAATCCTTTATTGATTATTATATATTACGAGGAATAACTTGGCCGGTGGACTAATTTGCAATAAAAATAAAAAATTTTTTAAACTAATTATGATAATGTCATCAAATTTCGTCCGTGTTTGTTTACAATATCAGGTCAGCTGATATTTGGGCTTGACGATGAATGCTATGGAAAAGTCACTTCTGATTAATGTTTAGTTTTGAAGTATGCAAAGGAAAAAATGATTTGCAGTGATTTTAAATTGTACCTCTTCTTTTATCTTAAATTGAACTTATTAAAAAGAAAAAATTAAAATAAAATAGTAAGGTACACCCGGGCTTGAACAGGGGATCATTTGATCCGTAGTCGAATGCTCTACCAATAAGCTATATCTCCAGATTATAATAAATCTGTTTTTTTAAGAAGAAATGATTTGCTGAGATTTTATTATCAATGTAACGTAAAATACTCCTCTATATAAATTATTCTTTTTTATCTATAAGAGAGAACAGCTATTTTTAAGATTAGATTTTTTGATTTTCAATACTTATCTAATGAACATCTATACAAAACATATCTAAGAACACTGCCAGACATGTAAATTAGTTTGTGTGGAATTTGCCGTTTTGGAACCTATGAGGAAGAAACTCACACACACACATACACACGAAGTGACTTTTATATATATATATATATATATATATATATATATATATATATATATATATATATATGAAATAAAATGGAGGTGGAAGGACCTGAATACTCAACGTTTCACCCGATTTATGCGGGCTTCTTCAATGACCATCCCTCTTGAAGAAGCCCGCATAAATCGGGCGAAACGTTGAGTATTCAGGTCCTTCCACCTCCATTTTATTTCATATCGTCGGATTTAATCCAGCTCAACAATCATATATATATATATATATATATATATATATAAAGTGAAATTGTCTGTTTGTGTGTGTACATTTCCCTACCAAATTACTCTGTCAATTTTCAGTCTACACACTCGAGATTTGACATAAGGGGTATTGAGATTTGGGAAAATCTTTCGCCATAAATTTGGCTGTCAAGGGGTTAAAGTTCAACGATTTGACCTTTAAAAACTCTACCAAACTTCTTTGCCAATTTTGAGTTTAAACACTTGAAATTTAAATGTAGGTTACTTGGACATGGATCAAACTTTTTAATTTGATTTGAGCCCAAAACAATAAATGTTAAGGGGTCAAAATTGAGGTTAAATTAAAAAAAATTTGACCTCTGCAGTCTCTACCAAATTACTCTGCCAAGTTTTAGTTTAAACATTTGAAATTTGACATAAAGTGTATTCAGACATAGGCCAAGCTTCTTAATCGGTTTTTGGCCAAAAATTTGGCTGTCAAGGGGTCAAAGTTCAAAAGATTTTACCTCTGCGATCTCTAGCAAACTATTCAGCCAATTTTGGGTCTAAACATTTGAAATTTTACATAATGGGTATTCAGACATGCAACAAGCTTTTTAATCAGTTTTTGGGTGCAAATTTGGCTGCCAAGAGGTCAAACGTGAAAGAGTTGACCTTTGCAGACTCTAGCAAACTCCTCCGCCAATTTTGGGTCTAAACATTTAAAATTTTAGGTGTAGGTTACCTGAACATGTCAAACTTTTTAATATATATATATATGCACATAAAGTTATGAACAGTACATAGGACCCGAGCAAAGCTGGGCTGAACCTAGTATATATATAAAACAAGGCTTTTTACAATAACTCAAAAGTGCAAGACTACAGGGATAAATATTTTTGTATTATACGAACCACCTTCAATGCAGAGAATAAACTCTTACTCATTCTTTTATTTTTGATTTAAAGCATACAATTGTTTCAGCCCACCACCAAGATATTTATAATGTTCACAATGCATTTGTAAGAGTTTCTTTTCTGCACTCAAGGTGGTTTATCATAAATATTTAATTATAATCTTCATACATATACGTTTTTTCTAAATCATAATTTAATTAAATATTATATTTTTTATCAAAAGATAAGCCAGTTTTGTCTTCTGAACATTGGGATAGGCTTACCTTCCCTACACATCTTAAGTCCAGAGATTTTTCAGCCTATGTTACAATATTTTTGGCATACCTACAAGAGTATGATTACAAAAAATGGGAAGGTTCTATTTATAGACAGGAGCAGTAAGAACTAACCAATCAGATGGAACCTATCTCTGCAGGATCACTCCATAAAATATACTGTATCTTTTAGAATTCTTTCACATAACTTTTTGTCTTCATGCAAGAAGGAACTTTGCCCTTCATCTTCATTTGAAAGATTTTACAATTCAAGACGTCTTTGGATTGACTACCTATCAGAAACTTTTGTCTGCAAGATTTTACAATTCAATGCTTCTTTGGATTGATATTGCCATTTCCCTGCAACCTCTTTCAGACATAAGAGCCGTTGAGAGCCTGTTTCTGCTCTATCGTTATTTTCATGGCAAGTGCTCATCTGAGCTCCAATCTATGGTCCCCCCTTGCCAAACTCTTCTCTTCCTTGCAACCTCTTTCCCATAGAAGAGACGTGAGCCTCTCTCTGCTGTATTGTTATTTTCATGGCAAGTGCTTATCTGAGCTCCAATCTATGGCCTTCCATTTTCAAATTTTCACAAAAAACACTTGTCTAACCGAAACCGCTATTAATAATTTCCCTCACTCTTTATCTATGCCTAAACCTAAACGTGCATTCCATGAACAAAGCTTCTTTCTTAAAAAGAATTGTGAAACTCTCTTCTGTTTGTCTGCTTTCCAGCTGACTACAATATGACCTTCAAGTCCAACGTAAACAAGTTCTTGATGAGCCGACCTCTTAAGTAATCCAATTTACCAGATTTCCACTACTAACAATTGCTACGACATTATTCCATTAACTACCGTACACTCATTAACCCTTATCCTCGAGTGGCCTATGGGCCTTGATAAGTGGTGACTATTTTGTAAAAAAAAAAAAATTTCTTTTCTGAAACTAAAATCGCTTACAACTCAAAAATTATACAAACCACATTCGATATAAAAAAAAATGTCAAATGAAAACAGCACTAGTGAAGCATACCTGAGAACTCCAAGAAAGTGGAAGCTCACCAATAATCAAGTGGGACTCAGTACAATGAGCTAGTTCAATTAACAGGGTAGAGATTACAAAAAATTAGAATATTAATGATGAATTAGTTGCTCTTGTGTTCCTTCAACATGCATATCCCCGACAAACCTGCTTAGCAACAAAATCTCACCCCTTTACTGTTGAGGTCCCTAAATACCAGTGTTGCAATATTTTTGTCTTATAATGGGGTATGATCCTGCGCAGTTGGGAGATTCTATTTATGCTAGGAACTGACAACTCAAATTAATTCACATTCTGCTACCAACCAATAAGAAACTTTTCTTTCTTTTTTTTTATTTTATAGCAAGCCCCACTCTCCTCAATGGGTTACTTCTACTTGCGCAACTGCCATTGCTCAAAGGCAGTATGCATACCGCAGATTTAACCGACATAAGTCCAGTTCAAACTGACAGAAGTATATAAAAGCTAGAAGTAACATTAAGAAAGAAATAGCGACAGCTAAGAGAGAATTTACTGAAACCACTAAAAAACGCATCGAAGCACAAAAATTAGGAACTCGGGACTTCTGGAAATCTACAACAGTGTAGTAAATAATGGGCAATCAACAATTCCCCCACTAACCAACAATCACGAGGTTGTTTGCTCAGCAACCGAGAAGGCTAACATGCTTGCCAGTCGGTTTGCCTCAAACTCCACACTGGACCCTACCAACCACCCCCAACTGACTTTCCTTTGCGGACAGACGCCATGCTAGACGATCTAAAAATCACCCCTGCTCAGGTGCATGCTATCATAAAAACCTTGACACTTCAAAAGCATGTGGACCCGATCTCATCCCAGCTGTGCTATTAAAAAAGTGCTCAGCCGAAGTAGCTCCAGTTCTCTCCAAACTCTACAACAAATGCCTTAATGAATCTTGTTTTCCGGGCTGTTGGAAAACTGCTTTTGTGGTACCAGTATTCAAGAATTCTGGTGAAAGAACTGACCCATCAAATTATCTCCCCATTAGCCTCCTCCCACTTTTCACCAAAATATTTGAGACCATAATTAACCATGCTCTAGTCCATCACCTTACAGATGCTAAACTTCTGACTGACCAACAATATGGATTTAAACAAGCCCATTCCACAGCAGACATCCTCACTGTAATCTCTGAACGTATATACCGTTCACTGGACAAAGCAGGGGAGGGCAGAGCGGTAGTTCTAGATATATCTAAGGCTTTTGACAGGGTATGGCATGAGGGTCTCCTCAGGAAAATTAGATCATACTGTATCACTGGTAGAATACTTAGCATAATTAAATCCTTCTTAGATAAGAGAAAAATCCAGGTTGTCCTCGACGGTCGTACATCTAAACAATATGATATAAATATGGGAGTGCCTCAAGGGTCTATCCTTGGACGTCTATTGTTCCTAATATTCATAAATGATCTCCCCGACAAAATTGCCTCTGAGATGGGTATATATGCTGATGACACCACACTCTATAACAGACACGACAGGAAAATAAATGAACACATATCTAAGGAAATGGAAAAAACACTAGAGGAAGACCTCCAATCTGTAGTGGAATGGGGACAAAAATGGATGGTCACATTCAATACTGCCAAGACTAAACTGGTTTCCTTCAATAATTACAAGAAACCTTCTCTACCACCAATAGCAATGGCTAGTGACTCTTTATCTGAGAGTACATCTTTCAAACTCCTTGGCCTAACGTTCACAGGGAGCATTGAAAGCATTGCCAGGGCCGCTGCAAAGAAGGTAGGCTCTCTCTACCGTGCTAGATAACTACTAACACCCAAAAGTATCCTGTACCTCTATAAGGCCACCATTCGCCCATGTATGGAGTATTGCTGTCACATTTGGGCTGGTGCATCTGCTACTAGTCTCTCACTCCTAGACAAGGTTCAAAAGAGAGTCGCCAATCTGATAGGCCCTGAACTGTCATCTAAGCTTCAGTCTCCGTCCCATCGACGAAATGTTGCATCCCTCTGCCTGTTCTACAAGTATTTTAATGGTGAATACTCTGACGAACTGCAGACACTTGTGCCCTCACGACGTAGACACCCTCGACAAACCCGACAGGCAGCTAAATCCCACCCCCACACAGTAGAAATCCCTAGATGTAAAAGATCTTTCTACTCCAGTAGTTTCTTCTACAGAACCGCTAGACTCTGTAATTCCATTCCAGGTCCCTGCTTCCCTAACTGTACTGACATGCAGAAGTTCAAGTTTAACGTGAACCAACATCTTGCTGCCCAACTCCCTACATAGTACCCCAGTAGTTGTTGCCCCTGATAGTAGCTCCTCTACACCAAAGTGGCAATTTGCCTTGTTTGGGGTGAAAATGTAATAAAAAAAAAAAGAAAAAGAAACCAGAATTTCTCCATAAATATTAAACCTTTCTGTAGAAACTTTGCATATGTTTTCTTCGTGTCAACACAGGAAGAATCTTTTGCTCCGTGGATTCCAACTCAAGAACTGTCTACTGAGAACCAGTCACCTCCAGAACTTGTATAGAACAACGAACCATCAGAAACTGTTCTGAAACTAAACATGGCTTACACTTCTAGAGCCAGAAAGTTTTAATAGTTTCTTCCCTCGAACAGATTTTGGAATTCCCTTCCCGCTACCTGCTTTTCTGGCAGTACTGATATGCAGAAGTTTAAATGTAATGTAAACAAATATTTTCTTAATCTTTCCTAGGTATGGTTTTAAATAGTAGCCCCCAAATCGCAATATGCTTTGTTAGGGGTGGATATGAGTAAACAAAAAAAAGGTTCTATTTAGAGCAAGAGTGATAGGAACTCACCAATCAAATGGTGCCTCACTCTGCTAGCAACCAATCAGAAACCGGAATCACTCCATATATGTGTACTGAATCTCTTATGAATTAACATATCCTTTTCGTTCTTCACACAAGAAGGAACTTTTTTTTTAGAACTTCTTCAAATTGATTACCTAGCGGAAACTTTATTCTTTGCCTTAACGTTTACGATTCAAAGCTTCTCTGGATTGATGTTGCCATTTTGTTTGGATTAAGATTTCTTTTCCCTTCTGAAACTAAAATGGCTTACAACTGAAGACTGTTTGTGAATGTTCCAAGTTTTCTGTATTAATAATTTTTTTTATAAAAACTAAACATCGGCGTTCGAGTGATTGTATTCACAGATGATCAAGAACTTGCGTTCACGATGACAATAATGGGCGTATAATGGTTTATGAGGTGTCTTTAATAAGTTTCCAGATTTTTTCATATGGGTACTTTTTTTTCTGATGGTACACACATAAAACTCTAGTCCCCTTCGAAGTAATCTCCTCCGGTTGCAATGCACTTGTTTTACCGTTTCAACAACTTCTGGAAGGCCCCATGGAAGTCCTCTTGCGTGAGTGTGTCAATGACCCTTGTCACAGCCTCTTTCATCTCCTCAAGTTTCTCATAACGACAGCCTCTAAGGTTTTCTTTGAGCTTAGGGAATAGCCATAAGTTACAGGGAGCAAGGTCTGGACTGCAGGATCTGAAGATCAGCTCCATCATCTCGTTGCTGTCATGACAACATCTTTCTTTCTGAGCTTCTCGGAGCACCCTTGGGATAAACTTTGCGCAAATCTTCTGCATCTTCAGTTCCTCACAAATAATTGTGTGTACAGTTCCCACACTGATATTAAACTGTGCACTTATTGTCTCTATAGACACACAACGGTCTTTATCTATGAAATTCTTTATTTGGCCAATCAACTCTGGGGTTCTGACTTCCTTACTCCTCCCACACCATCATTCCTCACAGACTCCTTGCCTTCCTTGAATCTCTTATGCCATTCAAAAACTGATGCTCAATTTATGTAAGATGATCCAAAAGCAGTCTGAAGCATTCCATATGTTTCTATCGCATTTTTCCAAGTTTAAAACAGAATTTTATTGCATATTGTTGTTCTAAAGTGTCCTCACATCCAGATTGCATTTTTGAAATTCACCAGTTACTACAATCAGGCTTTAGTAGAGTGTAATCCAATTCCTGCTATAGCTGTTCATTTGAACCTGAAATCATAAAAATTGTTCAGTCATTTCATAAGATGTATAGCAATAACATACTGAATTTTCAAGAGTTTACGACAATTTTAAATGCCTGTACAAAAAATGTCTGGAAACTTATTGAAGGCACCTCGTGAATGCAGCGTAGACAATACAGACTGTTATGTTAGCTTCTTGTTTATAAACTGTTAATCCTATTGGTTGCATGGTAATTTTTTTTACTGCTATACAATATTTTATTATTTGCATCATTCGGATTCCTGTTCTCATATTGAATGTTATTCACACAATGTTTCAGTCAATATAATCTCCCACCTTTTTCAGGTATATAATGTCGAAATCCGTAATCTTTTGGTAAAACTTCAGAATTTGCACGGAATTTTAAACGGAACCCTTTATTTAATCCACAGAAGTAGCATGGTCTTGTTCTGTCAGCCATGACAGAGTAGAAGTCGTAAGTAATATGCAATTGTATTCTTACTATCACCCGCACTGAAGATTGAACCTTCGACCTCCAGAAGTGTGTCAGTTGCAACTGAATTTACCAAGTATTTTATCTGTTTTGCCATGGGTCCTCAAAATAAGAACAGTAGTTCCTATTTACAATGCCTCCCCACGGGACAGAGTTAGACACCAGGGTCGTTTTTTAACGTGGAGAAAAGGAACAAAAATAAAAATTGTCTCAGTCGTGAAGGATTTCTCCTCCACTGACAGAGAACAAGAAATTGAAGTGCAGCATCTGAAGAACAGACGATATTTATTTGCTCCCCCACTGAGCAAATTAGGCACAAGGCCGATTTTTAATATGAGGAGTGAAGGGGAAATGGGGACCAATTCCCCGGGAGGTAGGGGAGCTGGATAGTGACAATTGGTATGAAGGGTTGCCCCTACATTGACCAAGGTCTTATCTGTGGGGTCGCCCCCACATATGGTCTTTGCTTGCAGTATCTGCCGGAACAGATACTACACTTTGATCTAGGCCCGAAGGCCAAGTCAAAACAAGAACAGTAGTTCGTATAACACAAGTAACAAAAATTATCGATCCTCCTCTTAAAAACCCAGAAACACTAAACAAGTATTGTTTTCTATAAAAAACAAAACGTTCCACTTTTTTATATGTATAGATTTAAAAATTTTTTTTTTTTTACTCACGTTCACCCCAAACAAGGCATATCGCCACTTGGACATAAGGGGCTACTAATTATGACCATGCGTAGGAAATATTAACAAGATGTTAGTTTACATTTAAAATTTTGCTTATCAGTACAGTAAGGGAAACGAGTAGCAGGTAGGGAGTTCCAAAGTCTAGCTGTTTGAGGGAAGAAGCTACTAGAGTATAAAGCTTTCTGGCATTTAGGGACTTCAACAGTGAAGAGGGTTTGATTTTGTTGCTAAGGATATGTACGTCGAGGGGGCACAAGTGGAAAAAGTTCATCAGAGCACATTCCATTAAAATACTTATAAAACTGGCACAGGGGTGAAAAATTTTGGCAGTAGGACAGGGGTTAGACCCGGACCAATCGATGTCCCTTAACTAGAAACTCTAGATCTCTCTCCACCTACTTTCTTTCTCTCTCTTCTCCCCTCTCTCTCTCTTTTAACGCTCTATTTCTTTCCACTCCTCCCACCACTTCTCTTATCAATCATCCTTTAATTATGTCATAAAGGGTTTCTCCCTTTTTCTGTCTGTTGTAATGGATCACATCATCCTCTAGTGACATAATCGAATGTGCACGGTTATCCAAAACCTCTTTTAATGGATGACGTTTACTGACAATATCTTTCTGTACACATCCATTTATAAATGTACCTATTTACTATGCCTCCCCACGGAACAGAGTTAGACACCAGGGTCGTTTTTTAACGTGGAGAAAAGGTACAAAAATAAAAATTGTCTCAGTCGTGAAGGATTTCTCCTCCACCGAAAGAGAACAAGAAATAGAAGTGCAGCATCTGAAGAACAGATACTACACTTTGAACACCAAGAAAAGGCATAGTTATCTCTGTAAAAAGAGATGGAAATTGCAATATTTTTTGTCTTAATTGATTTTTTTTTTTTTTTTTTAATGGATGACATCATAAAGGAGAAATCTTTTTGGTGATCTCAAGTGCTAAAAATAGGTGTGGAAGCTGATAACATGCCTAGAAAAGAACGCGTGTACATACTAGCATCACCGATGCTAATTAGTCATTACAGCGCATTACTGATATTATAAACAGTAGCTGAAGTAACACAGTTATTTATAGGGCTTTTTTTTCTTTTTTTTTTCTTTTTTTTACACGGTGGTCACCACTTATCAAGGCCCGGGAACCACTCAGGGATAAGGGTTATTGCAAGTACAGTACATTAGTGTGGAGATTTAATGAAGTGTTCACTTAAGGGGGCGGTTCATCAGGAATTTGTTTACATTGGACTTGAAGACATCCAGGTTGTAGTCAGGTGGGAAGCAGGCAGACGGAACAGAGTTCCACAGGCGTGCAGTTCTTAGAAAGAAGCTTTGTTCATGGAATCTACATTTTTATTTAGGCACAGATAAAGAGTGGAGAAAATTTTTCACAGTGGATTCAGCTAGACGAGTGTTTTTCGTGAAAGACTGGCGAGGGGGGACCAGAGATTGGAGTTCAGACGAGCACCTGCCATGGAAATGACGATAAAACAGGGATAGGCTCGCAACGTCTCTTCTGTGGGAGAGAGGTTGCAGGGTAGAGAAAAGGGCATCCCCCACTAAGCCACGAAGTCTATTTTGTACTCTATAAAGGCAGGGTAGGCTGTTTTTAGCAGCTCCTGCCCAGATATGGCAGCAGTATTCTATCCTTGGACGTAGAGAATTGCATCAGTAGTGAGATATCTTCTGGAGCGGTAGAAGGATTCCACTATCTTTCCAGCGACCTTGGCAACAGACTTGATGTACGTGTTCCATTTCAGATCAGGAGTAAAAGACAAACCCAGAAGCTTATCAAAACATGGGGCTTCTCCTAGACGAGAGCCATCCATTTCAATCGATGCCAGATGGGGATCAGAGCGTTGATGGTGTAAAGGGCTAAAAGAATACCCGTCCCAGGACAGATAAAATTAATTCCCTAAACAAAACAGTCTTGTACACACTTACGAAGATATAATTATACTAAACGTTATGTTTAGAATCCTTATTCAAATTTTCATTAAAATCTATTACATGATTTTGATTCTAGAAAATGGCTAAAATTTAATTTATAAGTGTTTTGTTTTTTAACGCACGTTTACTCCTAACACGGGATATCGTCACTTGGGCGTAAGGGGCTACTATGTGGGACCATGCCAAGGAAAGATTAACTAGATGTTAGTTTACGTTACATCTAAACTTCTGCATATCAGTACAGTCAGGGAAGCAGGTAGCAGGAAAGGAATTCCAAATTCTAGCAGTTCAAGATATTAAAGTGAAAAGCCTTCTAGCATTTAGAAACCTCAACAGTGAAGGGGTATGATTTTGTTGCTGAGCATGTTTGCTGGGGATATGCACGTCAAGGGAGCACAAGTGCAATGAGTTTATCAGAGCACATTCCATTAAAGCACTTGTAAAACGGGCACAAAGATGCAACATTGCAGCGATGGGACAGAGGTTGGAGCTTAGTTGACAAAGTGGGATCTATTAGATTGAAAACTTTTTTTGGACTTTATCCAAGAGGGAGAGACATAGTAGATGCACTAGCCCAAAATGTGGCAACAATACTCCATGCAAATGGTGGGTACACCCGCATTTATATAAAAATTTTTTGGACACATGCCAATCAAGGACAACCTGGATTCTTCTCTCATTTTAGAAGTATCTAATTATGCTAAGTATTCGTCCAGTAATACCTTAGGATTTTATTTTCATGAGAAGACAATCGTGCCATACCCTGTCAAAGAAACCTCAACCACCAATAGCTATGTCTAAAGTGCATTACCTGAAAGTACTTCATTCAAACTCCTCAGCTTAACATTTACAGGGAACATGTGTTGGAAGAGATACATCAAGGTAACTGCTGCGGCTGCTGCAAGGAAGGTGCGCTCTCTCTACTGTGCTAGAAAGTTACTTATGCCTAAAAGTACCCTGTACCTCTACAAGGCCACCATTCGCCCGTGTATGGAGTATTGTTGTCACATTTGGGCTGGTGCATCTATTACTAGTCTCTCACTCCTGGACAGGGTTCAAAAGAGTTGCCAACTTAATAGGTCCCAAACTGTCAGCTAGGCTTTAGTCTCCGTTTCACTGATGAAATGTTGCATCCTTCTGCCTGTTTTAAAAGTATTTTAATGATAGGTGCTCTGACGAACTACAAGCTCTTGTACCCCCTCAACATAAATACCCCTGACAAACAGCAAAATCCCACCCTTACAGAGATCCCCAGATTCCAGAAAACCTTCTACTTTAACAGTTTCTTCTTCAGAACTGCTAGACTTTGGAATTCCCTTCTGGGTTCCTGGTTCCCCAACTATACTGACATGCAGAATTTCAAGTGTAATGTAAACAGCTATCTTGCTGCGCAACATAGTGTCCCTGTAATTATGCCCCAGATTGTAGACCTCTACATCGAAGTGGCACCATGCCTTGTTTGGCGTGAAAAGAAATAAATAAAATATGTATTTTTATTATAATATAAAAAAAAAAACTCATTTCATTTAAAACTTTTAGTAAAAAAAAAAAAAAAAAATTTCAAAGTAAGGGGCATTTTCGGTTATGAAGCCAAACGCTTTGCAGAATACTTTGTAAACAATCAAAGATGGAACTTGAATTTAACCAATTTTTAAAAATTTTGTCTTCGTTTTTTTTTTTTAATGTAAATCAATATTTGGTTACTAAAAAATTATTTCCGCGTTTAGTTATGAAAATTACGTAAAGACACGGTTGTACATTAAGACATAAGTCGGAGTAAAATAGTTAAGAAACGCTCTGACATTGATATTAAAAGTCTACTTTTTCTAATAAAAATTAATAAAAGGAACTTCTTTAATATATTCAGTCATGAATAGGCGAGCGACTACATAAAAGTTAACTATTTTGCATATTCCTTTTGAAAAACAAGCGTTAATTAATTATTTATTAATTTTTTTATGTTTTTAATTAGATGACTGGTTTAATTTCACTATTAGGCTGATTTCTATCCATTCATGGTTTCTACATCATGCAAAATTGCATAGAATTTAAGATGAAAACATTTTAGCACACGGATATATATATATATATATATATATATATATATATATATATATATATATATATATATATATATATGGATTCTGCATTTTTAGATTTTACCGTCATTGGATACTTTACCTTTCACCAGACTATCCATTCACATGAAATCACTTTTTTCTTCACCCTATTTCCTCTGCTTCACTCTTTGTTATCAAATAAGATCTATGACTTACTTGTAGTTTCATTAAATAACATGTTGCGAGTTTGTCTCTGCTTTATAATTATTTTCATGGCAAGTGCTCGACTGAGCTTCAATCTATGCCCCCCCCCCCGCCAAAACACTTGTCTAGCTGAAAACATTATGAATAATTCCCTCCACATTTTATCTGTGCCTAAACCTAAATGTATATTCCATGAAAAAAGTTTTTTTTCTTAGAACTGCACGCCTGTGGAACTGTCTTTCTTTCTGCTTTCCAGCTGACTACAATCTGGTTGTCTTCAAGTCCAACGTAAACAAGTTCTTGATGAGCCGTTCAATATAAGTTAACAAATTTACCTAATTTCTATTACTAACAATTACTATATTGTTCAATTGATTACTGTACACTCTTAACCTTTATCCTCGAGTGGTATCTGGGCTTGATAAGTGGTTATGCCTATGTAAAAAAAACCCAAAAAAAACATGTTTTATTAACTACTTGTTCTTATATATATATATAAATATATATATATATAAATATATATATATAAATATATATATATATATATAAAGTGACCTTGTCTGTGTGTGTGTGTGTGTGTGTGTGAAAAGTCTCTACCAAACTCATCTTTGAATATTTGGTCTAAAGAGTTGAAATTTGATATATAGCTGTAGCACACATTCGATCAGATTTTTAGTTGGTAAAAATTGGTGTCAAGGGGTCAAAACAGAAAGCAAAACAATTAAGTCGAATAAAACATTTACTGTTTCTTTTGTGAATGCTCTAAATTAAACATTCATAGATCAAAGTGGCTTAATTCTTAACCTCTTTTATCCATCTGTCCGTAGCTTAGACTATAACGAGGCTGGAGAGGTGAATAACGACTAAGGTTTGAGTGCTAAATGTTCTGTTCCAATTCTAGCAGATGGTACCCAAGTCATATTTTTTTTAACCTTTAAAATCATTATTATATATGGGATAATTATAATAATAATCAATAGAAAATTGGCTAATAATTATTACGTACAATAGCAATGGCCAATGACTCTTTATCTGAGAGCACATCTTTTAAACTCCTTGGCCTAACGTTTGCAGGAAATATGAGTTGAAACAATTACATTGAAAGCATTGCCAGGACCGCTGCGAAGAAGGTAGGCTCTCTCTACCGTACTAGAAAACTACTAACACCCAAAAGTATCCTGTACCTCTATAAGCCCACCATTCACCCATGTATGGAGTATTATTGTCATATCTGGGCTGGTACATCTGCTACTAGTCTCTCACTCCTAGACAAGGTTCAAAAGAGAGTCGCCAACCTAATAGGTCCTGAACTGTCATCTAAGCTGCAGCCTCTGTTCCATCCCATCAGTTCTACAAGTATTTTAATGGTGAATGCTTTGACGAACTGGAAGCACTTGTATCCCCACGACATAAACACCCTCGACAAACCCGACAGGCAGCTAAATCCCACCTCCATACAGTAGAGATCTCTAGATGTAAAAGATCTTTCTACTCCAGTAGTTTCTTCTCCAGAACCGCTAGACTCTGTAATTCCATTCCAGGTCCCTGCTTCCTCAACTGTACTGACATGCAGAAGTTCAAGTGTAACGTGAACCAACATCTTGCTGCCAAACTCCCTATATAGTACCCCAGTAGCTGTTGCCCCTGATAGTAGCCCCCTACACCAAAGTGACAATGTGCCTTGTTTGGGGTGAAAATGTAATAAAAAATATTTTTTTTTAATCAGTATGAATTCAAATATATATTTATGCGTATTTTACGACTGGGCAACGCAAGGCGGCCTGCTAGTGTATTTACATAATTCTGACAAGTTTTAAATGTGGTTAGTTTATTAATTTGTGAAATTGTTATCATGGTTGTTAAACTTCAATGAACAGAACGCTACAAACTGGTCACAATATAGATGTTCAAATTTAAGTAAAACAGTAACTTATGGACAAACGTTTTCTTTTATTTTTTTTATATTTATTCACAATTAGACATTTCATTTTCCGGCGCTTCTACACTATTAGGACGAAATTTTGTAGTCGATAAATGGAGTTTTCAGATTTAAAAAAAAAAAAAAAAAAAAAAAAAAACAATGGTTTCTACTGATGTTTTTGCCAAATAATAGCTTCCAAATCATGCAGTCGAAATTACCTAAATATTACTGAATTATTAAAAATAAATAACTTTAATTGTGTTAGCAGGTGAAAAATTGAGGCATTTTGTTTAACTCGAAACGAAAAATTACCTCCCTTTTGAACTCTCCTGTGTCTCACGATCGTTTTCATCAAATTCTATTTTTTATTTTATTTCTATTTTCTTTAATAAATAATTTTTTACCTTATCGATTTTCGTAATTTTTGGATATAATCATCTTAAAAATACGAGGAATACGTAGATACCATTGTTTTCATGTGAAATTCAGTATTACGATTTCTAATAGTGTACCTTACTATGCCTCCCCACGGGACAGAGTTAGACACCAGGGTCGTTTTTTAACGTGGAGAAAAGGTACAAAAATAAAAATTGTCTCAGTCGTGAAGGATTTCTCCTCCACCAAAAGAGAACAAGAAATGGAAGTGCAGCAATGCAGCATCTGAAGAACAGATACTACACTTTGATCTTGTCCCGAAGGCCAAGAAATTAAATAAGAGCCCATTTTTCTTGTTATAATTTGTTCCCGGTCACGGCCGACGTGTTTTAGTGTCGTAACCGGACCGGAAACCGGTAATTCTGCTTAGAAACAGTGCGCATGTGAAACCGGAAGTGGCTTCCAGAATGTTCATTGATTTCGAAAGTGTGGCGTTCGTCGCCGTCGGCTCATCCAGTTGGCTTTAATAATACTACTTCAATTTTTTTTTATCTCGTTCTTAAACAATGAAAAAGAAACTCTAAGGAAATAATGAGTCTTGATTCATGGAGACCGAAATGACTTTATTTTTCTGAAATGGGACACTATAACTTCCTCATCGTTCAGTTCTGGTTACCCAGCGGATAATGACATACTTGATTTTTTGTTTTTACAACAACAAGCATGCGGATATCGGAGCTTCCCTCTCTTCTTGAACTTTCTTTTGTATAATTCCGTTTTGTTTTTACAAAAAAAAAATTATTGATCCATAAATCCACGTCATCCCTAGAAACTTTAAATAATATATATATATATATATATATAACTATATGATAATTATTAATTAACCTCCCTCAAAAAAGAAATTTGGAGGGGTCTACCACCAGTACCACTCTACCATATATTTAAATTTAATTTTTAAATCCAACCTATCAATATGATCAAACAGTGTTTTACCGATGGTTTGATATCTATAGCCATTGTTCTCAGTCTACTCCGTACAGATCTCACTAATTATTTAAATAGTGATTATATTACGTACCCTGAGGTACAGGAGATAATCCTCGGGACGAGTACGGCCTATGGTCGGGTGAATTACAATAACAATCGCGACCTTTTGTCAAACCTAGGACAACATGTACGGTTAAAAAACATTGATTATGGTCGCATTTTCTCCACTTCACTCTATAGGGAACTGCGACAATTAACACCTTCTTCGTTTTTGGAAAGGGATTGTTATTCCACCTATCTGGTCAGTGCTGACCATCTATCCTCATCCGATCCGGGATCCTCCCCAGTACTACCTCCTCCTGTGGATCAAACCAATGAAGATGATTACGAAGATTCTTTTCAGTTGGATACAAATGAAGATATACTGGCCACGGGTCTAGCCGATGTTGACGCCAATGCGTCCATTAATAGTGACCAATGTCCGGAGGAAGAAGAAACGGAATTAGAAGAGCCGGGGCAAAGTGCAAGCGATGTCGAATATCATAACTTAATTAACACGAACGATAATTTAAGTTCTACCAAAGACACGGAGGTAGAAGAAGTTTCGTCACCATTGAATAAAGAATCGGTTAACAATGCTTACAATTCGACTACAAACAATGAAATGACTTCTACGTGTAATAATGCCAGCTGTTATGCGATTAGCGAACTGACCAAGGAGGTAATAACATTTTAATAAAACTACTTTGCTTCTTGTGTCGAATGGGTATCCAGAGTATTTCATTTAGCGGTAAATTTTTACTTGGTTTCCATCTTAACATTTTCCTTTAAAACGATGACTTTTATATGTTTTCGGGTATGCTGAAAACGAATATCGCATTTAAAGTTTCCGCAAATAAGATTTTTTTTTTCTGGATATTAAGCAATGTCATTTTTTATGTTATTGCTTGCATAGTTTTTTAAATCGCTTCGGCCATTTCCGGGACTGAAATCCTTTGGATACCCACACAAGTACCAGTACCAGAAAGCAGTGGTTCCTGGATTTAAAATAGTGGTACTAGTGCACTTATTGATCCGTGCTGAAATAATTACGTTATTATTTAAAAAGCCATTCTTAACATGGGGAGAGGAGGGTGTTTTATACCTATTCTGTACTTTAACCTTACAATTGAATAAAAAAAAAAAAAACTTTAAACTTGGAAATACGATTAAAAAAAAAAATAGCGCGGATCAGTAAGTGCACTAGCACCCAGATGGTGTTGTCCCCAAGAAATATTGTTTATATTTTAAGTATTGCGATTTTTTTGGGAGGGAAGTCGTGTGTACGAATAAGCCCAATTATTCTCGCGTAACATTCGACACTACTTGCTTTTCGAACCGAATAAACGTTTTTAAAGTAAATGAAAACACTAAAAATGTAGATACTTATGCATGTTACCGCGCTAATTTTTGAAATAGTATTTTCGAGTTGTTCAATTTTTTACGATATTTTTTTATTAAATTGTTAAGTGAAAGAGAATAGTTACAAAACACCTCCTCTCCTCATGCTAAGAATAACTTTCTAACTTTTCAGTTAGGTAAAAGAGTAAATGGTTATTTTCAAGTTCCGTCACCCTGTGGTTACAAAGGTTTTACCCGGTTTCTGCAAAATGAAACTAATTCCTTTTTCGGTAAATTATTACGACGTGCCCCAGCGTATTATAAACACCCAAACCTCGCCATGTTAAGAACGGTTATCGCAATAAACACCCCAACCTCGAAAACCGTTCTTAACATGGGGTGGTAAAATATACCTTTTTTTTTTTTTTTGCTTTCAAATTGTATTTTTTAAACACCCGAAAAAAAATTGGGTTATCCAATTTCTTTTTCTCGTTTTCTTATTTTAAAAATACAATTTGAAAAAAAGATGTAAAACTCGTTTCATTTTGCAGGTCATAGTTCTGCACAAAACCGGGTAACGAAACTTGAAGATAACCACGTTTTTTTTTTTTTTTTACCATTTTTTTCGTAGGCCTATTGCTGTAAAAAAAAAATTAATATTACTAAACGAAACTATAAATAAACTGTTGCGCCTATATACTTTAGGAATTATTTCAGGTAAAAGTACAGAATAGTTAACATTCGAGAAATTATAAACAACAAAACAAAAACAATGGCGGACCTGTACGAGAGTGCTACTAGTGCTACCCCCTAAAAAAAGTGGTTTATACCTTAACTTTTCCAACGATTATCAAAAATTAGACATAATAATCATATTAGCAGAAAAAATTAAAAAAAAAAAAAAAAAAAGGTACTCATGCAGAGAGTGATCCGTGCTGAAATAATAACGTTATTATTTAAAAAGCCATTCTTAACACGGAGAGGGAAGGGTGTTTTGTACCTATTCTGTACTTTAACCGGGTTTGTATTACTGTACACATAGATTCGAAAAAGTTGTCATAAAACAAATATATAACAAATAAATATTATCAAAGGCAAGATAAGTTACTTTTCTACCTAACTGGATGTATTTTTCGTGTTTTTATTCAATGTAACATGTTTATTCAGCTCGAAAAGCATAGTGTTTACCGATGTATTGGAAAATTCAAAATGGCGCCCGACTCTCTCGTTAACACGGTAAGTTTGGGAAAAGGTGCTTTAAATATAAAACTAGACAAAATACTGTTAGAAACTCGCTCAATATATATTACCGTGACATAGGTTGACATATTCGGTGGGTTTTTAATAGTATTTTGTCTAATTTATTATTTATAACACCTTTTCCCAAACTTACCGTGTTAAAAAGAGAGTCGGGCGCCATCTTGAATTTTCCAATACATCGGTAAACACTGTATGTTTTTGGGGCTGAATAAACACGTTACATTGAATAAAACACGAAAAATATATCCAGTTTGGTAGAAAAGTAACTTATCTTGCCTTTGATAACATTTATTTGTTATATATTTGTTTTTTTGACAACTTTTTCGAATCTGTGTACAGTAATACAAACCCCACCTCTCCAATCTCCATATGTTAAAAATGAGTTTAAATAACGTTATTTCAATACGGTCCATAATTACCAAAGGCAAGATAATCTACTATTCTACCTACTTGGATAAGTTTTAATATTTTTGATTGTTTGTTTTAATATATTTTTAATTATTTAAGTTTGAAACGCTTGTTTTGCTGAGCAATTAAAACAAACATAATACACTCCTCATTTGGAGCCCTGAGAATAATCGCTCAAAACTAGAAAATAAATAAAAATGACAAATCAACCCAATAAATATCGCTGTGACATTTATTGGGTGGATTTCTATCAGTATTTAAAAAAATTATTTTCGAGTTTTGAGCGATTCTTGGGACTCCACATGCGAAAGCATCATGACCTCATCTTTGTATTCGTTTTAGCTTAAGCGCCTCGCCTCGCCTCAGTACTACTACATGCATTTCAATCTGAAACGCTTTAAAACTAGTTAAGACACCAAAATCTTATCCATTTAGGAGAGTAACTTTCGTGATTTTGATAACATTTCTTTGTTATATATATTTTTTGCTTTGTTTTTTTTTTTTTCTTTTACTTTTTCGTTCTGATTGTCCATTGTAAAGCATATACAATAAACGCTTTGAAATAAGTTAAAACAAATTACTCTGCGTCTGGTAATATTTATTATATATTTTGAGGGGTCACTTTTTATAATTTTTTATTTTTATTAATTTTGCATAAACATAATCATTCGTTTGGGGAATAAAAAACCGATTTTTAGATTTCGGATTTATATATATATATATATATATATATATATATATATATATATATATATATATATATATATATATATATACATGATTATTTCTATTATTCGAATTATATTGGTAGTAATGCAGTACACAGTGCACTTACTGATCCGCGCTATTTTTTAAATCGTATTTCCAAGTTTAATTAGTTTTGTTTTTTTTATTCAGTTGTAAGGTTGAAGTATAGAATAGGTACAAAACACCCTCCCCATGTTAAGAATGGCTTTTTAAATAATAACGTTTTACCGAATTATTTCCATGTTGCTTGTTATATTTACAACGTTTCAGCCGATGTAACTTCGACATTTTTTTTTTTTTTTTTTTTTTTTTTTTTTTTTTTAAGATTAATTTTTCGAACGTTGCCAACTGGACTTCGTCATAATGTTTCCCAAATTCGAAGATCAGAGCCTCTGACCGTCTGAGGTTATATCGGCCGAAACGTTGTGAATATAACAAAGAAACCATCTAAAAATTCCGCCCTTAAAAACATTATTATTTATGTTTATGTAAAAGTTTTAAAAAATCTGTCTTAATAGCCATTCCTTCCCTAAAAAAAAGCTTTTCTAAAAGTGTGGCTCCTTAAAAAAAAGTTAAAGTAGGTTTTGAAGATAGTAGTCCGAATAATGCAGCCTGTTGTTCTATTATTCGTTGGAAAACAAAGAAAATAGTTTTGTTTTTTGTTTCGTTTTTATCATAATCAACGCACTTTCTTTGTTTTCAATTATTTAAACCAATGTTTTATAATTATCATTTTTGTGTCTTATTTTTTTTATTATAGAGTTTTATTCAATATGAAAAATGTTTTAATATTCCATGAGAAAAAAATGTCTACGAAAAACTGAAATTGTTTTCATTATTAGTCATTTTTACTAATGTTTTTCTTTTTCTTCAGATTGTAATGCTAAAGTAATTTCTATTGTGTGTGTGTGTGTGTGTGTATTATATATCTCCATCCTTATTTTCTTAAGTTTGGTTGAACAAATCTACAAATAAACTTGTTTACATTTTCTTCGCTTTTTAAAGCATGACTCATTTTGTTTTTGTTATTAACTCGATTATTGAAATCAAATGCGATAACAAAACAATAATGTCAAATATCCTATTTACTGTATGTTTTTCGAGTTGAATAAACATGTTACATTAAATAAAAACACTTAAAAATTATCCTGTTAGGTAAAAAAAAAAAAGTAACTTATCTTGCCTTTGATAACATTTATTTGTTATATATTTGTTTTTTGACCCCCCCCCCTTTTTTTTTTTTTTCGGAGTCGAAAGGAATTTGGAAGTATTTAAACTGTCGAATGACAATTACGTTAAACAAATCAAAGAGTAGAATCTAGAATATTGCCATAGCAAAATTTTGGTTTTGCAACAATTTGATTGAATTAATACCAAACGATATCTTAATTGAATTTAACTTTCAAAATCCTTACAGGAACAATAGCAAAATAGTTAATAAAGTGTAAGCAATGGGTTTCTCTAAATGACAAAGAATTCTATTCTTAATACGAGGGTGATTGTTAATTATTATGTACCTTCACTAAAATAATATAATTAAAAACAAAAGTAACATAGTTTGCGAAACAAATTAAAGTGTCGATTCTCGGACAGCGGCGGGTGAGTGTGGCTATTCTCATCTTACACAAGAGTTGTTTTAATAATTTCTACGACTCAACGCGATACTTTATAAATTAAAAAAAAAAAAAAATCTAAAATCCAAAAATTTGAAAAGTTGACTTGATTTTCACAATGTAAAAATAAAGATTGCATCAATATCTACTCTGCCTTCCGTGTACATGTTGTTGTGACCGACATAAAAACAAAAAGCTAAAAAGATGTTTTTATTATTCCTTTAACAATATTCGTCCTTTTCACGTGATGCCATTCTTTTTTTTGCCTGGGTATGGCAAAAAAGAAAGTCTTGATATTTAATTCTGCTGACAACAGGTGGCCATGAATGTTGCAGCAACCATGCAATCAGTAACATTGCGGCAGATGGCACTTTTGGTCTTCCATACAAAAAGCAGATTTTAATTTTTTTATAAATCCTTGAAAACTTTCTAAAAATCTCTAAGGTATTTTATTTATAAAAATTTTTTAAAATTATATATAATTTTTAAAATCTGTAAAAGTTTATCTTGTCATTTGATTTGTATATACACTTATAATATATATATATACAACTTGGATGTCTTCAAGTCCAACGTTAACAAATTCTTAATGAACAACCGCCCCCTTAAGTAAACACTTCATCAAATCTCCACACTAACGTAATGTACTTGCAATAACCCTTATCCCTGAGTGGCTTCCGGGCCTTGATAAGTGGTGACCACTGTGTAATATATATATATATATATATATATATATATATATATATATATATGAGCAAATAGTTAATAAAACATGTTAAAACACTTTGAAAAAGAGTTAAAAACATTTAATTTGGAAAGGAAACACTAAATAAATGGATGGTCCTTTTTATTTTATTTTGAAAAGCTTTCTTTACAAAATATTGATTTTTATTTTTCTCCAACTTTGTCGGTTACTGTTGGCAAATTTATTAAATTCTGTTATATATTTTTTGGTACCGCACTTTTTAAAAAAATATTTTGTTTAGGTTAAATTTGCAAATTTATTAAATTTTTTAATTAAAAATAGGAAAATGTCGGAACATTTTTAGAAATAAAATTGCAAACCAGAGGAACGCTTGTGACTGCGGTAAACGGTGTTCGGTCATATTTGGTTCCTGATACTAAAGACTTTTTGTTGGTAATTAAATAGTTGTTAAATAAAATTTAAAAAAAAAAACAACTTTTGTACTAATTTTTATTGGTGCTAGTGCACTTACTGATCCGCGCTATTTTTTAAATCGTATTTCCAAGTTTTATTATGTGTTTTTTTTGTTTTTTTTTTTCAATTGTAAGGTTAAAGTAAAGAAGAGGCACAAAAACCCTCTCTTCCCCATGTTAAGAATGCCTTTTTAAATAACGTTATTTCAGCACTAGTCCCTTTTATTTTAAATAATTTTTTAAAATAAATTATTTAAATATGTGATTTGATTTCTTTTTCTGGCGCTTTAGTAATCTAATATGTAATTCGTTTTTGTTTTTTTTGTTTTTTTTTGTCTTTTTTTTATGGAGGTGGGTGGGGTATAAATTTTTTAATAGAAACCTTGAAATGGATGCAGTTAAAAATCAGGGACGAAATTAATTGTACTGAACACCGTTTACTGTAAACTTAGGCATTCTTAATTTCAACATTTCATTCTTAAAGGTTGTTATTTTAAATTGGGTTTTCTTTTTTCTCTCTTTCGTGGCGTATAAAGATCGCCATTATTATTAGAAAACAAAAATGAAGCTTCCAGAATTAGTTTTCAACATTACAAATTGCTGTGATTATTTTTATTTCAAAGCGTTTATATAGTTTATCTATTTTATCTCGTGGCTTTTTTTTTTCTTTTTAGATAATTATAAAAATCAATGAAATCTTTGTTAACGTCGACTTCTTGCGATCAAATAACTTGATTTTCAAGCATCGACATGTTTTAATTTCCTATTTCAGTCACGTAAATTAGAATGAAAGGCGGATCTGAACGAGAATAATCATCCTCTCGATATATTAGTGTCCAAACAATAATATACTGAAAAAATTTCTTAACATGGGGAGGGGATATCCCAAAAGCCCTTCTGGGGGCGGGGGTGATTCTTGTTCAGGTCCGCCGAATGAAATTATCGGGTTTGTATTACTGTACACATAGATTCGAAAAAGTTGTCGGTACTTGTACAGTTTAGTCAAGACATTAAAAAATGAAAATATCGAAAAAAGTTTAAATTGTATGTATCCGTTATGGGACGAAGTTCTCTGAAAATTTCACTTAATTTCATCAAAGTTTTTTTTTTTTTTTTTTTTTTTTTCAGCAAAAAAAAAATTGTTATGATACCGAGCAAAATGTTCGATTTTTAGGAAGAAAAGCTAGTATTAGAGATGGGGAGGGGGTGTCAGCGCTTTAACTGGAGTTATCTCCCTTTGTCATTTCTAAAATTCAAACAAATTTTTTTTAATCCAAGATGGCCGCCTTCAACGCGCTCTCATAAAAACGTGTTTTTGCGCTGTAAAAAAAAAAAAAAAAATACTTGATGAAATTAAGTGAAATTTTTTTTTTTTTTCGGAGAACTTCGTTCTATAACGGATACATACAATTTAAAAAATTTTCTGTATTTTCATTTTTTAATGTCTTGACTAAACTGTACAAGTACCCTTTTTTTAGTTAATAAAAGTAGTGTGAAAAAAATTAAATGAATTAAAAAACAAAAAAAAAACTTATCAGTAACTTCGCTTGCTTTTGATAACATTTGTTTTTCTGTTTATTTATTGTTTCGCTTGTTTATTAAAATATGTGAAACTACAGTCTAGTTAGAAACAAAACCTTTGCTTAGTTATTAGTTATCAGCAGTGAAGTTTTTTTTTTCTTCTTCTTCTTGCTAAGCTATACATACAGTCGACTCGCTAATTTCGTTTCGCTAAAATTTGCGTTCCCTTTCACTTTTCCCATCCGTTTGCGTCCGCCAACTTGCGGGCTAATAATGTCAACATTGCCCCCCCCCCATCCCCCCCAAAAAAGCTATTGTGAAACTTGAATTTAATTTGAAAATACTATTTTTAAAAAATAGCACGGTAGCATGAGTACATAAGCACACACAAAAAAAAAACAAAACAAAAAAAAAAATACCTTTCTTTAATTTTAACGACTGACCATCTATCTATAAAAGTGAACGTGTCTGCCTGTGTACATTTCCCTACGCAATAAACTCTGTCAATTTTTAGTCTACAGACTCGAAATTTGACATACAGGGTACTGAGATTTGGGAAAATCCATGTGATCGGTTTTCGGCCAGAAATTTGACTGTTAAGGGGTCAAAGTTCAACAATTTGATCTTTGAGAACTCTACCAAGTCCTGACAATTTTCGGTCTAAACACTTAAAATTTTAAATATAGGTTCCTTGGACATGGATCTAACTTAATATCTTGATTTGAGCCCAAAACAATAAATGTTATGGGGTCATAATAGAGGTCAAAGTTAAAAAAAAAAAATTGACCACTCGGTCTCTACCAAATTACTCAATTTCTGGTCTAAACATTTGAAATTTTACATAAAGAGTATTCAGAGATAGGGCAAGCTTTTTAATCGGATGTTTGCATGTCTGCCTAAAACTTTCGACAGAGGCAATGGATTTTCACAAGATCAGTATCGTTCTGCAGCTCGACCCTTCAGACGACAAATACCGAAAAATTGGCCAAAAACATTAATTTCTTCACCCTCAATTGAGCACTTTTCTACAGGGAGGGGTCGCTTTTTTCACTGATATTTTTGAAAGTCATTCCCTCTTTTTGATTGTCTAGCCTTAATTTAAACCTACGTCACTTCCGGTTTGGCGGTGGTCGTAACAGCAAAGACGTCAGGTTTTTTTCCCCCGTTCTTTTCCTCCTTTGCGGTACGGGTTCAAACTTGCCTTCCTACTACCACTTTTTTTTTTTTTTTTGCCCAACACGTGTTTCCAAACACCCGCACAATGCCATGCATCCATGCTAATAAATAAAAAATAAAAATAAAAAGATGCACAGTAAAGTGTAAAAAGTTAAATTTACCATCAAATTATTACTATTCGGGTGTACTCTGTTGTGTTTTTGTCTCAATTATTTATTGAAATAAACAATCTCATAGCATAAAATAATTTAATTATAAAATGAAGTCCACCGTAATGCATTTTGGTTTCTTCATAAACAGCTATTTTATTTTTTAAATTCTGGTTTTAAAATTCTTAGCAAATCCTCATAAATTAAGTTTACAAAATTTGGGAGTATTTTTTTTTTTTTTTTTTTTTTTTTTTTTTTTTTTTTTACAACTAATAATTTTATGAATAAAAATTAAACTATAAAATTTGGGTAATTTTAACTTTCTGCTCTATCATTATTTTCATGGCAGGTGCTCAACTGAACTTCAATCTATGGTCACTCACTGTAAAACATTCACGACAAACACTCGACTAGCTACAACCATTGTCAGCAATTTCCCTCTCTATATGTACCTAAAATGAAAATTCTGTGGAACACAATACTGTAGAACTGCTTCCCAGCAATTAGTTACAACTAGTTTAATAGTACTTCTGCAGTTTATGTAGAGTGCTACTTTTCGATAGGATTTTTATGGCATTGTGTGTTTATTAAATTGTTTGAAAATACAGTAGATAAGTCCTCCCCTCTCCTCATATTAAAAATGGGTTTCTAAATAATTACATTATTTCAGCACGGCCTGTAAACTGCAGAAGTACCAAATTAATAATTTAATGATCAGACAATCCTATTTTAGATGCAATAATTTGAAAAAAAAAAATAATGAATATGTTGAAAGTTAAAAGGACTCTCAGGCAACACCAAGGAAGTATAGATAGTAATTAATCAATGAAATGCTGATGTAAATGAATAATTTAGTTTGAAAAAACATTTCTATTCGTTTCATTGTTTAGAATTTGACAATTTTACACCTTTACACAAATGTAAAATGTATGTTAGGGACCTCCAAAGAACCCCATAGAATTTACCCGCCTCTCTCTATATGTAACATAGATGTAGCTTTAATATAGGTAAATATCATAACTTTTAAATCATTTAAATAGATATCTGAAATAAACTGCAAATCATAAAAAAAAAAAATCAATTTTGATATAAATAGCTATTTTCATTCCAAAGAATGCATCCTTTTTTTTTTTTTTCTAAATTTTAGATATTATTTTTCTGGGGTTATGTTGATTTAAAAAAAAAAAAAAAAATGCCAACTTTGTATGGGATGGTTGTATATTTCTTAAGTTTTACTTGAACACACAGACCACCCTTTATATAATATAAACTGATGATAAACTCCTTTTTATAATATTTAATTGCATTCTTATTTCTCTTTCCTGCGTTTTCCTTCTGAACAATGTTTTTTTTACGAACATGAACTAGTCCGTCTCCATCTCTGACTTTATGAACTCTTTTCTCTTTTGGATGATCCTTTTTTCTTGTTTCATAGGAAATTAGAATGTTTGAAACATTTATCCATCAACCTTTGTAATAGCATCTTGTCCCATTGGCAACTATTGTTTTCATCAGTTGTGTATTTTCTGCTTTGTGTCATCCTATATAACTGATCTATTGAAAAATATTTTTAATGACACTTTGATTACTATTCACAAACACTAATCGTTTTTGACTTTTCTAATTTTGTTGTTTTGTTCCCAGTTTTTTATTTCTTTTTACCATTTATCTTCATTTCAATATTTAAAAAATTTTTCATTTAAGATTTTTGTATTTGAGTTTTTTTTTTTTTTTATCAGGATCTTGACTTGATTGATGTTTTATATCGGCAAGATATTGACTTGGGTGTTCAAAAAGAAGTCTATGATGTCAATCTAAGACGAGAACTTGAACGAGAACAGGAACAATCCCTTCAAAAAGAACGAGAAAAAGTAAGTGGATTATTTTCGTTCAAACATTTTCCATCGTGAAAAAATTATTGCCTTTCAAACATAAAAAGGGATGCAAATTTTTTGCCGATATTTTTGATATTTGTATATTTATATAGAAAAATCAGATTTTTTTAGCAAGTTTTTTTTTTTTGAAAGCATACTGTAAGTCCAAATATTGAATTTGTTTTAAAACGAATCACAGCACATGTAGAAATTTTCTTTTAATACTCACACATTATCCAGTGCTAAAACTAGTATTTAACTATTGCTGTCGTTAAAGGGAATCTCCACTCCGTCATTGAAAAGAAATTAACTCGTATCCCAAGTTTTATATTACAAAAACCTTTTTAATTTTTGTTGTACTGTATTTGTTCATCCTTAAACTATGTTTAGAAATGATTGTGAGAATATAAAATGTCTTCAGTTTACACCAACAATTTTGGTTGGCGGCAAATTTAAATATTCTTCAAAATGTGTCAATAGAAAGTTACAGCATAATTCGAGATTTTAACGAAGAACATGAAACATCAAACATGAAAACATGAATCTAAAATATTCTTTTGAATATTTTACAGTCAAACTTTTGAATATTTTACAGTCAAACGGACACGTGTAACAAATGAATGAATGAGTTAAAAAAAAAATGAATTTTTGTCCAGAATTTTATTAAACAAAAATAAAGAAAAATTTATATGCACCAAAAATTTCATAATAAAATTTTTTTGATTAATGGGAATTCGTAGGCATTACAGTGTAAATTTAGTCTGATTTATTGTTGAGTTATCTTCCTTTGTTTCTTTTTGTTTTCAAAATGGCAATAAGACGGTCGCTTCTCTGATGCTCATAAAATTTTATTTTCTTAAAAATTAAATTACTTGATCAATTTGCATTATTTGTTAAATATACTTTTGTTTCGTCACTGGTGCATACATTATAGTTTTTTTTCTCTAATTTTGTTTTTTTGTTTTTGTTTTTTTTTAAGATAGAAAGGATGCTGGACAAGAATCCAAAAATGTTAGAAAAATTCACTAAACTCGTTTTTTATCTATTTTTTTTATTTTGTATCCATCAGCATGATTTTTTATTAATGGTGCAAAATAACTCTGTATTGAAGCAGAACCTTTGAGATATTGAATGTGAGAAAAACTATCAATTTTATTGTTACTTAAACCTTCAAAATTTTGGTTAGAATTTGACAAAATTTAGTATGAAGAACACTTGGGATGCAAAATGTGTCATAGGGAATTCAAGTTAAAATACTAAAAATGTTTATTATAATCATTTATAGGTTCTAAAACTATTTGCCATAATTTCACCAAATATGGCATAATGAGCCCTTGGGTTGTGGAATGTAAGATAATTAGAAATACTAATTGTAATTATGACGTTTAAATTCCAATAGCAGAACTAAACTAAAAACTGTCTTGGTTTTTTTTTTTTTTTTGGTGATTTTCAAAAAAAATTCTTTTTAAATATTCTTAAAAAATGATTCTTTATCAAAGTCCAAAAAAAATTTAGTTTCATTAAAACTTTTGCATTTGTATAATTCATGCATGTTTAATTTTTCAATGTTTTTAGCACAAGCAACTTGAACTTCATCAACTGAAATTGCAAGAAGAGCAACAACTAATCGAACAACAATGGCTAATGGAAAATTATACGCGGGACACGGAGACAGGTAAAAAAAAAAAAAATGAAATCAATTTGTCACATGTGAAAGCTAAAACTTGAAATTTGTATTTTTAAGTTTTTATGAAAATCTATTTTAGAATGAATCTTATTTTACTAGAAAAAATATCAAATGAAGCAAGTGAAGTTATTGTATATTCTGACAAGTAGTTTTAAAATTATGATGCAAAGTAATCTGACATTGGCTTTGTTGTTGCTGTTGGACTCCTGTTCTGTTCTTAGAAAGCTCAAACCCCCCCCCCCCCCCGGGACTTTACTTTCTCTCTAATAAGGGGTTTATTGCTAAGGCTACTTGGGCATTTTTACAGACTAGTGTGCTGGCTTCTCAAATCAAAGCCTCACTTGACTTTGTGCCTTGGAAAGTGTGTGTGTGTGTATGTGTGTGTATATATATATATATACACACACACACACACACTTTTCAGTCTTTAGAGGCAGTGGATACTTCCTGGGAGTTTATTGTAAGACAAGGACTACACAATCTTCAATTGCATCTCTTTTGGAACAGAGTCCAGTGCCAAGGAGAAGTCCAGGACGACAAAAAACAAAAAAACTCTGGTGTTTAAAAGTTTATCTTTCAGACTACAAGTAGTTACGTAACTAAATCTTCAGTCTGGTTTACATTACTATTTAGTCTATAATTGAAGAGAAGATATAAAGATTCATATCGGTTACCAAGGTTATTAGTGAAAATGATGTATAGTAGCCTTGACAGAATTCCAACAATAAACCTACAGCTTGTTTTTTTTTTTTTTTTTTTTTTTTTTTTTAACTTGAACAAACACGTGCACACGTGTGTGTGTTAGTAGGAAGGTCCAGCATTGTTTGGCACTGAACGAGAAATCCTGCCATTTTGTATTCATCCCATAACACAATATCATTTTTTTTTTTTTTTTTTTTTTTTTACGCATGTTTTATATCGGCTTGATGCAAAAATAATAGCGTTTTTGACATTCAACTTCAAAAGATCATAACTCCTTTCATAATAAACTTTATTCAGTGAAATAAGAACCATTAGAATCGACACATTTTTGCCAAAAAGAAACAAGTTTATTTATCTCATTAGCATAGAAATCCAAAGTTCTGGAAGTGATAAAGTCATTAAAGGCCGATTCAGCATCATCTTGGCTTTTGAAGCATTTTTCACTCAGGAAGTTGTCGAGATGCTTGAAAAAGTAATAATCGGTGGGCGAGAGGTCTGGTGAATATGGTGGATGAGGCAGTCTCATAGCCCAATTTGTTCAGCTTCTGCAGGGTCAGTTGAGCAACATGCTGGCGAATGTTGGTCATGGAGGAGAATTGATCCGTTCATATCGATCAATCTCTGCTACGTTGGAGGTTCTGGTGCATTTTATCAATTTGTTAACAGTACTTCTCCCCCGTAATTGTTTCGCCCGGATTCAAGAAGCTATGATGGATGAGACCGGCTGCAGACCACCAAACAGACACCATAACCTCTTTTTGGTGCAATTTCAGCTTCGGAAAGTGTGGTGGAGCTTCTCCGGCATCCAACCACTGTGCCGAACGTCGTTGGTTGTCATAGAGGATCCACTTCTCATCACACGTCACAATCTGCTTGAGAAATGAGTCGTTTTTATTGCACAGGAGGAGTGTAGAATACACCTAAAAACGACAATTTTTTTTGATTATCGTTCAATTCATGCAGCAGTCATTTATCCAACTTTTTTGACTTCCCTATTTGCTTTAAATGGCGAATGACTGTTGAATGGTTGACCTAGAATTCAACAGTAACTTCTTGTGTGGGCGAGGATTGACTTCAATTAAGGCTTTGAAATGTTCGTTATCAACTGCAGTCGGCTGGCCATGACCATCTTCATCTTCGAGGCTCTCGTCACCATTACAGAATATTTCTGGAACCACCGTTGTGCCACACATTCGTTAGTAGTTCCTGGGCCAAACGCATCATTGATGTTACAAGCTGTCTCAACAACTTTTCGGCCTAATTTGAACTGGAACAAGAAAATCGTACGGATTTGAATTTTGTCCATGTTTTTGAAAAGCCTGCAAAAAAATGAAGAGATTGAGAACAGTAACAAATAACACTATTCGATAGAGCGAAAAACGCGCTTCAAAATGATGTATAGCATGGCTATATATATATATATATATATATATATATATATATATCTCAATTAATAAATTCAGAAATCATATATAAAAGTAACATGTGAGAAAACGATATTGTTTTTGTACCAACTTAATAGTATTTAATTTTATTGGTGATGCTGAAGAATACTCAGGGTCGATGGGGGAACAGTGACATTTACTGTAACAAAAACAAAAATTTCAGTAAATTTATACACTTTATCTCTTTCGAATCACACGTGACATTTCTTGGGGGATCAATATAAACTCCTGTATTTTCTTGCTCCAAGCATTATAAACTCCATAAGTTTTTTTATATATGAGATTTATGAGAGTCAGACACAGATTCACACTGATATTATAGCGCCTCTGATCAAAATATGCTTATCCAATTTGAGTAATTGTGTTTATATGAAGGTCGATCTCTAAAACTTGTCATTTGTGAACAATTACAATAAACGAGAGCATACGCTTGAAACTCTGTGGATTTTGTTTGTTCAACTGCACACACTGGATGACGTCACATAATGATTATCTAATCCATCAAGCCAAAGTTAGAAGAAGGAACACATCTTATGGGTGTAGTATGCTTAAAACTCTTGAGTATATTTGCTTGTTGGTATCTGTGTACAGTGAATGACATCACAAAAGAATTAAGGGCATCAAAGAGATTCTTTATGACATAAAAAAATGTCATTTATTATAACAGAGTTGGTAGTCGTGGATCGGTTATAGCGTCATGGGTTCTTATTAAAAATTTGAATTAAAAAACAAAAATATAGAAAATAGAGGAAAATCTTTGTATCACTGAACGAAGATCTCATATTCCAAAAATTAAGTATTTTAACTAAAAAATCAAATTTGTTGACGAGCAAGCCAGGAGCTAGCATGTTGTTTTAGAACATGTTAAATTCAAGCGCAACAACTCTATTTGATTTTAATTTTATTTAAGATTTTGTTAGTATTCAAAATAATTAATACTTTTTAATCTGTAAAAAATGGTAAATTTTTATTTTCTTAGTTAAAAAAATAAAACTACTTAATCAATTTACATGATTTTTAAATATGACATTGTTCTGTAAACCAAAGATTTTTTTTATTTTTTATTTATTTATTTATTTATTTTTTTTTTTTTTAATTTTTCGATGTTGTATTCTAAATAAGAACCATGTTATGATGTGATTAAAGAAAAATGTAAATAATTTTTAATGAAAATAAAAGGTGAATTATTCTTGCGTTAATGTGCAACCGCCATCTGTTTGATATGACTTTAAACTCCTTAAAACAAAGCCATCTTACGTTCTTTTAAATTTTTTTAATTCCTTAATAAATGTGGATGATGTTTATCCTCTCTCTCTCTGTTCCAATTGTTGAAAAGAAAAATGTGGAAATATTTTTAATGTTGGGTTTTATTAACTTTGGTTCTATTTTGTCATTTAAAGGTGAATGGATCCCTATACAGCATCCACCGCCGCCGCCGCCACCCCCACCTCCTCCTGCACAACTGTTGCAGCAGCAGCAGCAACCACTGCAAATCATATCACCACAACAGCAGCAACCACAACCACCTCCATTGCAGCATTGCAATTATGCGAATGTCTCGCAAGTGAATGGAACTGAACATCCTGTTACGAGTCACAACCAAACAATTCCTTTGAGTCACCATATTCGGGTAGGTTTTCGGTTTGTTTCAAATTGTCTTAATGAAAGTGTACACCTGGGATGGGGGGGAGGGGTCCTTTGCTAGTGTTCATGGCCAAAAAATATGAAGTTTTTAAAAAAATAAAAAATAAATCTGAAAAGTTTTTTTTTTTTTTTTTTTTTTTTTTTTTACAAAGGGGGGCCAGGAGTAGACCCCCCCCCCTTTTGCATAGAACACAAAAAAAAATGGAATTAGATTTTCTTTCTCAACTCCTTAGAATTCTTAAAACTCTTTCTAACAGTTTTTTTTATCTAACTTTTGCATGGCACACAATTGCTATTGTTGTAAGGAAAATTGTAATGTGCATGATTAGCGTGGGTGTCATTCGCTTAAGAAAGAAAAAGTCATAAAACTCGAAACCTTACCGACACAAGACAAAAACGTGTCTTACACAAATTGAGATATGGTTGGGTTTGACAATATAAAAAGCCAGCCTTTCTTCAGTTGGGAATGTGTACTTTGCAATCTGGTGTCAATTGAAGAAAGCTTGTTTGCGAAAACATCGAAAAGGGAACAGGACATTTTTGTTACGTGTACTTCGATGCGATGAACTTGGCGATCTGAAAATCATTGAATGATTAGAAGTTATTTCATCTTTTATCTTTCAGCGATGAAAGACAAGATTTTGATTCCGGAATTTAGTGGTGTTGCGGCTGATATGCATCGAGTAGATCGAAAATGAAAGTTGTGTGTGAGCTTTGCACTAAGCAGGCCCTTATAATTGCTTATGCTGCCGATGTATTTAATGCATATGACCAGTTTGTCCAAACATTGGTTAACGTGCGCATTAATTTCTGGATTACTACAACATAGACATATATTACGTGCTTCATCCAGGATAGAAACAATGAGTGCAGAACAACTGTTGATCTGATTACAAACGGGATTTAATTGCAATAATGCAATTATTGATTTTTGTAGAGTGTAAACTGGGGATTCAAATATATATATAGTCAGTCTTATTTGTAGTATTCCGAATTTTACTGGGTTTATATAATTCAGTAATCGTTCATATAGCAATAAATTTTAAGCCAAAAAGAGATGACTTAAACTGTAAGCTACAAAATTATCATATTTCATAATTTAGCATTCATATATTGTTTTAACAAAAACCAAGAGTTCAAACAATGGGTTGATAGCAACAAATAGTGTATTTCATCATTAGTTACAATTGTTTCAAGACTGTTCGGACAAATCCAAACATTATGTCGTTTGAAAATTTTCTCAGGAACAGTCTGCGGATTCAAATATATACTTTACACATGTATTACAAGCCATCTTTTAGGTGTAATTTGAGGTTAACTGTAAATATTTGGCCAATATTTTTCTCTGAAAAATGGCTATTTTTTTTAACCCCTACCCCCGCAAGATTCTGAAAAATGGTCAGAATGATGCAATATAGATGAAAAAAAGGGTCAAAATCAGTTTTCTTGATTTTATGTTTCATACATTGTAAAGAATGTTGGATATAATCACTTATAAATAGATAGAATTTGATTTTTTTTTAATAATACCCAAAATATTACAGAATTTCATAAAAAAAAAAACTTGTCAGATTTCCAAATTTTCTTAAATTCATGAAATTGAAAAAATCATCAAATTTGTTCTAGAAGATTTTTTTTTACTCAGAAATTTTATCTATTTTGCAAAACTTGATTTTTGGGTGCTTTGCTTGATAGTTATTTTTGACAAAATTACAACTTCTGAGCCCATTGCATTATTTTAGAAATCGATTAAAACATTATCTTGACTATAGACTATTGACTTATAGTTTTATAACAATTTTGTATAATTAATAACTTAAAAGATTGTAATAATAAAAAAAAAATTTTTAAATCATATAAACAAGATTTTTCCACTTTTGGGTGGGGTGGGGGGATTATTCAAACAACTCTTCTTGATATGGTCACAACTTTTGGGTGGGGTGGGGGGATTATTCAAACAACTCTTCTTGATATGGTCACAACTTTTCAATAGATGTAACAACTTAATTTTTTTAAAACATGAGAATTTTTAAATCAGACTCATGATTATAACTTTAAACTGGACCCATCATTTAATTTACAGGAGTAAATCGTTCTCATTCTGTCAGCTATAATGAACTAGAAATGTTAATTCTTGATTATAATAGCCTATAGTAAGGATTGAACCTTTAACTTCCAGAAAACTGTCACTTAGAATTGATGATTAATATTAACACTTTCTACAGTTAAGAGTTCGCACAGGCTTGAAAAATCCTTGAATTTTAAGTTTTGCCTTCGAACGGCCCTATTTCTACCTTGAAAAATCCTTGAAAATATGGAAAATTTCTTGAATAGGTCTTGAAAATCATATTCTTTATGTCCAGGAAGAATTTGTCGAAATATTGAAAATAAAATGCTTTCAGAAAGTCGGCCTCTAAAAGAAAAACTGAACTGGCTAAGCTCAAAAACATGCTTCTTTTTCTTTTTTTTTTTTTTTTCTTTTTTTTTTTTTTTACACAGTGATCACCACTTATCAAGGCCCGGAAGCCACTCAGGGATAAGGGTTATTGCAAGTACATTACGTTAGTGTGGAGATTTGATGGAGTGTTTACTTAAGGGGGCGGTTCATTAGGAATTTGTTAACATTAGACTTTAAGACATCCAAGTTGTAGTCCGGAGGGAAGCAGGCAGACGGAACAGAATTCCACAGGCGTGCAGTTCTAAGAAAGAAGCTTTGTCCATGGAATCCGCGTTTTGATTTAGGCACAGATATAGAGTGGGGGAAATTTTTCACAGTGGATTCAGCTAGACGGGTGTTTTTCGTGAAAGATTGGCGAGGGGGGACCAGAGATTGGAGTTCAGACGAGCACCTGCCATGGAAATAACGATAAAACAAGGATAGGCTCGCAACGTCTCTTCTGTGGGAGAGGGGTTGCAGGGTAGAGAAAAGGGCATCCCCCACTAAGCCACGAAGTCTATTTTGTACTCTGTCAAGGCATGATAGGCTGTTTTTGGCAGCTCCTGCCCAGATATGGCAACAGTATTCCATCCTTGGACGTACTTGGCTTTCTAAATAAGAACTAAAAACGATTAAAAATCACTGAAAAACAAATTGTAGTGGTGAGCTTAATCTGTAAATAGTTGATCAGTTCTGTTGCGCATTAGAGAATTTCATGTAAATAACTGTGTAGCCTTTAAAACTACTTTAAGTGATAAATGAAAATGACTTGTCAATTAAGTTTTTTGGTTTATTATATCATTATTTGTATATCAAATTTTGTTTTGAAAACTTGAATTTTGTCTGGAGAAGTCTTTGAGAAACCCTTAAAAATGGGCATCAAAAATCTGTACGGACTCTGGTAAAGCAAGATGTCCATTAGATTTTAGTTTTCTTAAAAAATGAATGTTTAAAAAAAACTTTTAAAATAAAACTGAAATTAAAAATACTCGCAAGTAATGGTGAGTAGATACTAGTTAATATTTCATTTTTCTTTGATTTATTTTTAGAATTGCAGCCTAGAAGATGCTTTGCAGACTTTGGATATTGAGAACAGAAAGAATGCGACTGAAGAACCGGCATTGGAACATTACTTGGACAATTACCTTACTCACAATGAGGTTGACAACTTTACCAATATTTCCCCTAATCAGCTCAGTTCATTCGACTGTAATCTATTACCGTTTTCCTCTACTACCAACCCTGGTATCGACGATCAATCCATCACTGTTAATTACTACCAAGACCCACCGCAACAGCCACCAACAACAGCAGCACAAGTAAGGGACTTTTTCTTTAATCTCAAAAAATTACTCCATCTAACCCCCCCCCCCCTCCCCCAAAATGTATGTAAAAATGAGATATGTACCAAAGAGTTTCACAATATGAAATAAGTCATGGATTTTATTGTTACACTAGCGGGGATACCCAGCATTGCCCAAGTGTTTGTTGGTGCGTGTTGAGCAAGAAAAAAAAAGTGGTAGTAGGCAGGTTCAAATCCATGACACGGAGGCAGAAAAGAAAGTGAAAGAAAACCTGGCATCTTACCGCTACGCCATGACGTGACAGGAAGTGTAAAGCATTCAAATTTAGCAACGTCAATCAAGGAGGAAAAGATGAAAAATAAGTTAAGAATCACGCAGGCGCAGAAATGAACGTCTGGCTGGAGGCCAGTTAAGCTTTCCACTTTCTGTTGTATTTGTTTCCCCACGATGTTGGGAGAACCAGCTCCTCCCCAAAAAGGGGAAACTCTGGCAGTGTACAGATAAA
The DNA here is from genome assembly GCF_053919585.1 of Euprymna scolopes. Taxonomy (NCBI): domain Eukaryota; kingdom Metazoa; phylum Mollusca; class Cephalopoda; order Sepiida; family Sepiolidae; genus Euprymna; species Euprymna scolopes. Next base: position 5,845,670 of record NC_136514.1, on the reverse strand, counting down.
TAGCAATTGTCTGATGTGAAGGGATTCCCCCACATTGATCAAAGCTAATTGCCTCCAAGACGTCTCAGCCTGGAAGGCCAGGAGGCACTCGTGTTTGCTTCAATCAGTTTCGTTTTATTTATACAAAAAAGACAAACACTGGAAAGGACGGGATGGAGGGAATTTTTTAAAAGTCAATCAAAATAAAGAAGAGACGATGTCTGTTGTTGAATCTGAGATTTTATAATCTAGGGAGTATAGGGAAACTTCTCCATAAACATAACGGACGCGAGAAGCGAAAAAACGCCTGTCTTAGACATACAAAAATGTGCGCACCCTTTTTGCCTTTTATATATTAGACTAGCCTGGGTGCCTGGCGTTGGCCGGGTGTTTGGAGGTGTGTGTTGAGAAAAAAAAAAATAGGCGGAGTAGGCAGGCAGGTTTGAACCTGTACCACGAAGGAGGCAAAGAACGTGAAAAAAAAAACGTGTTTGCGGTTGCACCCATTGCCCAACCGGAAGTGATGTAGGTTTAATTTAAGGCTAGACAATCGAAAAGAGGGGATGACTTTCGAAAATATCGGTGAAAAAAGTGACCCTTTACTGTAGAAAAGTGCCCAGTTGAGGGTGAAGAAATTAATGTTTTTGGCCAATTTTTTTATATTTGTCGTCCGAAGGGTCAAACTTCAAAACAGTACCGATCTTGTGAAAATCCGTTGCCTCTATTGAAAATTTTGACATACATACATACATTTAAACAAACAGGTGAGATTTATGTTATAGCAGAGATGCCCGAGTATTTGTCGCTGTGTGGGTGAAAAAAAAAAAAGTTTTGGTAGACAGGTAGGCTCGAACTCGAAACCTTAAGGTGAAGGCAGAAAAGAAAGCGTGACATCTTACCGCGACGCTAAGAGGGCAGAGAAGTGATATCAAACATCACTCCATAGAGAAATAATCATGCAGAGCCAGTTAAGATTTATGCTTTCTGCATATTTGTTTCCCCAAAATGTTTGGGAAAACCAGCTCCCCATAAAAAGGGGAATGTCCAAAAGAATAGCATTTGTCTGATATGATGGGTTTTCTCCGCATTGATAAAAGCTGATTGCTTTCTGGACAAGGAATTGACTTCATTTCAATTAGTTTCACTTTATTTATACTAAAAAGCCAAACAAAAACACTGGACCACGGGATAGCATGAATTTTATAAAATAAAAGTCGCTCAAATAAAAGATAGACGACCTCCTTTTGTAAATTAGAGATTTTATAATCTAGGGAGTATATAAAAATTAAGAGATAGTGAAAATCTGTGAACAATATCTCGCTTCAAATCATTAAAAGGTTGAAATTAGTCTGTCATTGTGAACAGCTGCTTTAACATCTAACATTTGTGTTTTTTCTTCTGTTTTCAAAATTCTATTCTCAACAACTGTTTTCTATTTCCTACAATTGAACATGTAAATTAATTGAGCTAAATTTTCCTGGGAGGTAGGGTAGTTATGAAGCACTACTCTGTAGTTTAATTGGATTATCTCCCTTAGTTATAAAGTTAAGAGCTAACATCTAGATTGAAATTTGTGTGAGGTATTCTATATATCACTGGTTTTTGATGACTATTATAAAATTCCTTTATACTTCTTGTATCTTCCATTACATATCTGGAAACGAGACCAAATTCTGAAAATTAAACTGCAAAAACTATAAAAGAAGAAAAAATAAATTATCTTTTGTTGAAAAAAAACTTTAAACAACATTTTTTTATGAATACGTAGAAGCAGTGACTTGCTGAATATGGCTAGCACATTGACTCAATTCAATGGAATTACTAGTGACCAAGGAAAATAAATCTGTTGTCTACTTTCATTTTAGCTGTTTCTGATTTTGGGTTTATATTTTTTGTCTTTGAATAGTAGTGGATAATTTTCTTTTCTACTAAAAATGCTCTGCCTACCCCATTTTGGATCACAACCATAGAGTTGTGAAACTGTGGCTGTATAACTTTACTCTTATAAAAGCTTAATTTTTATCAGATGCATACAAAATTATCTTTACTCAAAATAGCTACAGTGTTACTTTCTCAGGCCAAATTCTGAAATGCAGCTTTTTCCACAGATGGAACAGGAAATCCTGTTTTCTGCAGATAAAATGACTACAAAATTGATGTTCTCATCTGTACCTGGCAATTATATGGGCTTCTTCAAAGAGTCAAACATGTTAGGCCAAAACATATGATGAGCAATCTTGTCAGAAATTTCAGTTGATTCAGAATGATTCTGCATTTATTTATTTATTTTATTTTTTTTATGAATTTCAGTTGATCACTTACACTTCAGTTTTCTGACAATCAACTGTGTGATGAAAACTCAGCCACTATATTTTTTTTTGTGTGGAGTTTCATCATAGATAGCATCATTTAATTATCGCATGAATTGAATAAAATCATTGGAATTCTAACATACTTTATTGATAACATCTCCAAAGGAGAATTATAAAAAAATATTTTAACTTGTACAACCTTAGATAGATTATCTAGTGTGTGTGTTATTTAATGGTCAGTTGTATATGTATGTCCAGCTAAAATTACAAAACAAAAACCCGCAAAGTTGGTTTATTATTGATTTGGGGGGTAGTTTTCCAGTTATTTTATTTGGTCATTTTATAAAGGGAAGAAGGGATGTAACTCTTTATTTTTATCAAGAATTAATTTTTGCTGATTCATTCCTTTAGGAAAGAATGAAAGAAGAGTTGACTGTGTCTGTCCAGCGAGAGAGAAATGGGCTAGGTAGAGAAGGTGAAAAACAGGGCAGGAGAGAAAGCTAGAGAGATGGATAATTAGAGGTGAAAGTTTTAATACAAATGTTATGCTTTTACTTTTGCTTGCCAATGCTGGGTATCCCTGCTAAGTTTTATATATTCTTCCTAGACGACCAATGATCTAAATATTCTTGGGTTTTTTATATTATTTTAATGGGTGTTATGTCTCATATATTACTTGATTATTTATGACTTCAAGGAGAATCTTCTTCCACTGTCTTCCATCTACTGTAGTTAATGTGATCCCGTTTGCACAGAGATGAACATACAAGATGAAGAGAGAGTATTCATAGTTTATCGATTTCTGATATCAAATACTTTCTCTTATTGACTATCAGAACATATTCCAATATGTTTTGTCTTTTTACAATTTCAGCCGCACGTATATGAAAGGCAGAACAGTCTTGATAACTGGTGGAGAGAGATTATGGGATCTTCCGAAACTTCTGCTGAAAACCTTCCTCATAGCCGTGAACTCATTCAGAATGCAACGCTTCCTCTTTCATCTGGAGAGATGGGCTGCGGAAATCTTTTTAATACAAGTAAGACCTCAGTTTTTCGCTAATGATCATTTGGCTACTAAATGATACTTTTGAACCTTTGTGTGTATGTAGGGAAAGTAAATAATTCTAACAGGACTTGAACACACACATCTTCTAATCAGTGGTTTGGGTTACTACTTGCGATCAGATAATTCTGTCATATGGTAGACATCATTCACCTGTACAAACATAACTGGCCTGGTTATTGCGATGAGAAAACTAACACATAACGTGTGTCTACGCGGCTGAATATTGAACTGCTGATATTTATATATAAATTCTGGCCATCCAAAAGCTAACAATTGTCAGGACAGTGGTGAAAGTAATGTAAAATGTGACTTACACAAGCGACAACACCTGTCTATCCGTGTTAAGTGATGGAATCAAGAAAGGAAAGAGAAAATTTTTTGTTTATAGACGGTTTATTAATGTATACATATGACGTTAATTTGCATATGAGGACAATGACAGCTGTGAAAAGGAATGAAGGGGAAAAGCACAGGACAGTCTTTTTTGGACGGCTGAGAGAGAGACCGTGAGAACGGTCAGTGAAAATTACAGTTGAAGTCAGGAGTTGGCAAGGAGGAGTTTGGATGAATATTTATTATTTTTAAATCTTATTAAATCTTAGTTTCATTTAAGGACTTCATTTTGTTTTGAGAGTTTAATGGATTTGACCTTTTTATTGTCACTTATTTCATAACTTAACATTTTCTGTGTTCCTGTTAGTACGGTGTGTGTAGGGAGGAGGGGGGGATATCCATTACTATCACAATTGATTTACCAACTATTGATGTGGGAACAAGGATGGGAGAAAAAAGATGCGTACCAGTTAAAGTGTTGACTGAAGAACTAAAGAATGCAATGGAAGACAGTGAAATATGAAAGATTCTAATCAATGGTGTCTCATGAACCTGTGTTAAATGTTTTTGACTCCTGATGGGGGAGTATGACACCAATGATTTTGACGATCGTTTTTATAACCACAAGTTATAATAACCAACCAATAAAAAGTTTAAAAAGTTACTATAAAAATTGTTGAATTATGGATTCAATCAGTTCGCCGTTGTCTACGTCATGAACTGCATTTGATTCTTCGCCGCCATCTTTGTTACTGGCAATTACTTCACACTCGGTATCGGGACTGCACTGCTTCTTCACCGCCGTCTTTGTTCAACATAATCTCTCAACACTTAACAATCTGCTATAGATGACTGTTCTTAAATTGAATAAATTGACTTTAGGATATGAATTGATTGTTCATATTTAGTTTTTATGTTATCTCTTCATTTTAAGATTTTTTCTTATTTGCAGATGTTTCTTGCAATTCTTCTTTCAACATGAACGGAAATTCATGCAATTCTTCTGGCTGGGATAATCAAAACTTGATGTTTCCCAATATTTCTGCTGCGATTAATGAGAGCAATTCCCTGATGGAAATTGAGAAAATGTTACGTGGAAACAATTTGATGGGCAACATGACTCTACCAAACAATTATCTCGATGAAGGTGAGTCTTCGCATTTTTCAGTCGGATGTGCAAAGTTTATTTCCTAAAGAACAATGAACATGATTACTGTATCTAAAATAAAAACACTAAATATCGTTTATCCATGTGTTACATTTTTAAGAATCAACTTGTTGAGAATACTCATGCTTTTTTTCTTTTTCTTCTTTTAGGAAGTGAAATGCATTAGTGATCTGTGAAGCCTTTCGTTCCCTTATTTCATTTTTTTTTTTTCAAGTTTATGCTAATAACGTTTCTAATCTAAAACTCACTTATCAAAACACATTGCCTGTTTTTTCGAAAATGTATTTCGTTTATGAATTTTCTTTGTTCTAAATTCCTAAAACTGCTCGATACATTCTTAATGAAAACATTAAAATGACATTTCATTCATCAAGTTACATTCCTGAAAATGAAAATATTTCAACTTTAAATATTTATCTCACTTCGACAACATTTCTTTTGGCATTCTACTTTTATCAATCATAATAATCGCCCATTATAATACACATAGCAATCGACTATTTTACTTTCCGGTGTTTTTCAGTAGACTAACAACATAATACGTTCACAAAAAGTTGAAATGAGATACAAAAAATTCAGGTTTACAGTTAAGTTTGTATAAACAGATTGCATGACGAAATTACAATAAGCCAAGCAAATATTTAATAGCCAATTGGAGAGTTGAGCTGACTGATTGAGATAAAATCCAAGAAGCTCATTAACTGGCAATTTTTTGTAACGGACATCAGTGTCAATGCAACAGAAAACAATGGCAAATTTTCAAATAACACTTGAGAATTTTGGAAACAACATAGTTTAGTTGTGTGAAAGTATGTTTGTGTGTTCACTGCACAGGCTGGAGTCGTCCACCTGTTGTCTCGATTCGTAGCTTCAATCATGTTGTCTCCATTAAAAAAAAAAAAAAACAATATTTTGAGTTTACACTAATAGTTAATTCCTTTTTAATGACAGATTATCAGTTGGAACTCTTTATTCAACTAAATAAAAATATAAGCAAAACTGACTCTCTCTCTCTCCCTCTCTCTCTCCCTCTCTGTATATGTATACCACTAAATATTGTTTTCCGAGCCACATCTGTGTAGCATTACAAGCGTAAAGAAAAATGAAAAATCTTTGCAAGCAAAAAAAATATTTAAATTCACATTTTTATTGGAGGAATTGGACCTAGTAATTCACTTCTGTTTGTCTGTGCACACTTTTCTCAATAACCACTCCTTAAAATTTTTTTTAATTTTGCAACATTAGTGATGGTGAAAGTAAATTTTTGCTAGAACGGATTTTTCAGAATAACTCTTGTTGCCTTCCTAAACGGCACTAACTCTATTTGGGTTTAACTGGCTTCCTCCAAAGAAGGAAGTTCCATGGTAGTATGAAATTCACAAGTGATCCTTAGTCACAGCAAAAGAAAAATGAAAAATCTTTCGTCTGTTCACACTTTTCTCAATAACCACTCCTTGGATTTTTCAAAAATTTTGCACAAATATTAGTCATGGTGAAAGTAAATTTTTCATTTGTGGAGAGCGATGCCTGTATGCTCAACTTGTTCATCAAACTTTCACTTCCAAGCTTCACATTAATAACCAATGATATCGATTCTTAGGAATCGCCTCCTTACTAAGAATTGATGTTTTTCCATACAAATGTCTAGTGCTACCAGATCAGGCTGTCTTTTGGCTTCCTGAGACGAAATGCATCTACATTGACGTTTTTTGTTTTCTGATCTTTTTTGTAAAACTAAATTTTGTTCTTCAAAAACAGCCCCTCTCCTTCCTTCCCTTTTTATTTTATCTCCCCCCCCCCACTCCCAGACCCTGTCGGTGGAGTATCAGAATACACCGACTGCCCCCCCCCCCCCCCTACAGAGAGTAAAAGTTCCTCAATGGGCCACCTGTTACAGCGACCCGTAATGCTTTAGAACGGGATCCTGGTGGCTGAGCACCTCATGACCTCGGAACCAAGTGGCCGTGAGTTAGCAACACTCCACTTTGGCCCTTACTTCGGCTAGACGGGCAGTCGAGCTGGCTTGACCCGATCAACCGGCTAGTCATGACAGTCCCTAATAATAGTCAACCCCCACAAAAAGAGAAATACAAATACATTAACTTATAAAAAAAAAACACACACACACACACATAAAACACACACACACACACACACACACACACACACACACTATCATTAGAAGGCGATGGCAAGGGCCAATCAGATGGTGAAAACTGATGCTATTGACAACTAACCATCTGTCATGGATGCATGGAAGTAAATTTCATTGGGTTTTCCCAGCACAAATATGAGTTCACAGAAAATTTAGTTTTATTGGGAGTTGGCATTGTTGTAGGTGTCTGAGTATTGCCAGCTGAATTGATGGTTGAGCTGATGCTTGTATCAATGCAGACGGTCCCTATTTGATATTAGAATCACTTCTTTCTGCTACTTGGTCAACATATTAAATACTAGTGGCTGCAAGTGTGCTATCACTGTGTTGAAAGGTCAAGGAATTGCTGCTAATTCTTGTATCTAGGTAAACTCTGCCTTCAAGATTTGGAGCAAAATTTATTCAAGCAAAATGCTCTTAATTTCCAATGACTTTTTTATAATAATCGCACCATGATTAGGTGAATAGAAGAACAGAGCTCATCAATTGTTTTTTATCAGAAAACTTAGTATATTCACGGGTTCAGGTGGTTCAGTGCACTAAAAAAAAGGGTAGTATTCAGAGGAAGGCATAAGAATTGAAATAACTGCATGCAACTTGGCTGATGTCAACCTGAGCGATCAGACTGCATGGATAGCAGATGTGAGATGGTGTTTAGTGTTGCCAACCCCAGAGTTGAAGAAATTCGCAGCACTCAGCAAATTTTAAAGGAAAACCTAGTAGTCTCAGAAAAACAATGATTTTAATAAACTTTTCTGATTCTTGTTGCATGTTCATCTTTGTTTTTTACAATCACAAAAATATTCCACTGATAATCTGTCTTAAATTATCAACCTTATTTATGAATCTCTTTTCATAATATTACTTTGGGAAGAATACAATTTAACATACTGTTGTCTTATAACTTTAGATTATGCTCCTCTGAATTATAAATAAGATGCTGCTTGAAAAAATTATTTCAGAATTTTCTTTTTAAGGATTTCTCGGGTCTTAAGTATTTTTTTTTTTTTTTTCCATAGGTCTAATGGATGATGGGAGCAGTGACTCAGCGGTTTGCTCTTTAGCTGGTTCAGCCTCACCATTCCAGGTTGGTATATTTAATGCAAGTTTTATAATGATACCATGAAGTAGTCTAATTTTTTGCATGGCTAGTTCACTTGTAGGTGCATTTTTACAATTCTTTGGTAACTTTTAATTCTTTATGGAACATTTGCGATTCAAACTCGATATTCTTGTTTTTGCTTTAAAATCTGGAATTATACTCGATCACTTTTCCATTTTTAAAGTTTGTGATGTGATTTACATTTCTTATTGACAGTCTTCATTTTATGGATATGTTGAATTTTTTACTTTTCCTCCAATTTTTTCACAGGATTTCATGTGAATAATTTTGCTTTTGTGAAATTCTCTTGCTGAATGTTGAAGTAAGATTTTCTTTGGGGAAAATTTATTAAAAATGTATCCACTATAGTGGAAGGAGGTGGGGGTATGAACGTGTTAAAACTTTGTTTTTCAGTGCAGCTATTACATCTCTATTACGGCCATTTCAGTCAGATCCTGCTTTGCCTTTTTCAAGTATGCCTTTAAAAACCTATTTAAGTTATTGCTGCCTTCTTAATTTACAAACAAGTACAACTGCATTTAGAAAATGTAGAATTATTTTGTTTGACTTTTTGGGAAGTTTTTTTTTTTTGCTTACATCAGTATTTTATTTTTATAAGTATTAATTACAAATAGTTTTCTTGCTTTTTATATTGTGTGAACACAATTGTATTACAACTAAAATGTTTTGGAGATTTTTATATATATTTTAAAATATATTGGAGAATAAAAAAATTCATTTACGAATAGTGTTTTTTTTTTTTTTTACTAAAGAATAATGGTAGATGCTAACTATGTGTTTTATCATTTCAGTGAATTTTTTATCAGTGCAGATATTTCTAAGTATCATGTCCATTTTAATATTAAAATTTTTTTAACTAATTTTCCGATCTTTGATATGACCTTAAACTCTTTCTGATGTTGAGGCCCCAGCTTGCGGGCTTTGGGGAGTATGGAGCCACCCTTTAATTGCCATTGCTCCCAGGTCCACTCTGACCTGGAGTGGTAGTAGCTGTTAGGGTCCCAACTATGAGTCAAATAGAAACCAACTTAAAAAAAACAAATATACTCTATTAAAAAATTGTTCTTCAAAATCACTGGATTCAGCATTAAATAACCTGAAAAGGGTTGATATGCTGTAAAACAAAAACAACCAACCAATTTTTCATTCAACTTTTTAACTGGATGCATCTTCATCTTTGGTGTTTCGTTTTCAATACTTAAACTTTTTGTTAATTATAATTCGTTGTAAATTCCTTTTGAATTAGGATAGGTACTCTGCATTGTTCAACGTCCTCGCTAAGTCTTTTTGGTGACTAGTACAATATAAAAGAATGAAAAATAAAGTAATCATCATTTGACCTACATTCATTGGATTAAAAAAAAAAATTTTATTTACATTTACCAGTGAGAATGTAATTTACTTTTGGACCCCCCCCCTACTCACCCACACATACTAATTTGGTCCTTGTTGACCTTGAGTGAATGAATATCAATTTCTTTTTTTCTTTTTTTTTTTAATACCATAACCAGTTGGATCAGAATGTATAAAATTTGTTTATTTTTAATAGTTTTGAAATTTTATCCAGATAAACAAATTTTTAATAGTTTTGAAATTTTATTCAGATAAACAAATTTTTACTAGTTTTGAAATTTTATCCAGATAAACAAATTTTTACTAGTTTTAAAATTTTATCCAGATAAACAAATTTTTAATAGTTTTGAAATTTTATCCAGATAAACAAATTTTTAATAGTTTTGAAATTTTATCCAGATAAACAAATTTTTAATAGTTTTGAAATTTTATCCAGATAAACAAATTTTTAATAGTTTTGAAATTTTATCCAGATAAACAAATTTTTAATAGTTTTGAAATTTTATCCAGATAAACAAATTTTTAATAGTTTTGAAATTTTATCCAGATAAACAAATTTTTAATAGTTTTGAAATTTTATTCAGATAAACAAATTTTTAATAGTTTTGAAATTTTATTCAGATAAACAAATTTTTACTAGTTTTGAAATTTTATCCAGATAAACAAATTTTTAATAGTTTTGAAATTTTATCCAGATAAACAAATTTTTAATAGTTTTGAAATTTTATCCAGATAAACAAATTTTTAATAGTTTGGAAATTTTATTCAGATAAACAAATTTTTACTAGTTTTGAAATTTTATCCAGATAAACAAATTTTTACTAGTTTTGAAATTTTATCCAGATAAACAAATTTTTACTAGTTTTGAAATTTTATCCAGATAAACAAATTTTTAATAGTTTTGAAATTTTATCCAGATAAACAAATTTTTAATAGTTTTGAAATTTTATCCAGATAAACAAATTTTTAATAGTTTTGAAATTTTATCCAGATAAACAAATTTTTAATAGTTTGGAAATTTTATTCAGATAAACAAATTTTTACTAGTTTTGAAATTTTATCCAGATAAACAAATTTTTACTAGTTTTGAAATTTTATCCAGATAAACAAATTTTTACTAGTTTTGAAATTTTATCCAGATAAACAAATTTTTACTAGTTTTGAAATTTTATCCAGATAAACAAATTTTTACTAGTTTTGAAATTTTATCCAGATAAACAAATTTTTAATAGTTTAGAAATTTTATCCAGATAAACAAATTTTTAATAGTTTTGAAATTTTATCCAGATAAACAAATTTTTAATAGTTTTGAAATTTTATCCAGATAAACAAATTTTTACTAGTTTTGACATTTTATCCAGATAAACAAATTTTTACTAGTTTTGACATTTTATCCAGATAAACAAATTTTTAATAGTTTTGAAATTTTATCCAGATATACAAAAGATGATAAACAAGCAAGCAGAAATTTTACTTCATGTCATATATACTGAAATTTTAATTTCATTTTTTTTTTCTTTTTCTTTTTTTACAGGATACTAATGATAGTCATAACTCGTCTCCGTATGACCATATTGAAGGCGCCACTGGTGGTAGCGATTACGATAGCAGTAGCAGTAATACTGAGGGAACCAGCATGACTGGCCATACAGTTGTGAAAACAGAGCCACCAAACAGCACTTATTATTGTAGTTATGATCCTATGGGTGGTCAGCAAGTGGCCAGCATGAACCATTCCACATCATCAAATGACACGGATTTCAATTATCAACCAAGCAACACTAACCACATCCAACACAACCACACATACTCACAGCAGCATTCGCAACATCCCCAACCACAGAAATCTTCATTCTCAAATCAGAAATCGATGCGTCAAGAATTACTGCCCGGTCCACACAAAAGTTCAAGGTCCTCAGCATTCTCCCATTCACGTGGACCAACGTCTAGAGATCAAAAGCGTTTGCGTGAAATGAACGTTCCGTTGAGTTTGACACAGATCATTGATTCTTCGGTTGAAGAATTTAATGAACTCGTCCGAAAGTACCCCCTGCCAGAATCCCACCTGCGCCTGGTCCGTGACATCCGACGTCGGGGTAAGAACAAAGTTGCAGCACAGAATTGTCGCAAAAGAAAATTAGATGTCATCGGTACTTTAGAGGAAGAAGTGATAAATCTACGGGAGGCACGTAACCGATTGCTGCTGGAGGGCAACATGATCGACCAGAAGACCCGCGAGATGAAAGAGAAGTACAAAGTCTATTATCAAGAAGTTTTTGCTTCCCTTCGAGATGAATTTGGTAACCCATACGACCCACAAGAATATTGTTTACAACAATCGGGCGACGGCAACGTATTTCTGGTACGCAAAAGCTTCACGGCCGAAGAAAAATCTTTAAATACAAACAGAAAAAAAAAATCTGATCGAAAATGAGGTGCGTTGGAATGGAGTCGTAAAATTTAATATGTCTACGACAAAACATTATTCTTTTCATCCGACCATTAATTTTAATTTCTCAATTGAGAAAAAAAATTTTGCTTAATAACAAAACTCTCCTTCATATTATCAGAGTATTTCTGCTTCAAACTGTCACCATTTTCATGTTTCAAAATGAACAATCTAAAACTGTTTTTTTTTTTCTTCTATTCTACTTATCGCCTCCCTTTAGTTTTTTTTTTTTTTTCTTCTATTCTACTTATCGCCTCCCTTTAGTTTAGTTTATTTTTTTTCTTCTATTCTACTTATCGCCTCCCTTTAGTTTAGTTTATTTTTTTTCTTCTATTCTACTTATCGCCTCCCTTTAGTTTAGTTTTTTTTTTTTCTTCTATTCTACTTATCGCCTCCCTTTAGTTTAGTTTATTTTTTTCTTCTATTCTACTTATCGCCTCCCTTTATCCGTTTAATTTCCATGATGCCTTCTCGCAGTTGCTATTGAATTTACAATGTTTTTTTTTTTTTTTATTTCAATATTTCCATTCTTTTTATAGTATTTAAATATTTTAATAGGTTTTAAATTTTTTTTGTTGATGAAATTTAAATATACTAATACCCCCCCTCCTCTCTCTCTCTCTCTCTAAAAAACATTATTTATGAAATTTTCCCTTCTAATTTGAATTTTATTTATTTTTTACTTTTTTTTTTCTGGTAATTTAAATATTTTTGAATTTGCACTAATTCAGTGGAGCATATAAAAATATGAAGTTTTTTTTTGTTTTTTGCTATTATTGCATTGTCTATGCAAGTGAAACTTCAGCAAAAAGATGTGTAACCCCCCCTCCTCCTTCCTTCTACTCCTTCCTCCTCATCGTGAGAATGATTCTTAATGGTGTCTTCAGAAATTCTTCTACTTTGCCTTCCCTCCCTCTCACAAAGCATAAGTGATTTTGTGGTTTGCTTTTTTGATAAGTCAATAGAATAAATTTTTTTTTTTCCCCCTTCCAAAAAAAAAGTGCCTGAATAATTCAAAAAGACAAAAATATTCTCTTGGCCTTTTTTTATTTTCAACCAATTTTCTGTATCATTTTTAGGCAAACATTTTTTTTTAATTTTCTCATCCTTAATCTTCAAAATTCATTTCAAACTGGGTCCATTTTCTTTTCTTTTTTTTTTTTTTTCTTTTTTTATTTGAGAAAAAAAAATCTTTGGGGGAATGGGGAGGGTACATTCATAAACAAATGTCCAGACAAATTATTTTTATACTCATTTTTTTGTTTTCCTTTATTATTCATCCAATGTGTTGTCAAAGATTGCATCCGTTTAATATTTTTAATTGACATTTTAAAACAATGTAAGACATTAACGTAAGGTCAAAATCTGCAGGGGAAACGCAATAAAAAAAAAATGGTCTGATGACTTGTAATATCTGTTGCTATGAACAATGCCAGTTTTTTACTTATATCACTTTTAAGCTCTTTTTCTTTTTTTATATTTTTTTTTTCATAGGAGTCACCACTTATCAAGGCCCAGAGACCACTTGAGGATAAGGGTTAATGAGTAGTTAATGGGACAATATCTTAGTAGCCATCAGTAGTGGAAATTTGGTAAATTGGATTACTTAAAGGGAATGGCCCATCAAGAACTTGTTTACATTGGATTTGAAGATGACCATATTGAAAATTTGAAAATATGTGGAACCCTCTTCTGTTTTCCTGGAAAGCAGGCAAACAGAAGAGAGTTCCACAAGCGTGCAGTTCTAAGAAAGAAGCTTTGTTCATGGAATCTACGTTTAGGTTTAGGCACAGATAAAGAGTGGGGGGGAATTATTGATGGTGGTTTCAACTAGACAAGTGTTTCTCGTGAAAGTTTGGCAAGAGGTGGGGGGGCATAGATTGGACCTCCGACGAGCACTTGCCATAAAAATAATGATAAAGCAGAGACAGGCTCACAATGTCTCTTCTGTGAGAAAGAGGTTGCAGGGAAGAGAAAAGGGCATCTCTTACAAGGCTACAAAGTCTATTTTGAACTCTGTCAAAGCAGGATAAGTCTTTCTAGCAGCTCCTGTCCAGATGTGACAACAGTGCTCCATCCTTGGATGTACCTGGCTCTTATATATATAGGTAGAGAATTGCATCAGTAAGTAGATATCTACTGGATCGATAGAAGGATCCCACCATTTTACCAGCGACCTTGGCAACAGATCTGATGTACGTGTTCCATTTCATATCAGGAGTATATAATAAACTCATCTGTTTCTTGACGATTATTCCGACAATGGATTTGTTGAGGTTCGGTCCTAGTAGGTTTATCTTCCCAAGCTTTACCTTCTCTCTAAGAAAAGTTTAGTTTATTGCTAATCATCTGAAGCACCCCTACCAGAAAATGGTGACAAGCATTTTTTTGTCAGCAGAAGTGCACTTCTAGTGCATTGGCTTTTCAAGACCACACTTGACCTTGTGCCTGATCTCCTGATGAGGTAAATAAACAACAAATAAAATTGATAAAGATAAAAAAATAATCTTTATACAATAACTTAAGATGGTAAAAGCTCTACACGAATAAGTGGAGCAAATAATGAGAATTCAAAGTTAAATAAAATTTTATTACATTTTCAAATCAATAAGGAGGAAAAAAAACTCTTTAGGCCATGGAATATGGAACGCACTCACACATGTATGTTTGTGTGTGTGTATGTATGTATGTCAGGAGATTCATTTGGGAGTTCTGATGAAGACATGTCAATGTTGAAACATTAATCCATGTAGACTCCTTACCCTGTTTATATATATATATATATATATATATATATATATATATATATATAATGTGTGTGTGTAGATTTCTTCAGTCTTGACAGACTGATACCGAGTGTAAGGGTGACTGATCGTGGAATTTTTTGTGGCAGGAGTTGCGCAATCTCTAACCACACTTCTCCTAAGTCGGCTTTGTTAAATACCAGTAGCAAGTGGAGGTTCAGGACGACTAGAAACAATGCAGAGATAAGTGGAGAGCATATACAGCACCTAGAATTCTCAAATGGTCATCCATCTTGTACTAGCGAGACTCTGTGTTGCTTAACTTTGGTGATCTAATGAGGACCGGTGTGTCAACGTGATTATGCCATATATATATATATAATATATATATATATATATATATATATACACACACACACACAGGTGTAAATTATTCTCTGCCATCATCCGTCCGTATAAATCCTTATTTCCTTCATGTTGATCTGTTGAAACTTGATTGAATGTTGTTTGTAAAAATGATTTTGTTTGCATATTTTAGAGATGGAATCTGGGTTTGATTTGTGTTTTTAATCGTAACGTCGGTCGCCATCTCCAATGAATGGACAGAATTAAATTAAGAGGACAGCTCAACAAATATTTCTTGACATTGGACTTGAAGACAACCATGTTGTAGTCTGCAGGGAAGCAGTCCATGGCAATGTGTTTCAAAGATATGTTTTTGGAAAGAAACTCTGTTCATGGAGATTCTGTTTAGTTTTTGTTACAGACAAAGAAAGGAAACTTTTTCTCTCTGTAAAAAATATTTCCACGTCGATTACATTTCCTATTGAAAATCGTTGAAGGAAATGTTGCATGTTTAACCTTTTATGACCTGAGTTAATGGAGTTGATGATTAAAAAATATATTTGTTAATTTTAATTAGTTTAAAAGGGTAATGATACTATGATTGTCTTCAAACTGGAAAAATTATGAAGTTCAATAGTTAAACTACCACTGAAGTTTTGCATTTCATAAACTTGATTATTTTCCGATAGTGCTTGAAAAAAGTGTTTATGAAAACAAAGAAAATCCTCCACTCTCTGAGACAGATGACGACATACTCAATGTAAGCAATGAACAGTTGCAATCTACAGCTATCGAACATCTATCCAGATACTGAACTAATACGTACAACATACGTATGTTTGAATCGATTCCCACTTTATTTATGCCGTTATATTCATTTATCTACGATTGAACGAATTAGTTCAACCACAACATAAATGGTTAAACAAATTGATCAACTATTGAAAAAAAAAGAAGTGACCAATTTTTATATCATAATAAAAATTGGTTTCCATTGAAAGCATTAACGGTTTCTGTGATTCTCCTAAAAATTAGAACCTCAATCGCAAATGTTTTGTTTTTTTTCGCTGATTTACATTGAGCAAGTGCAACAAATTTTATTCATCATTTTTTGGTTTGCTTAAAATGTAAAAGAAAAAAATTTTAATCCTTGAAGAAGAATAAAAATTATTTTTCTTTTTGACATGAAACATAAGAAAATGTCAGCTGAAATTACTAACAGCAGCGTCAGATCCTATAAAGATATAGATACAAAGCAGTAATAGTTTTAATATTAGCAGCTACGGATATTATTATATGATTATTATATGACCTATAATTTGAGGAGTGTGGAATCAACCCATGTCTACTGTGTGAAAGAGTTGTATAAGTTTCCAATGTACAAGTTGAATTTATACAGAGTTTCACATGAATTTACAAACGCTGGTAAACCCAACTTTACGGTGTATAAGTAAAAATTGAATAAAAGACTTTACCAAAATGATTGAACTTGACATGAAATAACTTTGGGTTGATATGCCGTGAATCAGAACATACATAGATGCTACAGATAAGTCGTTTAATGTTTAAAACCTTGCAACTATTTCATAAGATTGTTTTTTCCCCTGTACATTCAGACTTATTGGACATTCTGTATTAACTGTTTTTTTTTTGTTGTTTTTTTAATATTATTATTGTATATAAATAAAAACTAATTAGAAATATTATGCAATGTTTTATCTCCATTTTGTACATAAAATGTTAGACACAATAAAATGTAAACTTAATTTTGATTTCATCTTTTTTTTCACGCAATTCAAATGTTTTGTTTGTGAACTGATCAAATTAATTTTGATTTTTCAAACTACAATTCTCATCTGAAATTTTTTTTTTTAATCTTTGGAGATAACCGTACAAATTCAATCTCAACATTTCAGTCGATGTAACCTTTGACCTTCAGGTGCATCTTGTCAAACTTGGGAATCTCTACAAAATTTAAAATAGTAGCTTGCTTTCATTCCATCGGCTATAATCAGATAAAAGTAATTTTTCGTGTAAATTGTATTTTCAGTATTACCCATACTGAGCATTGAACCTTCAACTTGAAGTCTTGTCATTTAGAACCAATTATAACTTAGCACTTTCATTTCTTGTGCAACGAATCCTTGATGAGAATAGTAGTTGGAATAATTGAAATACAAATTATCAATCCTCATCCCAAAAAGTTTGATACCAGATATTGTCTAACTACATTTGGAATTCTTTTCTTTGGAAGCACAAATAAACCATAATACTTGTGTTCTTTTGCCTTTTGCAACTTTAATCCAATCCAGAAATGATTTTCTAATCAACAATTTTAATTTGAAAAATTTACTTTTGACCTTTGAAGTGTCCTTATCAACAAGAAAAGTCAGCCATGTTAGTAACAAATGAAAAGTTTGACATTTCGAAAAGCAAAAATAATTTTCAGTGCTTAAACTGTTAAATAAAGCACAACACGATTTTTGGTGATAATTACTTTTTTATAATATATTTTTATAATATTTAAATTACAAATTACTTTTTTATAATATATTTTTATAATATTTAAATTACAAATTACTTTTTTTCAATAATTAAATTGCAAGTTATATTTTTTTATTTATTTATTTTTTTCAAATAATTTAATTACAAATTGGCAACAGTACTCCATCATTGGACATACCTGGGTTTTATATAGGTAGAGAATTGCATCAGCAGTGAAATTTCTACTAGAGTGGTAGAAGGATCTCACCATTTTCCCAGCGACTTTGGCAACAAATTTGATGTATATGTTCCATTTCAGAACAGGAGTAAAGGTCAAGCCTACATGGAGCATCCCCAAGACGAGAGCCATTCATTTCAATTGATGCCAGATGAAGATCAGAGCAGTGATGATGTAAAGATAGGAGCTTGGTTTTAGATACATTAAAAGTAACCAGCCACCTCTTTCCCCATTGTACCACATGCTCAAGATCAGAGGAGAGAGAGTTAGAGAGAACTTTATAATTTACGGCCTTTAATGTGTTGCCGTAGATGGTCGTGTCGTCAGCATAAATGTCTACGAATGATCTTAGGATGTTATTTGGAAGATCATTGATGTAGATCAGGAATAGAGATGGACCTCTGAGGGACTCCAGCATTGATACTGTGAGCTTCCGATTTCTGCCCATCAACTGCTACTCTCATGAACCTATCAGACAGAAATGATTTAATAACTGAGAAAACATTTCCAACTATACCGTAGCTGTATATCTTGCGAAGTAAACCTTTATCAAAGGCCTTTGATATGTCAAGAGCAATTGTCCTAGAAAGCCTCCGTTGAGAGATTCGCTAATCCTCTGAGATATAACCGTTAGCACATCTGCTGTAGATCTAACAACGGAAACCATATTACATGTCGTTAAGAAGGTTATTTTTGCTAAAGTGGTTGACTACTTTTCTATTTAACACAGATTCCAGCAACTTATGACACACAGGAGATTGATTGGTGTGTACTGAGAGGATGATGACCGATTACCTGAATTCTTAAATACGGCATATTGATGAGGTTTTCCAGGGTGTTCGGAAGCAATTCTCCTTAAGATAACGTTTAAACAGCTTTGTAAGTATGGGAGCTAGTTTTGGTTGAAACTTTTTTAGCATTATAATTGGTATGCCATCAGGGCCAGTTGCTTTACTGGAATCAAGGTTCTTGATTAGCTTGGCAACATCATGCACAGCTATTTGTATGTCGCATAGCATGTTTGATGATACAGGTGGAAATGGGTGGGGGTGATAGCCTTGGTCGCATAGCTGCAAAGTTCTTGGGAGAGAGTTTGGCTTTGTCTGATGCTGACGAGATTACCTCAGGTCCATTGATGATAGTTGGGATAAAGCACATGCTTCTGTTCGGGACCCTTATTTGCCAAAGTTGGTGGTGCTTAGCTGCTTTGGATTTAACGGACCAAGCATACAACTATCTTGCAATCTTTATTACTTTTTACAATGGTTGGCAGTCCTGAAAGCAGCTTTAGTTTCAGTATACCTATCACGTTGGAAGCAATGGTTTCTGTGCACAATAGCAGCAGCACGTTCTGGACAGAACCACAGCTGGCTGTTAGGTTTTTGCTGGAAGTTTTTGGAGAGTATGAAGCAGTCTATACCTACAATTAACCATTGCGTCAGGTCTGATACTATAGAGGACACATTCTTTATAAACATTGAATGTAGAGGTAGATCTGATATAAATGTACGGAAGCTATCCCAGTCAGCCATAGAGTATCGATATACTATACGATGGAGAGGTATGTCTGAAGACTTATTACATTTTGTTTTTATTTTAACTGATACAACAGTGGTCGGAAGATCCCAGTGGAGATAGAACGGAAGATGAACATAGCTCACGGCAAGTTGTGAGAAAAAGGTCTAGGAAACTTGCATACTCACTGTCAGTATCGGGCACACAGATGGGTCCTTGAACAATCTGAGTGAGATCATTAGCAATAAAGAAATCGAGACAGAACCTCTCCTCATCATCTTGTTTGAGTGTGTTAACCATTCCACATTGTGAACATTAAAGTCTCTACAAACATGAATGTTGGCTGAAGGATGAGCAGACAGGATGTGGTCAATTTTCTCAAATATGCTCTTAAAGGTACTGACTCCGCTGTTGTGGGGGCGATAGAGAGTAAATATAAACACTGTAGTGTGGAACAAGTGCAACCCGGAAGCACATATAGGGTAAATTAGGATCTTCTCTGGAGATGTCCCTGCCACATGGAAAGTCACCTTTAATGTAGGCACATATTCCATGCCCATGGTGATCTTGTGGGTCAGGTTTGGATGTTAAGTTAGAGTATTCTTTAATTACAAACTCATCTAGGGAAATAGTCTGTCCAATGCCAATAGGTCTGGTTTAGTCGCCTGTAATTGGGTTTCAACCTCTGGAAGGTTGGAGTGTAGACCCCTGATATTGGAGAAGGAGACCTGGTAGTGGAGGTCTATGTTGGAAGTTAGAGTTCTGGGTTTAATCGTGTATTTTTTCTGGAGACTTTTCATGATGAAGTTTTGGGATTTGTGAAACAGGTCGACAGACTTGGTTAGAGTAGGGCAGAGAGGGAAAGTAAGAAAGAAAAAGAAACATTTTTTGTAGCATATAAGGTAAAGCCATAACAATTACCCACTAATATGGCATTGAGAACCCCCCCCCCAAAAAAAAAAACTACTGCATGGTCCAAAATCCATTCACTAAATGGCAATACTGCAGCCCCAGTACTTTGCTCAATTTAGAAAAAACATAATACTCGCATACACGTCTCAGTTTCTTTCCATTTTTTTTTTTTTCACTTTTTTAAAAGGAATTTAACGTTATGCTAGTATATCTATATAAATGAGAATGTGTGTGACAAAACTTCTCAACCTATATACTCAACAAATTGTTGATCTACAGACTTGAAATTTGGTATATAAGATATTCAGACATGTGGAAAACTTTTTAATCGGTTTTCATCTGGAAAAAAGAGCTACTAAGGGGTCAAAATTGAAAATTAGTACATGGGATTATCAGATTTTTATCTGTCAACTGTTTCCTGAATGTGCATGTGTGAATCATTCACATATTACTTATGTTAAGAATAAGTAAGTTTGATAACATTGTTTAAAGATCATGTCAAACTGGCTTAATGGTTATCATACTTGACTCACTGTTTTTAAGTTTTCGTTTTGATCTCAGCTTGATTTTTTTTTTTTCTTTTTTAACAAGAAGTGAACTGTTTAGAAAAAAACGTAATACTCACATTCTATAATCAATTCTTAATGCTGTAATATTTTAAGTTATAAAATATTTTTTACTAGAATATTTTGTCCTTTTCTTTTCCATGTGTAAGCTTAACCATATTACTTTTCATGCTCGCATTTTTCTATTGTAACGTATGCATGTCTGCCTAAAATTTGACAGAGGCGACAGATGTATAGTTTTGAAGCTCGACGCTTTGGGCAATGAATATCAAAAAATTGGCTAAAAACATTAATTCTTTCACCTTCAACTGGGTACTTTCCTACAAGGTGAGGGTCGCTTTTTTCGCCGATATTTTCGAAAGTCATCCCCTCTTTTCGATAGACTAGCCCTAATTTAAACCTTTGCCACTTCTGGTTTGGCGATGGTCATAACTGCAAAGACGGTACTCCCCCCCCCCACGCTCTTTTCCTCCTTTGCAGTACGAGTTTGAGCCTGTCTGTCTACTACCACTTTTTTGTGCTCAACACACACCCAGGCTAGTGTAATTATATTAAAAAAAAAAAAAAAAATTAAAAAAAAAAAAAAAATAGTACATCCAAAATGTTTTATTAATAATCCTCAATTTCTTCGTATAACACCAACACATTCAATTATTCTGTAACCATCAGTCAATACTGTTTGAAAGATTCCAGAAAAAAAAAATATATATATTTACTTGACTCCTCATAAAGGCTGAAACAAAAGCAGGGAAAATCAGACTCTAAAAATGGGCATTCTGGATTGGAAGAAAAATAAAAATCAGTTTAGTGTTTTTCCTTTACTGATTGAGAGAAAAGATTAAATATAGTATGAAAACAGATACTGCACTTTTTATTCATAAGAGATCCTAAGTAATTAACTGGCGGCCATGTTTTTATGTGTCCAATAAACAAATAGGTCCACCGCCACAATTTTATTTAAAAAAATAAAATTTGAAAAAAAAAGAAAAAAAAGTTAAGAATGGCTTTCAGAATAAACACACCTAACCTCCCCATGTTCAGAACGGTTTTTGGAAGAGACACCCTCCATCCCTCCTATATTAAGAATAGCTTTTGGAATAAGCATCTCATTTTGGGAAGGAGGGGGGGGGATTTCCCAAATTTAACTGTGATATTTGTTGTCTCCTAAATACTATAAAAAAAAAAAAAAAAAAAATCAGTCACAGAAAAGTGGATTTGTTTCTGATAGCTGTCAGTGTGGGTTGCAGTGAAGTAGATGTTTATTGCATGCGCGTACAAATATGGCAACCAGTGAATTACGGTGCAGTGCATAATACAGGTGTTCTTGAAAACTACTTGTCTTTGTAAAATTAGAGATTTTCTTATGCAGCACGGTGGACCTAATGCAAAAATTAATCAAATTACTTAGGACTTCTATCCTATCATGGCTGATGGAACGAGAACATGCTACTATCATGAAATTAAAATAAAGGGGTTTTATTTGAAATTCTTTCCAAAATCCAGAGTTCAAAAAAACAAAAACACTCAAGATGAGAATAGTCGTCCGAAGGATGCAAATATGAAGCAGAATTGTTTATATCGAAATATTTCTGCATTTAAAATGAAAAAATGAAAACTAGCAACAGCAAAAGCAGCTTTGTAGAAAAGTGATTTTAATTGTTAATTGACAAAAATCAAATAGTTTTTTATCCGTAGAAAATCACATGAATAAAATTGAAATAGTTACTAGTTCATACGTGCTTCTTGAATGTTGTTTAATCTGTACCTAGTTTAAACATTTTACTGCTAAGAAAAATGTTAAATTTATTTGGGGAGGGATTAGTTTAAGCTGAAATTAGTCATTTAAAAGCATTTTAGTTTTTATTGAACAACTACCTTTAATGTCAAGTTTTTGTAAGTAAAAAAGTTCCTAATCAGTTTAAATTTTCTTTAAATATAAGAAATGTATTCAATTAAAAAAAATCCTTCAAGTTGCAAGTAAAAAACTCAAACTATTTGTCAGCCAAACAATTTTTTAAACTTGAGATTAGAAATGCAATAGTTTGAGGAAAAAAAAAACATTTTTTGTGTCATACTAGGCATGAATTACTGTTGAACCTTATCTTTCTTTTTACTTGCCTCCCCACAAGGGCAGAGTTAGACAAGGTCATTTTTTTTTTTTTTTTTTTTTTTAAATGTGGGGAAAATCCAGCTCTCAATAAAGGGGCACTATATAGGAACAAAAACAGTCTCAATGAAGGATTTCTCCACTGACCATGAACAGAAAAGGTGAAGTGTAGCATCAGAACAGATACTACACTGTGATCTTGGCTGAAGACCATCTCGTCAAAATGTATTTGCTGGTTTAATCTGTTAGAGTCCTGTGACATGAAGACTTAACATTTGATAAGTTCAGATTCTGCAATCAAGTTTTATCAAAGTCATCCGGATCTCCACATTTGCTTGTTTTAAGCTATTCACAATGAAAATTCATGCAAGATTTTTTTTGTAATTTTAATCAAATACAAGCCGCGCGTGCTGCATGCGAGATGACAAAAAATGGTGAAGAAATGATGAATATGTGAAGGGCCAACGTTGTCTTCACATTTTCATAAAGTTTCAGAAAAATCTAATGGATGGGGCAAAAGTTATGGGGTAAAAAGTGTCATTTTTTTGCAATTTTGGGGCATTTGTGACCCCTTTTGAGCTCCTGGGAATGCTGAATCCCAGTAAAAAAAAAAATGGACAAACGATGCAGTTTTATGCCTTGACACATGTATATTTGAATTCAGCATAAAAATGGAAAATCACTATATAGACATACATATCAAGTTCTTGACAAATATGAAAAAAAAAGAGCCCCAAAAAGGCATGTTTTTTTTAGCCCTAAAAGTCCCACAGGGATGCAAACCAGAATTTTACCAGTATCACCCATACTGAATTTATATTAAAACAATGGGATCCACATTTTGTCCAAGTTTTAAAAAAAAAAAAAAAAAAAAAAAAAAAATCTAATGGATGAATCAAAAGGTGTCATTTTTTACCTCTTGAGTCTCTGGGGATGCAACGGGAATTTTTGTAAAACAATTTTTTTTTTTTTTTTTTTTTTACTGTGCACATCTATTTAATGAAATAGAATTTGTGGCAAAATTTCAGGAAAAAAACTTATAGACGGTTATTTGACAATAGTCCGGACTAGCAGACGCTACTGAAAACATAGGTCCCTTTCGAATAAATCTGGTGGTGGTGGGGGGGGGGGGGGGGGACTAATTTGGTTTGACTGTTAGATTTTTCAGATTTCGTTGACTATTTTCCATGCAACTACTGATTATTTCAAAATCAATTTTAGGTTAATAAAATACGCTATTGAAAATATTTTTATCCATGTATTCATACAAAATCTATTTACAAATGAATTACAGAATATTCTTGAATGGTGTGCGTGGAGGTATAAAAGTTTAAATCTTTTTTTTATTACATTTTCACCCCCAAACAAGGCAAATTGCCACTTTCTGGTGGGGCTACTATCAAGGGTAACAATTACTGGGGTACTATGTAGGGATTTGGGCAGCAAGATGTCGGTTCACGTTACTTCTGCATGTCAGTACAGTTGGGGAAGCAGGGACCTGAAATGGAATTCCAGAGTCTAGCAGTTCTGGGGAAGAAACTACTGGAGTAGAAAGATCTTTTACATCTAGGGATCTCTACTGTGTGGGGGTGGGATTTAGCTGCCTGTCGGGTTTGTCAAGGGTGTCTACGTCGTGGGGGAACAAGTGTTTGCAGTTCGCCAGAGCATTCACTGTTAAAATACTTGTAGAACAGGCAGAAGGATGCAACATTTCGATGGGACAGCGGTTGAAGCTTAGATGCCAGTTCAGGGCCTACCAGATTGGCAACTCTTTTGAACCTTGTCTAGGAGCGAGAGACTAGTAGCAGATGCACCAGCCCAAATGTGACAGCAATACTCCATACATGGGCGAATGGTGGCCTTATAGTTTTTTCGGGTTAGTAGTTTTCTAGCATGGTAGAGAGAGCCTACCTTCTTCGCAGCAGCCCTGGCAATACTTTTAATGTAATTGTTCCAACTCATGTTTCCTGTGAACGTTAGGCCAAAGAGTTTGAAAGAAGTACTCTCAGATAAAGAGTCACTGGCCATTTCTATTGGTGGCAGAGGTTTCTTGTAATTATTGAAGGAAACCAGTTTAGTCTTGGCAGTATTGAATGTGACTATCCATTTTTGTCCCCATTCCACTACAGATTGGAGGTTATCTAGTGTTTTTGCCATTTCTTTAGTTATGTATTCATTTGTTTTCCTGTCATAGAGTGTGGTTTCATCAGCATATATGCCCATCTCAAAGGCAATTTTGTCGTGGAGGTCACTTATAAATATTAGGAACAATAGAGGTCCAAGGATAGACCCCTGAGGAACTCCCGCATTTATATCATATTGTTTAGATGTACAACCGTCGAGGACAACCTGGATTTTTCTCTTATCTAAGAAGGATTTAATTATGTCAAGAATTCTACCAGTGATACCGTATGATCTAATTTTCCTGAGAAGACCATCATGCAATACCCTGTCAAAAGCCTTAGATATATCTAGAGCTACTGCTCTGCCCTCCACTGCTTTGTCCAGTGAATGGTATATACATTTAGAGATTACAGTGAAGAAGTCTGCTGTGGAACGGGCTTGTCTAAATCCATATTGTTGGTCAGTTAGAAGTTTAGCATGTGTAAGGTTATGGACTAGAGCATGGTTAATTATGGTCTCAAATATTTTGGCAAAAAGTAGGAGGCTAATGGGGCGATAATTTGATGGGTCAGTTCTTTCGCCAGAATTCTTGAATACTGGTACCACAAAAGCAGTTTTCCAACAGCCTGGAAAGCAAGATTCATTAAGGTATTTGTTGTAGTTTCGAGAGAACTGGAGCTACTTCGGTTGAGCACTTTTTTAATAGCACAGCTGGGATGAGATCGAGTCCACATGCTTTTGAAGAGTCAAGGTTTTTTTTATGATAGCATGCACCTGAGCAGGGGTGATTTATAGATTGTCTAGCATGTCGTCTGTCCGCAAAGGAAAGGCAGGTAGGGGGGGGGCAGTGTGGAGGTTGAAGTAAACTGACTGCAAGCATGTTAGCCTTCTCGGTTGCTGAGCAAACAACCTTGTGATTGTTGGTTAGTGGGGGAATTGTTGATTGCCCATTATATATGTTGTAGATTTTCCAAAAGTCACGAGTTCCTAATTTTTGTACTTCGGTGTGTTTTTTTAGTGGTTTCAATAAATTCTTTTAGCTGTCGCTATTTCTTTGTTAGCGTTACTTCTATATACTTCTGTGTTTGAACTGGACTTATGTTGGTTAAATCTGCGGTATGCATGCTACCTTTGAGCAATGACAGTTGCGCAAGTAGAAGTAAACCATTGGGGAGAGTGGGGCTTGCTATAAAATTTCCGCATAGGAACATGTGCTTCAATTGCTGTTTTGAACCATTCAGTGGTCTCATTTGCGCACGGTTCAGCAGTGAGAGAAAAAAATATTTCCCCATGGGGCATCTGATAAGGTCTGATGGCTTCCCAGTCAGCCTTTTTATAATACCTCGTTGTTTTGAGCACTGGCTCTTCAGTTTTGGGTCTATAGTTTAGGGCGATTTCGACCATTATCACTGCATGATCAGCGCTCCCGAGTGGGCTGTCAGCATTTGTTATACAATCATCGGGAACTATGGTCAGAAACAGATCTAGAAGTGATGCATGTTCTTGCTGGTCAGGGAAACGTAACCATTTTTGATAGGGAGTGAGATATAGAGAAGCTATGTGTTGTGCTGCCCGCTGCATCTAAGTAGAGAATCTAAGCCAGTTTTTGTGGTGGACATTAAAGTCACCAAATACATGTACCTGTGCGCTAGTGTTGAGGGAGAGTGCTGTGTCTATGCTGTCAGACTTTGTTTATTATGGTGCAGTCCTGGGTCGAGGGAGAGTGGTAGAGAAAATAAAAGTAGCTAATGTTGTGTTGCATGTTTAGTCTAAAGCACATAAAGGCTTGATCGTCCGTTTCTCTTAGTCAAGTGGAGGGTGTTATGAATGTAGACTCCAAGTCCGTGCATATGTCTGTGAGAGTCCTTATGGTAGAGTGGGAGATATCCAGGCATGTTAAAGTAGTTGTAGGGGATGAAGGGTGTAGGTTAGTCTCACTTAGCACTAAGATATCCAGGGTATTTGTTAGGAGAAATGCTTCAACATCAGCTAAATTAGTTCTAAGCCCACAGATGTTCGTAAATGCAAGCCTCAAGGGAGGAGGCAAGTTGGATTTGTTTGACCCTAAGCCTGGTTTAAGCTTTTTTTTTTTTTGTGCTGTTTTTAAAGAGTTTCAGTTAGGCAAGAGGGAGCTAAACAAGAGATTATGCAGAGTATCAGACATGCAACACAAGTAGACCATCAGCTGACCTTTCTTCAACGAGGACTGGCCTCAAGAAAGCCCATCGGGATGAGTGCAGGGTCCCTTTCAATGCATGACATGGCAATACAAACATCCCGATATTATACAACTTGATGGAGCAGCCGCTCTAAACGCTACCAAAGAGTTCGGGCACCTATACTACAAGTTGGCAACAGCAGCCAGGAACTGTTAATCCAGTACCCTCAACCCATCAGAAGATCAACCCAATCTAATTGCACAGGCATATGTGGTACTCAAGCACTCCCAAATGCCCAGTTTGGAAGGGTGGGAGGTGTTGGAGTGAGGAAGACAGCAATTCATTGCCCTAGACAAGAAACAAGATCTACCACTAAGCGTTTCGTCGAAACAAATAGCATCTGTGCCTGACTAAATAGGCAAAGGCGTATGGAAGCCAGGCGATAGAGCCTCTACTCCTTAGGCAGATTAAGTTTGCAGACCAGTAATTTGGAGTCACCAGCTCTAGGAAGGTTGTCATCCAAGACTGAAGAGGCCTCCCTCCTTTAGGTTTAGTTTGAGTTCTCCTAGACAGATGATCTGGGAAGATCTACTGGGTCCTTCAGCCCCGTAAGGATTTGCTCTGCGCTTGGGTCCTAATCCAGGTATTTCTGTAACCCCGCATGGTTAAT
The DNA here is from genome assembly GCF_053919585.1 of Euprymna scolopes. NCBI lineage: Eukaryota > Metazoa > Mollusca > Cephalopoda > Sepiida > Sepiolidae > Euprymna > Euprymna scolopes. The sequence goes on along the minus strand of NC_136514.1, from coordinate 5,817,865 downwards.
GTTACAGGGTTAGCCATCGGTGTCAAATACTAAAATATCAATTTTGAGTTCAAGTTCCACCTATTTGTTAACGATGTCACATCAGCTGATATTTAGACTTGTGAATGCCCTGGAAGAGTCACTTCTGGTTAATGTTTACTAGTTTTAAAGTATTCTGAAAACCAGCCCAGTTATTTGGGCTTTAAAAACATGCAAACTATCAGCTGACATTATCAACTCAAATATGAGAGCCAAATTTATATATGAACATGCAATGAAAATTCTGTTCCAAATGGATGACATCCTAAAAGGAATCCTTTAGGATGTCATCCATTCCAAATCAATCCAGAAATTATTTCCATTGAATTGTGCTGATCACTGGAGATCTAGCATATAGATCTTAAGTAATCCGTTAAAATTTTTTTTATTAAAACGTTTAGAGTTTTAATTGAAGACCTGCTTAAATTTATCTTCAAGGTTTAAAAAATTTAAGGATGTTAAATACAACCTTCTAAAGATTTAAAATTCAATTTTTACGAGTATTAGAAGGGAAAGGTTTAAGAATGTTAAAACAATTCAAAATTTGAGTCACATTTCTTAAAGGATTTTTTACTTTAAAGTTAAGATTTTGTAATCGTTAAAAATCTAATTTTAATAGTCAAGTGAAATGCCAATAAAGAAATTTTCTGCAGGAAGAGATATGATCGAGTATCTTTACAAAAATGCAGTCGGGTGGCACCTTGAGCAACTGAAGACTTAGGTAGTAAGCTAGGGCTGAAACAAGTAACACTATCAACAGCTGGACAGTCCCCGGTCCTCCGTGGCCTGGGCAACAAGATCAAAGTGTAGTATCTGACAGATACTGCAAAGCAAAGACCATATGTGGGGGTAACCCCACATATCAGACCTTGGTCAATGTAGGGGCAACCCTTCATACCAACAGTTACTATCCAGCTCCCATTTCCCACCTCTCGGGAGATGATCCCCCAACATAATAATAAAAAAAAAATGTCCTTGTGCCTAATTTGCTCAGTGGGGAGGCAAATAAATACAAACTATCAACAGCTGGAAAGATTAAAGTGTAGTATCTTCAGATACTGCACTTCAATTTCTTGTTCTGTCAGTGGAGGAGAAATCTCGGCAGAGACAATTTTTATTTCTTTTCTAAAAAAGGAAAAAACCCTGGTGTCTAACTGTCCCGTGGGGAGGCATTGTAAATAGGAACATCTGCTTAAGCCATGCATGCCAGTTAAGCATGATGTATAAGCGGTTCTAAGAAAGAAAAAAAAATTCTATGCAAATTGTAAATGTAGATAATTGTAATCAACTGATGAACAAGAATCAAATCTGTTCAAAGCTTTTGATGACAGAGCCGATTCAGTTTATATTTTTTTAACTAATAAACACTAGAAAATCCCCAAAACCGGTGGAGGGTTACATTTTCAGGTTACGGTGTGGAATACAATATTTTTCCGGGTCCTTTATTTGCCCCACCTTATGGTGTTAATTATATACATATTATATACTGTACTGTATTTTGTTACTAATTTTTAATGCCACATTCTGAGAGGGAGGGGGGGGCATATTTTACTTTTCAAAATCGTGAATAGAATGAGAAAAATTATAAAGAGAAACAAAATTAAGTAAATGCTTTGATCTAAACCATTTTGGCATTGAGAAAAAGTTATTAAAATAAAAACAAATATTAACATTTCTAAAATTTTTAATATTGTCCGAAAACATTTACAATACATTAAAGAAAAAAAACTTTGAATGACAAAGCATTCAATATTCATTAGTCATACAATGAAACTAGGTCAATTGTTAATTTTGTAATGAAAAAAGTTCATTTACAGTGATGATTGAAAACTCAAATTTAAATCATAAATTAAACGGAAGCTTCATCCTTATCAATATGACAAGGTTATCTAGTGCATGAATGATCTAGTTAGTCTAACGTGGATTTAATATTTACAAACATTTCAATGTTTTTTGATGAAAGATGAAATTGCCTAGAATGAAAATTATGGAGTTTAGTTTAATCAACTTCTTCGATTGTTGGTCCACTGCCGCCACCACTGCCTGGAGCGCCACCAGCACCTGGAGCGCCACCAAAATTAGGCATACCACCAGGCATTCCACCGGGCATACCACCAGCTGCTTGATAGAGGTTAGTGATGATAGGGTTGCACACATCCTCCAACTCTTTTCGTTTAGCATCAAATTCTTCCTTTTCTGCCAACTGATTTTGGTCCAACCAGGAGATAATTTCTTGGCATTTGTCGACAATCTTTTTCTTGTCACCTTCACTGATTTTATCCTTCACTTTGTCGTCTTCCACTGTCGACTTCATATTGAATGCATAACTTTCGAGGTTGTTCTTCGCACCAATACATTCACGCAGCTTCTCATCCTCCTGTCGGAAATTCTCAGCATCATTAACCATTTTTTCAATTTCTTCTTTGCTGAGACGTCCTGAAACAAGGCACAAAAATCCCATTAGTTTAATAAAATTTTTTTTTGGGGGGGGGGGGGGGGGGCGACAGCAAATCTTACTAGAAGTTCAAAGTTTAAATTCATTTACCACCCTCCCCATATGCAGGAAACAAGCAGAGCATGAAAGGCCCCACAAAGGCAAGAAAAAAAATTACTTTCACCGTGACTCATGTTTGTGCTAAATTAAAAAAATCCAGAAACTGCTTAAGAAAAGTGCAAACAGGAGTGAATTACTATGTCCAATCTATCCTTTGTCAAGAGGAGGGGGGGGGGGGGAAGAAGAGGCATTTAAAAAAAATAAAGAAGGGTAATTGTACAGTTTAAGAAAAAAAAAAAAAAAAAAAAAAAAGTTATTACACGTATCCGTTATGGAACGAGTTTTCCGAAAAAATTTGACTTAATTTCATCAAGTTTTTTTTTTTAACATCGAAATACAATTTTTGATTTAGATGGGGAGGGAATGTTGGTGCTTTAACTGGAGTTTTTTTTTTTTTTTTTTTTTTTTTTTTTTACATAAACGTCACCACTCATCAAGGCCGATAGGCCACTCAAGGATAAGGGTTAAAGAGTGTAGAGTAATCAAAAGGACAATATAGTAATCGATAGTAATGGAAGTTCGGTAAATTTGTTAACTTAAGTGGAACGGCTCACCAGAAATTTGTTCACGTTGGACTTGAAGACAACCATATTATAGACAGCTGGAAAGCAGGAAAACGGAAGACAATTCCACAGGCGTGCAGTTCTAAGAAAGAAGCTTTGATCATGGAATCTATGTTTTGGTTTAGGCACAGATAAAGAGTGGGGAAAATTATTGATAATGTTTTCAGCTAGTCTAGTGTTTCTTGTGAAAGTTTGGCGAGGGGGGACCATAGATTGAAGCTCAGTTGAACACTTTCCATGAAAATAACGATAAAGCAGAGACAAACTCGCAACATCTCTTCTGTGAGACAGAGGTTGCAGCGAAGAGAAAAGGACATCTCCCACTAGGCCACGAAGTCTATTTTGAACCCTATCAAGGCAGGACAAGTCTTTTCTAGCAGCTCCTGCCCATATGTGGCAACAGTACTCCATCCTTGGACATATCTGGCTCTTATATAGATAGAGAATTGCATCAGCAGTGAGATATCTACTGGATCGATAGAAGGATCCAACCATTTTTCCAGTGGCCTTGACAGATTTGATGTACGTATTCCATTTAAGATCAGGAGTAAAGGTCAAGCCCAGAAGCCTGTCAAAACTTGAGGCCTCCCCAAGACGAGAGCCATTCATTTTAATTGATGCCAGATGGGGATCAGAGAAGCTTGGTTTTAGATGCATTAAAAGTAACCAGCCACTCCTTTCCCCATTGTACAACGTGATCAAGATCATAGGAGAGAGAATCGGAGAAAACTTGGTCGTTTACTGCCTAGATGTTCTACCATAGATGGTAGTGTCATCAGCAAAAATGTCTACGAATGATGTAAGGATGTGATTTGGAAGATCATTAATGTAGATCAGGAAAAGAGTTGGGCCCAGGATCGACCCCTGAGGGACTCCAGCATTTATACTGTGAGCTTCTGATTTTCGCCCATCAACTACTACTCTTATGAACCTATCAGAGAGAAATGATTTAATAATTAAGACATTTCCAGCAATACCATAGCTGGAGATCTTGTGAAGTAAACCTTTATGCCATACCCTATCAAAGGCCTTTGATATGTCAAGAGCAATTGCCCTAGAAAGGTTGCCTCTGTCGAGAGATTCGCTTATCCTATGAGATATCTGTAAGCACATCTGCTGTAGATCTAGCAGAACGGAAACCATATTGTGTGTCACTAAGAAGGTTATTTTTGCTGAGATGGTTGATTACTTCTGTACTTAACAGATTCCAGCAACTTACTTATGATGCACAGGAGACTTATTGGCCTGTACTGAGAGGGGGATGAACGATCACCTGAATTCTTAAATACAGGGCATACTGAGATTTTCCAGGGTGATGGGAAGCAATTCTCAAGACAATGTTATCTCCCTGTAGCCTGTTTAACAAATTCCATAATAACCGACTTCAACACGCTCTAAGAAAGTGTTTTTCCATTGTAAAAAAATAATTTTTTGAGATCTTCAGTCCAAAATGGATACGTACAATATGTTTGATATTTTCATTTTTCAATGTCTTGATTAAACTGTACTGGTACAAAATAAAAACTAACCTTTATCATTTGTGATGGTGATTTTGTTCTCTTTTCCAGTACTCTTATCTGAGGCCGATACATTGAGGATACCATTAGCGTCAATATCAAAGGTGACTTCGATCTGGGGCACACCTCGGGGTGCAGGAGGGAGACCGGTCAGCTCAAATTTCCCAAGCAAATTGTTGTCTCTCGTCATGGCACGTTCTCCTTCAAATACCTGAATCAATACACCGGGTTGGTTATCAGAGAACGTGGTGAAGGTCTGCGTCTGCTTTGTAGGAATGGTTGTGTTTCTTTTAATAAGGGGAGTCATGACACCGCCAGCAGTTTCAATCCCCATAGAAAGAGGAGCAACGTCCAACAGGAGGAGATCTTGAACTTCTTTGTCTTTATCACCGGACAGAATAGCAGCTTGAACAGCTACAACAAAATAGAAAATTTGTTTTAATACACAAAAGATTCATTATTTAACAGATTAAATACTAGAAGTTGCCGATTGATGCTAACATTTGGAGAAATATATTGGAGCTTAGTTGATTTAAAGATTTGAACAAATTACTTACCAGCGCCATATGCAACAGCTTCGTCTGGGTTGATGCTTTTGTTTAGTTCTTTTCCATTAAAGAAATCTTGCAAGAGTTTCTGAATTTTGGGAATCCTAGTGGATCCACCAACAAGGACGATATCGTTGATCGAAGATTTATCAAGTTTGGCATCACGAAGGGCCTTTTCGACCGGTTCCAAAGTACCACGGAAGAGGTCAGCATTTAACTCTTCAAATCGGGCCCGTGTAATGTTGGTGTAGAAGTCAATTCCCTCAAAAAGAGAGTCAATCTCAATGCTGGCTTGAGTGCTCGATGACAGGGTCCTCTTTGCACGCTCACAAGCCGTTCTCAGTCGTCGGGAAGCGCGCTTATTTTTAGACAAATCTTTTTTATGTTTACGAGAGAATTCTTGTGTGAAGTGATTTACCATTCGGTTATCAAAATCTTCACCGCCGAGATGAGTGTCGCCAGCAGTGGATTTCACTTCAAAGATACCATCCTCAATCGTTAAAATGGATACATCAAAGGTGCCTCCACCAAGATCAAAGATAAGAACATTTCTTTCACCGCCAACCTGTTCAAAAATAATTTAAAGACTTAATCAAAGAAATGAATTACATGCAGGTCAAAGTTTAAAAACAAATATTTCTAACAGTTATTTCCCTTCTATGGCTGGACGATGTAAGGTTAGAAAATCTGATTTTAAAAACCCAATGGCCTGGAGCAGCCATTCTAAACCTTTTCTCCATTGACCTCCTTCAGGTTTATGTACTATACTCCTTTCATAGCCATCATAAAGTGACAGAAAATGTCAAAGAATCTTTGTTTAGGGTCTAAGGTTTTGTAGAAAAATATTCATATCACAAAAATAAAAAATTAAAAAAAAAAAAAAAGCAATACCTCATTTTAAGAATGGCCTTTGGTGCCAAGGTAAATTGAAGTGTTATAATTTTTAAGCTTACATCTATAAAGTTGAGCCAGTCATTGCACTGATGAATAGATTCCTATTAAGATAAGCTTCCAATCTATTTGTCAAATTCATAAGTTCCAAAAATAATACAAGAAAATTCATTACTTTTCTAATTTAAGACTTATTTTATCACATACAGGACTGAAAAGAGTTTTCTGGTAATTTAATAGGAAATGCAAATTCAAAAATAATTACCTTCTTATCCAAGCCATACGCAATGGCTGCAGCTGTGGGTTCATTAATAATACGGAGCACATTGAGACCAGCAATGGTGCCCGCATCTTTGGTTGCCTGTCTTTGCGAATCATTAAAGTAAGCTGGAACTGTGACGACTGCATTGACTACTGCCCGCCCCAGGTAAGCCTCTGCAGTTTCCTTCATCTTCGTCAAAACCATAGAAGAGATTTCCTCTGGATAAAACGTCTTCGTATCTCCTTTAAAAAGTACCTGCAGTTTTGGTTTACTACTGTCGTTTATCACATTAAATGGCCAATATTTCATGTCCGACTGGCAAGCAGGATCATCAAATTTACGACCGATCAAACGTTTTGCATCTGAAGAAAAAGCAAGAATTTTTTTTAATCAAAATTAAAAGTGGTAATTATTAGTTGAATTAGATAATAGATTAAGAAATTAAAACTATTTGCAGGAAAAAAAAAAATGTTTGTCAAAAATTGGCTGTAAGTAAAACAAGGGTCAGATATATAACTTCAAGATAACTACCAAATTAAATTTAACATGTTTATATTAAATTTTAAAAAGGTTATCAAATAGGAAAGCAAACCTTAAATATTTCCAAAATTAGGAAACCTTGAAGATTAAGAAATTTTGCTTATTTTTAAATAAAATTATTTTTCATAACTTTAAGCTATGATTCATTTCTATTAATCGAAAAAAAAAAAAAAAAAAAAAAAAAAAGCGTTTACACTATGAAAGCTACAAAAGTCGGGATTGGTTATTTCAGAACTTCCGTTAATATGTGGGGGGAGGAAAAAAAAAAAAAAAAAAAAAAACGCAAAGCTTACCAAAGATGGTGTTTTCAGGGTTCATGGCCACTTGGTTTTTGGCCGCATCACCAATGAGTCGTTCGGTGTCAGTAAAAGCAACATAACTGGGGGTTGTACGATTGCCCTGGTCATTGGCAATGATCTCAACTTTACCATGTTGGAAGACGCCCACACATGAGTAGGTGGTGCCCAAATCAATACCAACAGCCTGTAACTTTGCCATTCTGACGAAAAAAAAAAAAAAAAAAAAAAATTTGTTATGCAAAGCATGAAAAACAAAACTTAGACCTTGAATGATATTGACAGCGGAAAATAAAATTAAGGATGCTGCCAAAGAACTAAAAGTTTATTTTTCCCTTCTCATTGTAAAGAGACAATGAATTTAAGCACAGCCAAAAATAAAGGATTTTGACAATCTTAAAAAAATCTGCCAAAAATCAAGTAATTATGCAATCAATAATCAATGAAAATTTTGTATTAAGTGAATAAACTTTATAATGGTGTACTTTTCATAATTTTATTTCTTTTTGCCATCAAAACACCCTTCGTACAAATATACTTAAAATTTGTAACCGAAACTGAAAATATTGGACTGTGGGGAAGGTGAGGATTGTACATAAAATCTGATACGTTTATTTTAAGGTTGAAAATCTGAATTTCGAATGCTTTTATTTTTTCATCTTTTTCAAGTGAAATTCATTAAATATGAAATCTTTCAGATTAGCAAAAAAAAAAAAAAAAAAAAAATTGTGAAAAACATTTCAATCTTTGAAATTTTTTTTTGTGAGCCCAATATAAAATGCTTTTCAGAATACCAAAAGATAATTGCACATTTTGCTAAAAATGCAATGATTTTTCAGCAATTGTTTTATTCACCTATGGTGGCCCAACCGTTATAATAGATGCAGGAGGTAGTGGCAGAATTTGGGGGAATTGACACCCTTTACACAAAACTGCAAATAAAATGCGTTTTGTATCAAGTGGGTTGTTTAATTTCTATATAGAATATACTTCCAAAATAAACTATTAAAGTTTTTGTAGAAATTTTTAAAAAGCATTTACAAAGTGCATGCACGCTCATGCAGCCATTTCTTCTATGTAATGAAATGAATTTTACGAGTCAAATTTTTCAATTAAAAAAAAAAAAAAAAAAAAATTTCTTTGGTTCAATTAAGATATTTTCAGATTTAGGTTTAATGTGAAATTTATGCTCTTTCCAATGAATCGAATATATTCTAGACAAACGTTTTTAAAATTCACCCACCCCCATCTTGAAATCAAAGAAAATGTTCCTACGCAAGGTTTATATATCACAAATTGAAGATAAGAGATCAATAAAATAATCTAATTTAAAAAACAAACAAAATAGTTATATGCAAATTTACCTGTAAAGTCAAAAGTTTATAATAACCACGTTGATTTTTATTTTAGTGAAACCTCATTTAGAAAATATTGTCCTATAAAAATTGGACACCTACAACTTTTTCTATTTCATTCAATGTTTTAAATTTAAAAAAAAAAAAAAATTATTCAACTGACGAGTGATATATTTTTCAAATACGGTGACCCATAACTTAGTTGTTGACAGGAAACACATGTCAAATTCAAAGGAGAGATAAGACATGAGCACTTCAAATGTTTCTTTATATAGTTACTACAGGGATTACTTTTAAAATCTATTTGGTCTCATGTGCTTTTGTTTTTGAAAGAATTATGGCAGTTTTCGGCCTTCGTATTTCTCAACTGGAAGAAAAAGACATCTCCATTGTGAACCTGTCAATATGACAATTTAAAATTGCGGTCTTTTGGAATCCTTGCTTAATTCTTTCAAGTACATGGAATATAAAATATATGGACAAATTCTTAATGAAAAATGGGAGCAACCATTATGTTTATGATAATTTAGAATTTTTATTTTTATATTCCAAGTTAAAATTCGTTGATTTTTCTTGTAATCTTTGAAGAAAACTGATTTTAAAATATCAGATATTTTTCTGTTAACCCTTTTATTTTAAAATTTGGTCTTGGTTCCTTTTATTGAAAAAAAAAAAAAAAAAAAAAAATCAGGAGTTAAATTACATTTTTCAAGTAGTTATAAGCTTCGAAAGACAACTAGTCTAGTTATTCAAATTTTTATCACTTATTTTTAATGGCGACATCTGACACTGCTAATGCAGGAGTTGTTTAACACATGCGACGTTTAGCATTCAAGATGGTCACCCATCTAGTACTGGCCAGCCTCATCATTGCTTATCTTCGGAGCGGTTATGTAGGCAACATATATAGCTTATAAAAAATTAAACTTAATCGTCCAATCAAACGTTAAAATACATGGTTAAAAATATCAAGAATGAGAGTTCACTTAAAATATATTATGATTAAATATAGTTTATCTAATCCTCGCCAGGCCTCTGTACTTTTAAACTAATTTTGTAGTTGTAATTTTGCTATGCATATAACGATATAAAGTTATTTGAAATTCAGGTACTTATATTTTGCATATTATAGCAAATCCTTAATCTTTAGACGAAAAAATTATTTGGTTCAAACCCTTTTATTTTATTTTAAGGTTTTAGCAATTGAGATAAAAATGGCAGTAAACTGGTTTTGGGAAATTTTAAATTCTATTATTAGAAGATATTAGCTAAAAATTTCTGGAAACAAGTTGCAAGAATGGATTTAAAAATTTTTTTTTTTAAAAACTTATTTTTCAATTTTTTGGCCATGCCTAATCTGTAAAAGTGTGTGTGTATATGTGTGCGCACGCGCGCATTATTTCCCTAAGCATAACTCAATTTTTAGTCTAAAGACTCGAAATTTGATATACAGGGTATTGAGATTTGGGAAAATCTTTGTAATTGTTTTCGGCCAGAAATTTGGCTGTTAAGGAGTCAAAGTTCAACGATTTGACCTTTGAGAACTACCAAACTCCGACAATTTTGAGTATAAACACTTGAAATTTTAGATATAGGTTCCTTGGACATGTAACTCTTAACTTGATTTGAGCCCAAAACAAATGTTAAGGGGTCATAATAGGGATCAAATTTATGAATTTGACCTCTGCGGTCTACCAAATTACTCTGACAATTTCTGGTCTAAACATTTGAAATTTTACATAAAGGGTAGGGCAAGCAAAAAAAAACAATTAAACAATGGTATCATAGAATATTTTTGTAGATTGTATTGTACGTACTTAAGAGTTCATACAAACAATCAAGTGATGAAATAGAGTAATTTTTTTATAGAGGAAAAAATTTAATGAGATCTATCGTGTCGCGGCCATCTTGCCTTCACGGGTGCGTTTAAAACAAAAAGGACAAAATGAAAAAGGGATTAAGACAAACTGTAAAATAAGTGAAAAAATTTAGGTAGTTTTTCTGTCCATGTTTCAAGATCGTCAAATTGACAAAGTCTAAGCCGTGATGGACTTATCTCCCCTGTCCCCACATGTCTGCAAAATAGGCAAGATGGCCGCGACACGATCGATCTCATTTTTCATATAATTTTAAATGTTCCACAAGATTCGTACGCCATGTGAAAAGGCAGTTTGATATGTGAAGGCACATTCAACAGCCGTCGTTTATGTTACCGCACGTGTAGCGTAAATGGAAGCTGTAAAATGGCGGAAAGTAGTTCGTGGGTTCAGGGGTTAATACCATGCATACGCTAAGTTTGCCCCGGGTTTGATTATCAGATTCGTTGCCAGCGACCTCGATTACCCCTAAACAAATTAGAGTGGTCGGTGTTCTGTTGTAACGTCTACCTATATTTACCGATTATTTGGTGGACCTGAACAAAAATTTAAAGTGATTTTTGCTAGATTCTTAAAACATGGGTATGTTTACGGCTTCAAAAACGTCACTACATATGAACGTAGTTTTAAAGCGTCGATAATATAAACGATTTGTCTTGCATTTTCATATGTGAGAAAATTAGTTTATTTAAAGCTTTTTAAATGGTGAAAGTTATAAATCAGTTACATTTGTTAAAACTGGTGCGCGTTGGAGGTACCTTAAAGATCAGTTTCCGGATTAGTATTAGTGTCGTCTGCTTTTTATGGTTTTCACATGTCAGACATCGGTCATTTCATAAACGATTCTGAGAATATTTGAAACTAAAATTCCGTTTTCGAAATATTAACTATGGATCTTTTCAAAAGCCTACATCGAATCGATGCCATTTTAATTCCAGGATAATATAAGTCTCGCTTAAGAAATGCACAAATTTCCGACGGGTAAAAAGTTTGGACGTCTTCGTTGAACAAAGACTAAGCAAAGATCGACAGAGTTACGCCCCTTTGCCGGTTTCTTTAATTGTGGCCGATAGATGGCGCCAAAGCAAAATTTTAATTAAAAACCTGCAAAGTTCCGTCAAGTACCGTTTATGAATTAAAATTAGAGACTCGATTAAAAGTAATCAGTTTTAAAATAACTGGCGATTGTTTTACAGAAAAAAAACATTCGAGAATCTACATTAAATTTAACTTTCCTCGAAAATGAGAAATTTAAAGAGGTTGGTTCTGGAATTTTATAATTCTAGAAAAGGAAAAGCATATTTTAGTATTATTTCACCGTTGTCGGCTTTATGTAATATGTACACACACACAACTATAGAATAAATTTGCAAGGTTATTTCGATAGAGGGATAATAACTCAAGATCAAATTGCTAAGTTGAGAAATTTAGCGCTATTTAACAGATGGAAGCGTATTTTTGAGAAACCAAAGAGATCATTATTTAAAATGGATAAAACAGCGGACCTGAAGAATCACGCCCCTATAATTTTTTTGTAAATGTTTACTTTAAATACAACAGAACACGACCAATAAATTTTGGTAATATTATACAAACACCGTGACAGCGAATTCACCCTAACCCTAACGCTGTCACGGTGTTTGTATAATAATACCTAAATTTTTTTTTAACGTTTTCGGGGTCGCCGACAACGAATCTGATATTCAAACCCGTCGCAAATTTACCGTTTGCATGGTATTAACCCTTGAACCCTCGCACTAAATTTGCGACGGGTTTGAGTATCAGATTCGTTGTCAGGGACCCCGAAAACCTTAAAAAAATTTATTGGTCCGTGTTCTGTTTTAAAGTAAATATTTACGTTTTTTTTTTCAAATAGTATTTAGTAGTTTTCGAGGTTGAGGTATTTGTTACGAAAGCCGTTCTAAACATGGGGAGGTTGGGTGTTTATACTAAACTTGGTTAGGTCGTAAAATAAATTGCAGAATATCGGTTAAAATTATAGGTGGGGAGGGGAGTGATCCTAGTTTAGATTCGCAGATGAAATCCTTTTTATTGGAAAATTTGCATTGTTTAATAAGGACAGATGTAATGGTCATTTATTCTAAAAAAATGAAATAAAATAAGGTAGAAGGGGGGGGGAATATTTTTTTTTTTTTATTTATAAAATAGTTATATAATATATATATATATATATATTATATATATATAGTAATTTATAAAATTACTATGGCGATTAAGCTACACTGAATATTCGGCGTTTCATCCACTCTAGGACTCAGGCTTAATTTTATGTGAGTAAATGTAGTTATATATATATATATATATATATATTGCAGTAATGTACATTGGCTTAAGGAGGTGGGGGGGGGTAGACAAATATGAAGTTAAGTTAAAATATTAAGTTTGCATGAAGCATTGTTTAAGGCGTATATAAAGGAAATTTGAACGATTTAATTAAAATCGATTTATTGGATTGAATTTTAATTTGGGAACTGACCCGACCCCCTCCCCCTTTTTTTTTTTTTTTTAAATAAGATTTTCGGGTTGATTTAATTTTACGGCTATCTTATGAAAATGTTAGATGTACAGAATTAACAAAGCCCCCTCTACCTTCAAGAAGAGACTTTAAATGTTACGTTATTTCATTAATGTCTATAAAGTGCAGAAGGAAGGAAAAAATCTAAATGGCAAGTGGGCGTACAGGATTTTATCTAAGACAATAGCAGAAGGATGTTAAAAATAAAATTCGGCGAAAAGAAACACCTACAAGGTTAAAAATCTTTAAATATTTATAGATCAAATAGCAAAGAAATTTGAAATTCTCAAAAATGTTTAAATATAGGGAAATCCGTCTGCACATGCAGGATTTTTTTTTTTTTTTTCAAAAAGAAAAAAAATTTCTATTGTGAAAAGAAAAAAAAAAAAATCGGACAATCCTATAAATTCACTCAAGCATAAATAGTTTACTCACCTGTTTATATAATATAGGATCAATGTATTAATCTACTAATATAGGTTGGTACTGCCTATTTGAGACAATCTCACCTCTCGAGTGTAAACGAGGAAATGGTTGTCTCTCTGCGCTCGACCCTCTTTATATACGGTTCGTCGAAGAAGCTTCTAGCACATGACGTGTCAAAGTTAAATTATTCAATAAATACATTTTTATCGACTTTGTAAAAATACAGATTTTTTTTCAAAAATAATTTAAATTCCAATCGATACAATTAAAAATATGTTAATTTAAAATAAACGCAACAATCCATACGAACGTTCTCGAAGTATGTAGAAGCATGTTCGGTTTTAGAAATTTCTACTGTTATATAATAAAATAAAATATAATATATATGATATATATATATATATATATATATATAGTGAATGAATGACAAAAGTATATATATATATATATATATATATATATATATATATATATATTATGTATGAAAACAAAAGTTAAAACTGTTATTCGTTTACATTTTGAAAGCAAAAGCGTTACGATCGATGTAACCTCCGGCCTTCTTCAGGTAAAGGTTTTGGAACTTGGGAAACTTCTTGTAAATCGAATCTTGGGAATAAACACAGATTCCCAACTTCCTCTGGAAGGTTCCAAAATTTGAAAATATGCACCTAAAGAAGGTCGGGTGTTACATCGGCCGAAACGTTCTGAATTTCACAACCAAGACAAGGATACGAGTCTGAATTCTAAATACATCCTCATCTAAAAACAAAAAAACAAAAAATATTAAATAAAATTAGAAACATTACTTCAATTTATTCTTTGGTAGGTACTATTTTTGCAGTTTACGGATCGTGCTGAAATAATAAGGTTGTTATTTAGAAAACCATTCTTAACATAGGAAGGGAACTTTGTTAACTAATCTGTGCTTTCACCTAACAATTTAATAAACAAAAGATACCTAAAAAATTAAATTTCATTTTAAAATCCTATCTTTAAAAAAATAGCATGGTCCGGGTTTTTAAAATGCAGAAGTACCGAATATTTTTTATTTAATTCTTTTCTTTTGTAATTTGTGAATTATTTTTAAAATTAAAACTATGAAATACTTTGTTGGATTATTTCGAAATCATTGTAATCATATTTATATTTAATTCATTTATCCAAAATACATATGTTATTTATTTATTTTACGGTCACGCGGTTCAGAAATTATCGACAAACATGGAAATTCACAATGAAAAGAAAAGGAGCGATTATTTAATCAATTGCTGGTTATTAAATAAAAAAAAAAGCATACGGAGTTTTATTGTATTCTGGTTCAATTTAAATAAAGATAATATAGAAATATTTAAAAGATTTTAGGAAATGATTTTAACAAAGAAAATAATAAAAAAAAAATTCTCGCAAGAGTTTCAGTTTGTGTACGTTTTTAGCGTCCTAAATTCTCTTTCCAAAAATCACCATTTTTGTTTTTTATGATTATTTGATTTTAAAATTTGCAAAGATTTCGTAGGAAAATATTACTTTCAAAGTAAAGACCTTCGTTAAGATTTAATTTAATATCGATTCTTTCTCTAATTAAAAAAAAAAAGGTATTTTGTTTTGTTGTTTTCAGGTATTCTAGCTGTTTACCGACCATGTTATTTTTTAGATAGCATTTTCAAGTTAGATTCAATATCTTTCGTTTATTACATTATTATCAAAAAAATGGGTTCAGGGATAAAAACGAATGATTAATATAAACTTAAAACTTAATATGCATTGCAAAAAATTAAAAAGATCCTAAATTGTCTTGAACAAAAAAGGAATTGACATTAAATTAAATGCTCGTGGATAATTTGTGATATCTAAAAATTGCAATGTAATTTTAAAATTACAAAACAAATAATCGTCTAGAAAATATCGTCTTTATGAAAAAGAAGTTTGGACGTTGAAAAACGCACAAAAACGAATCAATTTGATTTTTAGATACAAAATATTTTTTTAAATACAAAAAATATTTTGTATTAAAAAAATATAACTTATTTATGGTTTAAAAGTTTAAAAAAAAAACACATGATTTAAATTTCATTTTGCTTTGTAAGACATCGATTTTATTTTATTATATAAAAAAAAAATAATAGAATGACATTTTTTTGGTTATAGAAAAAAAAAAAAAAAAAAAACGTACGCAGGATACAACCACAAAAAGAAATGATAAAATAAATTACTTTTGTCTTGCTAAAAATTAAGACATATTTCTATTGCAACTTGTATACAAAACAGCTTCCATCACAGATAAATAAGAATTATTTTTATTTACATTTTATCTCTTTAAAAAGATGGCTTAGCAAGGAAAAAACACGTGTTTGACGACGACTCAACTTTTAATTAATAAAAATGCCGAATTTTACGCCCCCCCCCCGAAACAAGCTAAAAAAAAAAAGAGAGAGAGATAAATGAAGTTCTGGTTAAATAAAGTAATTTTAAATCACTCATCTAACTGCAATAATGTTGGTTATCTATACGATTACTGTTTCCACTTTACTTCCGGTTGACCCTTCCCTTCGATTTTAATTGATTTGGTTGCGATATCTTTTGTTTTTGTTAGGTGAAAGTACAGAATAGGTAAATGAAGCCTCCGCTCCTCGTGTTCTGAAGGGATCTTTCTAAGTAATAACGTAAGCGAAATGCAAACAATAATATGTAAAAATAGCCATTGAAGCAACCCCGATGCCCGGCCGGAATAAATGCCCGGTAGAAACATATCACAGTGATCACCGGTTGGAAACGCCCACGCGTAGGAACGTGACGATGTGATGCGATAGGTGTGTCAGAATTTATGACACCCTTAACAAAAAGCTGCGAATAAAATATAAAAAACTCGTAATTTCTCTTTTAAAAGTGGGTTATTAATTTTCTTTATGGAATATACTTCCAAAATAAACTATTAAAGTCGTTTAAAAAATAATAGAAATATTATTTTTTAAAATACAGTGTTTACAAAGTGCCTGCGCGCCTTCATGCAGCCATTTTGTTTACGTAATTAAATCAATTGAATTTTACGAGTTAATCTTTTTTCAATTTTTTTCACTTTAAAAATCTATCAAAATTTTTCTATTGGTTCAATTTTTACGATATTTTCATGTTCAATGTGAAATTTTATGCTCTTTCCAATAAACCGAATATAATATTCTAAACAAGCGTTTTTTTTTTTTTTAACCCTCTCCCACTTTGAAATGTCTATTAAAATGAAAATAATTAATTTTCTCACCTCAAATTTATATATCACAAATTGAAGATAAAAGATCAATAAATAAAATAAGCTAATTTAAAACAAAAAACATAGTTATTTGCAAATTTACCGGTAAAGTCCAAAGTTTAAAGTCTTTTTTTTTTTAACCACGGTGAATTTTTTTTTTTTAAGTGAAACCTTATAATCTTCTTATATTGCACAGAAAGTTTTGTTTAATTACGACAATTATTTCTATTTTATTCAATGTTTTTTTTTTAGATATTAAAAAAAAAAATTCACTCCATAAAGAAGAAATAAAATATATTAAATCCAAAACTCATGTATTTCTTTGAGAAAAAAAAAAATCCTTGACTGTTTTTTTTTCAAACTTATAAGTAAAATATGGCTATTTTTCACCTATGGTGACACATATTTCTTTACACACAGCCTAGACAGCTAACGCGTTTCGCTAACACTGTAACAATGCTTACGTAATGGCGTTTTTTTCAAATAGTTGTTTAAAAAAATTATTTTATTTAAAAAATACATGGAATATAAAATATAAATATAGATAAATTCTTTACAATGAAGAATGGAAGTATCCATTGAATAGTATTTTTTATAGGTAAGTGATTTTTTTGGAATTTATATATACATATATTTTATCAAAGCAAGTTAAAATTCATTGATTTTCTTTAAATCTTTTTTAAAGAAAACCGATTTAAAAAAACAAATATTGCATAATTTGCTATTAAACCTGTTATTTTTTTAAAATTTGGTCTTTGCTCCTTTAATTGAAAAGAATTAGGGTTTGAATTACATTTTTCAAGTAGTTATAAGCTTGGAAAGATAGGAGGTTGAATTATTCAATTTTTTATCACGCATTTTTAATATCGTTTTCTGACACTGCTAGTGATGTGACCACCGCATGCATAAAAGAAAAGGAACAATGTTATGCTCCCTTGCGTTTGAATATAGTAAACAGGCTGAAACGTTTGAGAAATCCTGTATATAAAGATTTATCTGCCAAAAATTAAGCAGTCCAGGAAGCAGTTCCACAAGTAATCATTATCGCTGCCCGTGGTCATCACATACGGTTGTCTCTGTTTATTTAGACATAAAACTGCATCGCCAAGAACGCCACAGTACAGTCAAATTTTTCTCTTTAATTTCTCAAGTTCAACATGTGTTGGAAGGAACTCCATCTGAGGGAGACGTAAAAACTCCCATCATGATACCACGCGCGATGCAGATGAACTTAAATACTCAGCATGGAAATTTACCACATAGTGTTTTTCGTGAAAGTTAAGTCATGAGGGACTCCAGTATTAATACTGTGAGCTTCTAATTTCTGCTCTTATGAACCTATCTGACTACAATATGGTTGTCTTTAAGCCCAACATGGACAAATTCTTGATAAGCTATCCCCTTAAGTAATCCAATTTTCCAAATTGCCACTACTAAAGATGACTGCGACTTCTTCCCCTTGATCACTTAATCCTTATCCTTGAGTGGCCTCCGGGCCTTGATAAGTGACGACTCCTTGGTAAAAGAAAAAATAAATAAAACATATAGCAAGGACTCAAACCTCCTTTTGAATATATTTATTTCAAACTACTGTTCTTATAACACACACACACACACACACACACACACACACACACACACACACACACACACACACACACGTATTTGTTTTGTATAATTTATGGACCTGTTTCTCTCAAAAATAGCCACATGGACTTTAAGCCCCCCCGTGCGGCACTCTTATCATAAAAAAAATCAATAATTTCAAGCCTCGTGCTATTCTCACAAAGATCCTTACTTCATTAATCCTTCATCATAAACATTCCACACAAGAAAACAATTATGTTGGAACAATTTAAACTAACATTCCTAACACGTAAATAAATGTTTATTTTGTGTTAATGCAGCGATTTTGTGGTGTCGTATTTCTGATGTTTTTATTAAATGTGAACTGGGAATAAAAATAAATAAAATAAAATAAAATCATTAACCTTTTTCCTGATTGGTCTAAAACTTTAAAAAAAAAGAAAAAAAAAAGAATAATTAACCTTTAAGTTTTGTAGGCCTATCTAATCTCTTGAAAACCTTCACAAAACCTACAAATTGGTGACCCCGACTACAAACAAATATACACAAATTCTTCACCATGACTGAAACTGAGTGCTCCAATGCTGTTCCTGTTCGAGTGCCGCCATTCATGGAAACTGCCACCAACGGATGTTTCCCCATAATTGAAGCTGAATTTGTGATCCGAAACATCACAGAAGTCATTAAATTCTATCATGTATTCTCAAACTTGCCACCAGAACTTGTAGCACAATCACCTCCAAGTCTACTAGAAAAGAGCAGCTGCGAGGAATTAAAAGATGCCATCATTAATATTTACAACCAAACAATAAATAAACAAAAAGTGACAAGAATAGTTAAAATAATTATAATCATACATTCAAATCGGCGATTTTTATGGCGTTTGAATTAAAAAGTAAAAAAAAAAAATGAAAATGAATAGACTTGTAGTGTCGTATTTCTGATATTTTTTTTATTAAATATAAACTAAAAATAAAAAATAAAAAAATATATAAAAAGAAGAAGAAATTGGTAATAAACTTTAAAGAATAAAAATTTAAAAAAAATAGAATAATTAACCTTTTTTCTTATTGGTCTAAAACTTTTGGTTATTTGAAGCCGCCATAAAAATAAATAAAAGAACTGCCATCTGTTAGCATAGAGAGAAAGAAAGCAATTATTAACGATGAAGATACAGAACAGTAAAGAATGGATTGCTACTGTTGTTCTAGCACGGTTCGTGTTTTGCATAAGTGCCAAAGAGTTTCCTGATCCTGGTGAACTTGAAGAAAGAATCGCATCACTTTAATCATCCTTCTAATAGAGGGGAGTACCTGAATAGATAAAAAACCAAGTGTATTAAGTTTTGTAGGCCTATCTAATCTCTTGAAAATTTTCACAAAATCTACAAATTATTTTTTTTTATTCCTAGTTCACATTTAATAAAAAACATCAGAAATACGACACCACAATTTCATGTTTTTTGTTGAGTGCCGTCTCTTCTGGTATTTATTTCTTTTATTTTTTTTTATTACTTCATATAAGGGTGTAGATTGGAGAACCTTTCTGTGAATTGACAGCTGAAACAAATAAAGTGTCATTGAGAAAAATATGATATTCTCTTCGCACAGAAATCAAAATGTATAGCCAATATTAAATAAATACTATAAACTCTCTTTCACAGATAAATAACTAATAAAGGAAAAAAGAAAAAAAATGTGTACGGAATTGAACCCAGTACCTACACGTTACGAAAATTGAAAAAGGCAAACTCAATCTACTACTTTTTGTGTAAACGCAAATGCTGAATTATTTTCTCAGGAAAATTGCCACATGAGGAAATAAATATATGAAAGAAATATTCATTAAATAACCAGGTACGAATTTTGTGAAAGTTTTTTCTGTAGAGTTGGTACTATAGGAAAAGTAAATCAACGAATTGTGTTGTTTCTGAAAAATTTTGTCATATTTAGTAATTCTAAACCTTCCAAAACACAAAATGGACGATTTTGCAAAACAAATGTTGGAAATGGTGAAATTCCAACAAAGTCAACAATTAGAACTTGAAAGAAGGTTCTGAAAAGGACAATTGACAATACAGAAACAAAACAACGAGAAGCAACTGCTAATAAAAAACAGATGGATGAGAAGCAGTTAAATTTAATGAAATACTTCAAGGAAAAATGGGAAAGAGAAAAGAAAGTAATGAATGAACAAATATTGGAATTGAAAAAATTACATTTAAAGCAACAAAACCAGTCAGATAAAAAAAACAAATGGATTTGATAATGCAAGTTTTAATGAATAAGGACAATGGAAAGGAAACCAACACGGCTTTTTTCCAAAATGCGATCTGGTCAGCTATTGATACATTTCACTATGCTCCTGAGGATGACCTAATGTTTGAAGCATATTTCAGAAAATTTGAAAACCTTTTTAAGATTGATTGCCGTTCATGGACAAATCAAAAGAAGGTTCGCTTATTGCTACGGAAGTTGGGTGTATCCAAACATAACAAATTCGCGGACCAAGAAAAAACAATGAATTGTCATTTGACGAGGCAGTCAAACTGTTAATGGAGTTATACTGTCCAAAGACAAGCCTTTTCCATAAAAGATGGAAGTGCATTAATCTTACATGTAAGGAAAGTCAGGACTTTACGACTTTTGTGTCTGTAGTTAATAAGCACTGTGACGATTTCAAGTTATCATCATTAACTGCGGATAATTTCAAATGTCTAATATTCACACAAGGGTTGATAGCAAAAAAAGACGCCAATATAAGACATCGTGCTCTAAATAATTGGAATAAGAACCTGATTTGACACTTCAGAAACTGGTTGAAAATTGTCAGTGGTTCGTGGCAGTGAAGCAAGATTCCCAAAACATAGAGGAAGCAGGTATCACTCACATTAAAAAGATACACTCCAAAAATAAAGGACACCTGCCCGCCAGCAATTACCAACCAAGAGGCAAAAAGAACCCTTCACAAATTTATCAGGATAGACAAAATCCTAGGACCCCTTGTAGGAAATGTGAAGGACCTCATGGGTACAATGCATGCCAATACCAAAGGAAAATAACATGTGACCTATGCAAGCGAGCAGGGCACAAGGCCTCATATTGCACAGCAAAAGTAGCAAAAAAAGCAAAAATGGATCCTTCACAAACAGAGAACATAAGGAAATATGTTATAGTGAGAATCAGAAAGAGAAGTGAAACTGCAGCTCGATTCAGGATCGGATTTATCGATTATAAATTTCCACATATGGAAGAGAATAGGATAGCCCATGATGACAAAGACGAATAAAGTTGCAAGATCGGTAACTAGTGAAAAAAATAAATTTTGAGGGTGATGTAGTTATTAATGTGTCACTAAAAAGAACGACAAAAAAGCTAAAAGTGTTTGTTCTAAGAGACGCAACAAATTTATTCGGGACTGATTGGATTCAGGAATTTGAATTATTGGACTTGCCAATGAATGATTTTTATCACAAAGTTGAAAACCTATTGGCCGAAGCCGACAAACTTTAAAAAGATCTCAAAAAGTTTTTCCCAAGTGTTTTTTCTGAAAAGCTTGGATGCTGCACAAAAATAAAAGCGAAATTCAAATTGCTGGATGAAGCCAAATCAATATTCAAAAAGCTACGGCATGTACCGTTCGCTTTGAGGGAAAAAATTGAAGAAGAATTGAAATGACTAGTTAATATTGGGATTTTGACCCCTATTAACTATAGTGATTGGGCAGCCCCCATTGTATACGTGAAAAAAAATCTAAAGAGATTAGAGTATGTGTGAATTTCTCTACTGGATTGAATGCAGCGCACAAGGACCATCACTATCCACTACCAAACCCAGACAAAGTATTCACTAAGTTAAATGGTGGAAAAAATTTTTCCAAAATAGACTTAAACGAGGCGTGCCTACAAATACCAGTAAAGGAAGATAGCTTGAAACTTCTGTGTATCGCAATGCACAAAGGACTTTTTAAATTCAATAAATTAGCATTTGGTATAAAAGTAGCACTTGCAATTTTCCAACAGGTAATCGATACTTTGCTAAACGGTTTGGATTTCTCAATAGACTATCTGGACGATATTCTTATGCATAGTCAAAATGTTGAACAACATAGAGATCATGTATTTCAAGTGTTTGACAGAATAAACAAATACAGCTTCACATTGAAGGAAGCAAAATGCGAATCTTTTTGGAACAAATTAAATACCTGGGTTATATAACAGATGACGGGAGGAAATATAATCCGGATAGGGCCACAGCAATAAAAGACATGCCAGAGCCTCATAACCTAACACCATTGCAGAGTCTTTTAGGGGTCGCGAACTATTATCAAATGTTCATTAAGAACATGGATGAATTGCGCACACCATTGGACAAAAAATGGGAGTGGATGCCTGAGTGCCAGTCAGTGTTTAAAAAGTTAAGGGATGTACTAACGTCAGATTTATCCCTGACTCCCTTCAATCCAGAACAAGAGATTATTGTCACAACCGACGCAAATTCTTATAGGATCAGGGCATGCATTCTACACAAGATGCCGGATGAGTCCACTAAGTTGATCGCCCATGCGTTGAGAACTTTACTGCCTGCTGAGAAGAATTACTCCCAAATCAAAAAGGAAGCACTGAGGATCATTTTCAGGGTTACAAAATTCCACTGATTTTTACACGGTTGTAAATTTAAATTCCAAACTGACCATAAGCCGCTTATAACCATCTTTGGATCTAAAAAAAAGGTCTGCCAACTTACACAGCCAACAGACTACAAAGATGGGGGACCATTCTACTGAATTATGACTTCAGTATGGAATTTCTTACATCTGCAAAGTTAGGTCACGCAGACGGATTGTCTTGATTAATCCCAAAATCAAGGGAACTGCTGGAAGACACAGTAATAGCGTCCCTACAAAGTGAAAAGGACTATACATAAATACTGTGTAATACGATCAAGGAACTACCAGTGACTGTGGAAGATATAATAAGGGAGGCTGAAGAAGATACGTAGTTTCATCAAAGAAACGAAACAAAAAATTCAATCAGATGAATCAGCGACGGAAGTTTATTCTATATGCAATGAGGTACTGTTGTTCCGAGAAAGTGTAGTAATTCCAACTACACTACAAAAGAAAATCCTAAAGGATTTCCATATGGGGCATCTTGGGGATACTCAAATGAAGACCCTCATGAGGTCCTACGTTTACTGGAAGAGTATGGACACTGATATAGAAGGCACGGTAAAGTCATGTAAGGGATGCGCATTAGCTGCAAAAGTGCCCACAATAAAAGTTAACCTGTGGCCTAAAGCTGACTACCCATAGTCAAGGATACACGTAGATTATGCAGAGCCACTGGAGGGAAACTATTATTTAATAGTGGTAGACAGTTTTTCAAAATGGCCTGAGGTATTCTGATGTAAAAGTCCAATGACAGATTTTACAATCAGTGCTTTTCACAAATTGTATGCTAGGTTTGGTGTGGTCGATTGTCTAATGTCAGACAATGGCACACAATTCACTTCAGCAGATTTTAAAAGCTTCTGTGAGGATTTCCAAGTTAACCACATAAGGACGCCAACCTATCATCCCCGATCGAACAGTCAAGCAGAGAGGTTTGTAGACACACTGGAAAGTGTCCTGAAGAAGGCTAAAGGAACGCCCTCAGAAAAGGCGCTTCAGCAGTTTTTCCAAGAATTACGCCAAATGAAAGTGCTCCATTGAAGATGTTGCCAGCAGAGTTAATGTTTGTGAGGAAAATTAGACTGATCTTCGAGAAACTTTTGCCAAAACAGGTGAAACCGACAAATATTACAGTTCCTAAAAAGAGGTATTTACCTGGTGAAAAGGTATTTTTCCAGGTACACAAAAATAATAGTATGATGTGGGAACTAGGAAAGGTTCAGAAAAGGATCGGGCGGATGGTCTACATTATCGAAGGTACAAGATTTCCCCACAAGAAGCATTTGAACCAAATTCGGAAACGTATCACAGATGACGAAAGACAACCTCCTGCTGAACAAGAAGAAAAGGTAATGAACCAGATATATGGCACGTTCAACCTGGTAACACCACAAGAAGCCGGACAACGCCGGTTCTCCAGAAAAAAGAAAATGATTGACCCGATAGAGATCAATCTCAGGAAAAAGAGCTATACGATCATTCCAGGGGAATGAAAAGCTCGAGAGGGGGGTGTTGTGGGGTACAAATCACCCCTATTTGAGAACTAAGTGAAATCAAACAGTCCTATAAATACCATTGGTTTTACAGACTTGATGGAGACATTCATACCATGTTTAACCGCATGCTACAAACACGTTCCTCTCATACCACTTTAGTGGCTCCCGTATTCTTTATGATAAATGCATATTATATTTTATACACTTTACAGTACTTGTGGTTTCTTTCATTTGTGACCCCTAGCACGGGTCTACAACAATTAGATATTTTTTCACACCAAACAAGGCATATAACCACTTGGAATATATGGGCTACTATTTGGGATCGTGTCTAAAGGATACTGTGAGATGTTTGTTCACATTACATTTAAACTTCTGCAGGTTAGTACACTCAAGGAAGCAAGAGACAGGGAGAAAATTCCAAAGCCAAACAGTTTGAGGGAAGAAACTATCAAAGTAGATTTTATTGGGGGGGGGGATCAATAAGTAAAAATCAATAAGTAAAAATCAATAAGTAAAAATCAATAATTAAATGCTTCAAAATTCAAAAGGAGATTTTGAAGCATTTAATGTTTTGATTAGAGATGAAATAACTGCTTAAGCGAAAGTTAATTTTCGCATGCGTACTTGTTGTATCAAAGAACAAAAACAACAAAAAAAATCATACAAACTAGACCAATCACCGTAATTCATTGGGTCAGTGTCTGTTATATAAATTAATAAGTATTTATGAAAATTCCAATTTCAAGGCAATTCTAATACCGTGTTAATATGGAATCTAATTGCAATAATATATAGTTTAGACACAGAGTCACTGTGCACTTTTAAATAACTTTCAAATTGCTTTCGCTAATTAATTGCCAATTGCCAATTAATTACCATTCCTTCTTTTATGATGTCATCGTTTATGACGTCATCTGCTTTCAAGTAATTTCTTTCTTGTCAGGTGTTATGAACTTCTGCAGTACATGTTAATGTAGACATTGGTTACCTCCCTTGCTTGTGGTGATATAAATAGGAGTCGGCCATCTTGGTTTAGTCAGTTCGTTCGTACAGTTTAGACAGACTACAAGTGTCTCAACAAATGGTAGCAGAGATATCCCTCTGTGTGCGACAAAACGAAAAAAAAAAAAAAAAAAAAAAAAAAAAAAATTTTTTTTTTTTTGTACAGCTTGTCTGTAGCACTAGACAGATCGGATATCGGATATGGCAACTTCGAACAAACAACCTCCATTGTTGGAGGGGGAGGATGTTTACGAGAACTGGAAACAAGACGTTGAAATGTGGTCGTTGTTCACGGATCTTTCTGAGGAAAAAAAAGGGCCAGCAGTGTTTTTGACGCTACCACCGAATATTAGAGAATGTGTCCGTGAATTGCCAACAAGTGACATCGGCGGACGAGATGGCTTGAAGATCTTAATAAAGAAACTGGATGACATATATTTAAAGGATGAACACACGCGCGCTTACATGACTTTTAAGGAATTTTACACTTATAAAAGATCGTCAGGTACCAGTATAAATGACTTTCTTGTTCGTTATGAGTTTTTGTACCAAAGATTAAAAAAATTCTACATTATTCTACCGGAAGGAGTGCAAGCTTTTCTTGTTTTGAACGCGGTTAACATATCGGAAGAGAACGAAAAATTAGCGCGGACAACGTGTTCTGTTTTGACGTATCAAAACATGAAGGAATCGATAAAGAAAGTATTTGGTGACATTTATCGTGATGAAAATGTACCGGCAGTGAAATCAGAGCCCGAAATCGTCAACTATAATTATTCTAAACCGGGTAACAACAAAAGGCGTTTTCGTCGAGGACAATCTAATCCATGTGACCGAAGTGGAAACGTGTTGTTGTGTTACAAATGTCAGTCTCCGAACCATCTAATTAGAGAGTGTCCTAGAAATACGCCCAGGTTTACGGAAGCGACAGAACAAATACACATTACGTTGTTCATTCAAGAAAATATTTATTTGAACAGTACAAATGAAAAAATCTCAAATCTTGTAAAGGAAACATTTGGAATGGCAGTCTTGGATTCTGCTTGTACTCGCACACTGGCTGGCGAAGTGTGGCTTGATGTTTATTTGGATACTTTAAATGAAAGTGACCTGCAACTAGTGAAGTATACGAACTCAGACCGGAGTTTTTGTTTTGGTGATGGAGTGGCTGTCACAGCAATTAAAGTTGCTAAATTTCCGGTTACACTCGGAGGTATAAGAGTTTATATCGAAGCAGATATTGTGAAAAACGACTTGCCTCTTCTATTAAGTCACAAATCAATGAAGACAGCAGGAATAGTGCTAGATTTCCGGAAAGATATGTGCTGGATTTTTGATAAATGTATTGAACTAAAGACCACAACTTCAGGGCACTATTGTCTCCCCTTAACAAATAAGTTGTTGGATCATAGTGGTACTAAGAACATTGTATTACATGTTCAGAATTTTGGTCAGTGTTCTTTCACAGAAAAAAAAAAAAGCAGAAAAACTTCATCGACAGTTTGCTCATGCCTCGAAGGAAAAACTTGTTTCCTTGGTTAAAAAAAGTGGCAAATTCAATGACAAGGAATTTATAAAGGCGATTGAGGAGGTTTGTGAAAACTGTCAAATTTGCCTTAGATTTAAAAAAGCTCCACTGCGACCGGTTGTGGGATTGCCTCTTGGCAATAGATTTAATCACACAGTTTGCATGGATTTGAAAGAGTTCATCCACAATGAGGTGTGGATACTACATCTCATTGATTCCGCTACCAGGTATTCAGCGGCAACATTGATCAAAACAAAGAAGAAGGAGGAGATCATCAAAAACATCTTTATGATGTGGATTACCTATTTCGGATCTCCTGTTCGTTTTCTGAGTGATAATGGGGGTGAATTCAACAACGAACACTATAGACAGATGAATGAAAAACTCAACATAGAGACCTGTACTACTGCCGCAGAAAGTCCATTCAGCAACGGTACTGTAGAACGTCATAATTTGATAGTTGCTGAGGCAATGAAAAAAACAATTGACGATGAGAAGTGTGAACCTGAAATTGCCTTGGCATGGGCTATTTGTGCAAAAAATGCCCTCCTCAATTACTCTGGACACAGTCCAAATGAACTTGTATTCGGTTTCAATGTAAATACACCCTCAATTCTGACAGACCAGTTACCTGCTATGGAGTCCTCTACTACAAGTGACATGGTGAGAAAAAATTTAAATGCTCTCCATAGTGCAAGGAGAAACTTTTTGGAAGCTGAGTCCAGTGAGAGAATTAGGAGAGCTCTCAGGTCTAATGTCAGAACTTATGCTGATGAAGATTATGCTACCGGAGACCAAATCTATTATCGGAGGCAGGGTTTTAAAGGATGGCGTGGTCCAGCAAAAGTGTTAGGCAGAGAAGGCCAGTTTGTCTTAATCAGACATGGCGGAGCATTTTATAGGATGCATCCGTGCCAATTGATGAAAGTGAATAAAAACAACGAAAAAAGAACAAAAAAAGCTGAAATGCTGGGAAACACTACAGAAGGGAAGAATGAATACCTTTCAGTTGAGGAGGAGGAGTTGCAGAATCAAGTGGTAGAAAGTGAAGATATAGACAGAGAAGAAGTTGTTGATAGTTCTACCAGTTTAAGAGATAAGACTGAAAAACCTGGCCGAAATAAGACCATAACTTATAAAATAAATGGAAGTGGGGAGTGGAAGAAAGGAAAGGTTATGTCAGTACAGCCTAAATCAACTGGCAAATATAGTCATTGGATCAATATAGAACCTGAGGATGAAAACGAGGATCAAGTTTGTATCAACTGGAATCATATTGATCATTGGAGAGAAGTGCCCCAATATACTGAACAGGAAAATGTAGTCCTGCTCACCGCTGAACAAGAGCAGTCGAAAGCTGTAATGGATGCCAAGCATAAAGAAATAAAAAACATGAACACCTATGAAGTATTTGAATGTGTGCCATACACAGGTCAAAAAACAATATCCACAAGATGGGTGATTACTGAAAAATTCAAGGATAATCAGAAAACAATGAAAGCTCGCCTTGTAGCACGAGGCTATGAAGAAAATAGTAATCTGAAAACGGACTCCCCAACATGTAGCCGTGAAGCTATGCGAATGGTCATGCTAACCGCATCAATAAAGAATTGGATGCTGCAGACCATAGATTTTACCTCAGCCTTTTTGCAAGGTGGTATTTTAGAGAGAGATGTGTACCTGAGGCCACCATCTGATGTTTGTCCTAAATCTCAAGTGTGGAAATTAAAAAGATGCATCTATGGATTGAATGATGCTCCACGGGCATGGTACAAGAGAGTTACTCAGGCTTTGATTGAATTAAAAGGAGTAGCAAGTGCTTATGATAATGCATTGTTTTTGTGGCATGATATTAAAGGAAATTTGACTGGAATTCTTGCTATGCACGTGGATGATTTTGTTTTCTGTGGAAATACAGAGTTTGAAAGGGATGTGATTGCAACATTGAAAGAAAAATTTAAGGTGGGATCTCATGAAAGTGGAACATTCAAATATGTTGGACTGAATGTTAATCAACAGGAAAATGGGATCACTGTAGAACAAGATCTATATGTATCTTCCATATCTCCAATAGAAATAAGCAAAGGGAGGATACTGAGGAAAAATGATGAACTGAATGAAGAAGAAAAGCATGAGTTGAAGAGACTTGCAGGTCAGATGATGTGGGTTTCAACTCAAACACGCCCTGATATAGCTTTTGATGTGTGTAAAATGAGCAACACTGAAAAGCATCCCAAAGTAAAAGCCTTATTTGAGGCGAATAAAGCCTTATCAAAATTGAAATCCAAGAAGGGTTCTATAACATTTCCAAAATTGGGAAAGCCCTCAGATTTACACATTTTGTGTTATACTGATGCCTCTTATGCCAGTCTGGAAGATGGATCTTCACAGGGTGGTTTTGTTGTTTTTATTGGAGGAAGTACTGACAAAATGGCCCCCATGTGTTGGGCGTCAAAGAAATTGGACAGAGTGACAAAAAGCCCATTGGCCTCAGAGACTCTTGCTCTGAATGAGGGAGCTGATGCTGGTGTTTTGACTGCGGTTATGATACAAGAGGTATTTCAGTTATCTAAATTGCCAGACGTTCTCTGCAAGACAGATAATGCATCACTTGTGGAGACATTGAATTCCAATAATCTGGTAAGCGATCGACGATTGAGAATAGATGTAGCAAGGCTGAAGGAAATGAAGAGTAGAGGAGAGATACAGATAGAATGGATCAAGGGTTGTGATCAGGTCTCTGATTGTTTGACCAAGGCAGGAGCTTCGTCTGAGCTTCTAAGGGACTTGTTAAATCAGAAATAAATTATTCACTTGAGGACAGCAGCAATGTTAATGTAGACATTGGTTACCTCCCTTGCTTCAGTTACATGGTTACCTCCCTTGCTTGTGGTGATATAAATAGGAGTCGGCCATCTTGGTTTAGTCAGTTCGTTCGTACAGTTTAGACAGACTACAAGTGTCTCAACAGTACAGTTCTAATCACACTGAAGAGATCCAACCTCCCAGGCCTTACACTCTCTCTTTGAGAATTTATTTATCTTTAAAATTTTACAAAAATATTTTGCACTAAAAAACATAAAGATTAGGCACAAGGCCAAAAAGGTTGGGACTGGCAGGGTGTTCAGGAGGGTTGCCCATTTTGTCTATTCCCTAGACTAGAAACTCGTCACCACAATACCGCATTTACTCTATAGATTTAAGCTATCTAAAAAATCCCAGATGATTTCTGAACTGGGCTTTACTTTCAATTTTCTCTTTTAGAAAGAGGTCCATTTATTGCTAATTGCTCGAGGCACTCCTACCGAAGAATGCCGACTGGGATTTTCTTTTTGTACACCAGAGTACCCTTCTACTATGACAGTTTTTCAAAACTTCACCTGACCTTGTACCTGACATTCGGAAGAGAAGACAAATAATCTCATCCAGTGCCTTGTTTTGAGGAGTTGCATACCATCCACATTGACACAATAGTTCTCATTAGATCATCAAAGTTAAGTGACATTGAGGTTGGCCAGTATCAGATGGGTGACCATTCGGGAGTACCAGGCACTGTATGTGGGAGAAATGCAGAAACCTCCCTGAAAAAAAAAAAATCTGAAGATGTCTTTAGTATAACCTGCTAATCCATATATATGCTGATCCTAGATGAAAGTTTTCTTCTTAGTCATATGAGGTGTTTGGCTTGGAAAAAAGTGTAGTATCTGTTTTGATTCTCCACTTGATCTATTCCGTCCTCAGCCAATGAATGAGAAGTCCTTCTAGACTGAGGCAATTGTTATTTTTGTTCCAATCCAGATTATTTCTTTTTGGAGAAATGGATTTACCCATATTAAAAGCTGACTTTATGTTTAAATCTGCTCTTACGGGGAGGCAAGTAAATAGGAACATTGTAAGGTGCTTGTATAGATTGATCCCCATGGCTGTTAATATTGGCTGAATAAATGTGAGTAGTGGGTTATGAGAATGGCCAAAAAGTAACCACATAAAAATTTTAACTTGGATTTTTGAAAAATAGAAAATGAAAAAAATTTAATGCGTTCTTTACACTGAAATTTATTGATTTTTCATTGATTTAAAGTCAGATTCTGGCATGATGCTATGTGCGCTTCCCACTTAACAATCACAAACCCCAGCGATGTTTGCCGTGGTTTTCCATTCCTCTTCATCTCTTCTTTCTCATTCTGGGCGTGTCGTATTGGTGATTGCTGAGGTAGGTAGTAAGTTATAAGATATATATGGCACTTAAGTTACACAGAATATTCCGTGTTTCATCCACGCTAGGATTCATCAGCATAAGCCTGATGAATCCTAGCATGGATGAAGCTCGGAATATTCTGTGTAATTTAAGTGCCATATATATTTTATAACTTACTACTATATATATATATATATATATATATATATATATATATATATATATATATATATATATATTATTCCGTTTCTTTGACTGTCATGGCTCTTGTGGGCTGCGACGTTGTTTGGCTGTGGAATTTATTATATACAATCTCTCACATTCTGAAAATATATATATATATATATATATATATATATATATATATATATATATATACAAGAAATAAAAATGTAATTATACAGAAAATAGAACTTTGTTGGAAAATGTTATCCTTCACTTCTATAATAAAGAGCAATGTGTATTCATTTAAATTTATCTGAATCAAATATAAATGACTACAAAATTTTAGATAAATATAAACACACGCACACACACACACACACGCGCGCGCGCGCGCACACACACACATATATAAAATTTTGTAGTCATTTATATTTGATTCAGATAAATTTAAATGAATACACATTGCTCTTTATTATAAAAGTGAAGGATAACATTTTCCAACAAAGTTCTATTTTCTGTATAATTACAGGACATGAAATTAAGCAAGGAATCATGATGGCCGCTCGGTCACAATTGCATCAGATGTTCAAGGAAAGTACAATCATTTAATCTGTTGTTCTTAGTGTAACTTTAAGTGGGTCATTGATTAGATTACATATTGGTTTACAGTCGTATTGAACGCGTGAAATCTACTTATGATAAATTGAGGTTTACAGCCATAATGAAATATTGATTTCATCATGATATGCATGATCAAATAGAATTGTATGAGGCGGTTTCTATAAGTTGACTTTTTTCATATGGGCACTTTTATTGATAGTACACACATGAAACTCTAGTCTCCTTTGAAGTAATCTCCTTCGGCTGCAATGCACTTGTTGTACCGTTCCAACAACTTCTGGAAGGTTCCATGGAAGTCCTCTTGTGTGAGTGTGTCAATGAGCCTCATCACATCCTTTTTCATCTCCTCAAGTGACAGCCGCTAAGGTTTTCCTTGAGCTTAGGGAATAAAGCAAAGGTCACAGGAAGAAAGGTCTGGACTATGGGGAAGGTTAGGAACTGTCTTGATGCTTTCAGAATTTATTCTAAATAAAAACAAAATAAAAACAAAATAAAAACAAAAGGGCTCAGAAAAAAAAATTTGTAAAATTTATTTTTAAACAGATTTAAGCTTTTTTCTTTTTTTTTCAGGATGTGTAAATTTTGGGCAGTTTATTTGAATCGGCAGACGATCTTTTGGGGCCTTCTCATTGGCTGTTTTGGGTCATGTGATGTAAACAAAAAAGATCCAAAGTTTTCTTGTTTAGTAAAATTAATAAATATAATCAGATTGGAAAATGTTTCCGGGCTGTTTAGTTCGGTCTTTTTCTGGTCTCCAGGGAGACATTTATACCCTTGATGTTTCTTCGTTAAAATCTTTATAAAATTTTGTAACTAGTCGAGACGATTGATCTCAAAATTGATTCATTTGGGCTATGATATCCTTTCGTGAAGAAAAAACTTTCTACCGGGAAAATGACCTGGGCAAAGAATTAAATATTTTGACAGAGTCAAAAAATTAGGAAGAACTGCAATATTTGTTTTAAAATATTTTAGAAGAGATCCAAAATATGAAAATATTTGGTACTAGTGCACTTATTGATCGGTGCTGAAATAATAACGTTATTATTTAAAAAGCCATTCTTAACATGGGGAGAGGATGGTGTTTTGTACCTATTCTATATTTTAACCTTACAATTGAATTAAAAAGCATAAAACTTTAATTAAACTTGTAAATACGATTTAAAAAATAGCGTGGATCAGTAAGTGCACTAGCACCAAATATTTTTAAGTAAACTTTGAATCGAGGTTCTCAGAGGGAACTATGGTGATTACCATAGATTTTAACGACGTTTGAAAAAGGGTCACCATTTCGGTCGGTCCCTTTTTTTGGGTACCTCCGAAATTAGAGAAAGAACAAGAGTGCTGAAAAAGAAAGGTTGGGGAAAAGAAAACATCGGGTTATAATTAAGTACAACGAGACTTTAGGATTGATGATGTTTTATAAAAGTTTCCAAGATATAGGGGTACAAAGAGGATGGTACATTTTCTTCGCTAAAAGTCTTTACCCAGGGAAACTGGTCCGTTGCGTGTTGATGCTTCTATTGTTTCCGCATGTCTGAGACAGATTTCTTCTTTGTATCTCCCTCCAAGACAGTCCTCTATTCCGATTGGCTGAAACCTCTGGTGATGTTGAGAGAAGAAAGGAAGGGAAAAGTAGAAGAGTAGGGAGAAAGAGAGAAATAAGGGAAGCATACCGTAGCAGCTTCATAGTAGTAGTTCACTACACGAGTCCCCCTCCAAATAACGGAGTTAAGTACCCTCCACAGAATTATTAAATATGTGTATTTCCTAAATTTGTTTAAAAATAAAAGTACTTATTTTTCTTTTTCCATGTTACTTTCCTACCAAATCTGGACTTATATGTGTCAGCAATTTCATCTTCAACTTTGTCGGTATCATCTGTCTTAATAAGTTTATCATTTGTCTATGCCTTCTAAGTTGGTCTAATTTTATTAGTACTAGTATATTCTATGTATGGCTTTAATCTATCTATTGATACGTGTGTATGAATACCGTTGTTCATATCGATCTGATAATGCTTATCTGATCGAGTCAAAACTTTATAAGGACCTGAGTATGGTGCTTCTAATGGTTTCCTAACTCGATCAACTCTGAGCCATACTTTTTCACAGGAAGATAAGCCTTTCGGTATAAATGTTTTAGGACTGTCATGGATATATCCTTTTCCATTGTTGAGTACATCAATTTGGGACATCCATTCACACAAATTAGGTATGTACTGGTTATTAACTGGAGTTTCTCCTACTCTCTGCTTGTGTATTGACTGCTGAGGAATCAATATCGGAGCTCCAGTAACAAACGTAAAAAGGGAAAAGCCTGATTCATTAGGGGTGCTATGTATACCCAGCAGAATCACCAGTATCGCTTTCATCCATGATTATTTTCGAGCCATTATTGCCGCTTTAAGGGTACGGTGTGCTCTTTTGATCATCCTGTTACTTTGAGGGTGATACGAAGTTGTCCTCAATTGGCAAAAACCTTGGCTAATTCCTGGAACAATTCGCTCTCAAACTGACAGTTACAACATGCAGTGGAACTCCAAATTGAGCTATCCATGCATTGATAAACGCTTCTGCTCCCGACTGTGCAGTTATCTCAGTCATAGGCTGTACTTCAATCCATCGAGTTGCACGATCGATGCAAGTAAGCAATTATTTGTAAGGGCTCAGGTAAGGGTCGGACTCATTGCGCGTTAAGGGCAGGGGTCCAATGATATCGCTATGTACAGTCTGGAAACGTGCAGATGGTAACTCAAATTCTTGGACTGCAGACTTTGTGTGTCTGTGAACTTTTGATTGTTGACACACTACACATTCTGCACAGAATTGTTTAATCGTTTTATCTAAACTAGGCCAAAAGTATCTGGACTTGACCAGTTTTATAGATGCTCCCGTACCAGGATGCACCAAGCTATGTAAACTGTTGGAAATAGCTTGACAAAGCTCTTTTGGGATAAACGGTCTGGGGTACTTAGTTGAAGTATCGCATAGGACTGAGCCGACTTCGATTGACACACAGTATTCTTTCAAATTAGTGTATGACTTTATTTCGTCATCACCTTTTTGTGCCTGGACTATTTCAGCCAAGTTGCATGCATCTATCTGTACAGCTAATGCAGGCCGAGACATACAGTCTGCAACTATATTCTCAGCTCCTTTAATGTACTCCATGTCAGCAATATATTCGGCAAGCACTGATAAATGTCGCTGTTGTCAATCTGACCATTGCTGGTGTCTGACTATAAAAGGCTCCGCATGATGGCTTATGATCAGTGAATAATGTCATGTGACGACCTTCTATGAGGTGGTGGAAATGTATCACTGAAAAATAAGCTGCTAGTAGCTCTCTGTCAAACATGGAATACTTAGCTTGGGTTTGAGAAAATTTCTTGGAAAAGAAACCTATAGGTACTGGTTTCTTATCTATCAACTGGTGTAATGCAGCACTAGTGGCGTATTGACTAGCATCTGTAACTAAGTGGTATTCTGTAGCTGAAGACAGTGGATGAGCTAACGCCGTAATTTCCGATAATTTGCTTATTATTGTTTTGAAGGCATTAGTTTCTTCCTCATTAAGCTCGGTCTTTGCTTCAGGATCCAACCTCATCCATTCGGATAGTGGTAAAATTATGGATGCATAATTAGGGACTAATTTGCGGTAAAAATCTGTCATCCCCAGAAATCTCCGTAAGCTTTTTGAGTCCTTAGGTATCAGAAAATTTTCAAACTCTTTGATTTTCTTTAAAGTAGGCAACAACACTTTTTTGCTTTTTTTTTTTTTTTTTTTTTATTCAATTTTCACCCCAAACAAGGCACAGTGCCACTTTGAATACTTCTATTGTTCCCGCATGTCTGAGACAGATTAATTCTTTGTATCTCCCTCCAGGACAGTCCTCTATTCCAATTGGCTGAAACCTCTGGTGACGTTGAGAGAAGAAAGGAAGGGAAAATTAGAAGAGTAGGGAGAAAGAGAGAAATAAGGGAAGCATACCGTAGCAGCATCATAGTAGTAGTTCACTACAGAACTATCTTTCGGATAGAAGTCTGATATTTTGTAGTCCATGAGACTAAATTGTTAAAAGGAATATTAACTATTATCCTTACGATAAATAATAATAATAATAATAATAACAATAATAATAATAATAATAAAAAGAATATAAGAGAATGAAGCAAGAAAATTGTTCCAGATTATTCTCTAAAAAGAAAGTTAACGAAGGGTTTCTATACTATTAGGGACTTAATTAGTGGGGTCATTATTATTTCTATACTATTAGGGACTTAATTAGCGGGGTCATTATGAAGGGAGATGAGTAGAAAGATGTTTGTTAACATTACACTTGAACTTCTGCATATCATTGCAGTTGGGAAAGCAGAATCCTGGAAGGGAGTTCCAAAAACCCGCAGTTCTGGGGAAGAAACTATTGGAGTAAAAGGCTTTCTTGCACCTAGGGATCTCTACTGTAAAGGGATGAGACTTAGTAGCTTGTCAGGTTTGTCGGGGGTAGTTACGTCGGGGAGGTACAAGTGTTTGCAGTTCGTCAGAGCATTCACCATTAAAGTATTTGTAGAACAGGCAGAGGGATGCAACATCTTGTCGATGGGACAAAGGCTGAAGCCTAGATGACAGTTCAGGACCTATCAGGTTGGCGACTCTCTTTTGAACCCTGTCCAGGAGCAAGAGACAAGCAGCAGATGCACCAGCCCAGATGTGACAACAGTACTCCATACATGGGCGAATGGTTGCCTTATAGAGGTATAGGATACTGTCAGGCGTAAGTAATTTTCTAGCACGGTAGAGGGAGCCAACCTTCCTTGCAGCAGCCTTGACAATGCTCTCAATGTATCTATTCCAGTTCATATTCCCTGTAAACGTTAGGCTGAGGAGTTTAAAAGAAGTACTTTCAGGCAATGTGTTCTTGGTCATTGCTATTGGTGGTAGAGAAGGTTTCTTGTAGTTATTGAAGGAAACAAGCTTAGTCTTAGCAGCATTGAATGTGACCAACCATTTTTGTCCCCATTCCACTATGGATTGGAGGTCATCCTCTAGAGTTTCTGCCATTTCCTTGGATATGTGTTCATTTGTTTTCCCCTCATATCTGTTATAGAGAGTGGTGTCATCGGCAAATATACCCATCTCCAAAACAATTTTATCAGGGAGGTCATTTATGAATATCAGGAATAATAGAGAACCTAAGAAATCTAACCCTGGTACTTCGAATACACACTTCTATAAGGAAATCTTTAAATTGTTATCACTAAGGATCCTAAATACTCTATCTAAATCTTCCTTGTGCTGTTGCTCACTTTTGCTAAAAACTAGTATGTCGTCTAAATATATAAATATGCATTTTCATTTTTAAAATATTTTATCCATAAAACGCTGAAATGTAGCTGCAGCATTCTTTAAACTAAATGGCATGTAATTAAACTCAAACAAACCAAAAGGTGTCACTAATGCTGTCTTAGGCACATCTTCAGGGTGTACCTTAATCTGATGATATGCTGCAGTTAAATCTATTTTGGAAAAATATTGTTTATTAGCTAACTGTGTGTAGAAGGAATTTATATTTGGTACCAGGAAGCGGTCTGTTTTGGTAAAGCTATTTAATGCACGGAAATCACCACATGCTCGATGTGACCCATCCGGCTTCTTCACCAAGTGCAAAGGAGTTGCCCACTCACTACTGGAAGGCTGGATAACTCTGATATTTAGTAACTTTTTTAATTCTGCCTGTGCTGCGTCTAACTTAGGACTGGAAAGTTGTCTGGCATAAGTAAAGACTGGTACATGGCTGTCTGTATCAATCCTGTGATACACTCCACCATAGTCTTTGTTTGTGTCGCTATGTGGTGAAAGCACATTATTATATTTACCTATTACTTCGGTAACATAATCTGCTAGGTCTATTTTATTAATCACTACAGCATCGGTTCTCGTTACTGCATTGACTGTAATTTCACACTCTGTTACGTTATCACGGATGGATCTATTTTTACAATCCACTGTAACGTTAAATTTGTTTAAGAAGTCAAATCCTAACAAAGGGTTAGTGACATCTGCGATCACGAAACTCCATTGAAAAGATCTTCTCAAACGGGGTATCTTAACCTCGAGGTTTGTCTAACCATAGCATTTTATGCTTTCACCGTTAGCAATAGAGATATGAACAGGAGTTGGCTCCAGAGTATTTCCATTTACTATGGAATGTGGTAAAGTGGAAACACTGGCTCCTGTATCTATGATAAAATTGACTTTAGACGCTCCTATTTTAGCAGAAACTTCTAATAACGGCGGCATTACTGAAGCAAACGCAGTCTGCCTTTATAGTTTTCCGAATCACTAGGGGCGGGAGAGGAAGGGCGCAAGTTAGGCAGAGTCTGTAAGCTACTCTTTTTCTTTGGCCACTTACACCATGGCTTACATGTACGAGCCTCCTCCACGAAATATATATGGGCTCTACATATCTTCGGCCGCTGTTTCCTTCTATGTGGACATAGGATGGCTGGAATGATTTCACTACACTATCTGGTGGTAATATGGTTGTTTGTCCGAGCTCGACTCTCAACTGCCTGAAATACTGACTTATTTTCTATTAACGGCATCAAGTTGTCGGATAGTCGACCCAACTCCATTAACGGCATTTCAGTGTGGGCTGCTATTACTGGGGCGATTTGCTTCGGAAGTGCGTGTATGAATTTATGGCGCACCATCTCATCGCTTGCCCCTATTCTATGTGCGACCATTACCATCTCCTAGAGGTATAATGACGGACGACCAACTAATGTAGTGGTCCTTATCAACTTCTCCAGGAGTTCAGGTCTGGTCTTTTCATATGCAGACAACACAGACTCGTTTAACTTTGCGTAGTTTAGCGACTGCAGAATTGCTGGAGGTATATTTGTTACCACGTCAGGCGGCAATGCGCTGATAACCGTATAGAACTTAGTATCATCGCTCGTAATGTGTCTGAGATGGAATTGAGCTTCTATTATCGAAAACCATCCCTCGACACTTGTCTCCATAAATTGTGGGGGTTTTACGCTAACCTGTTGTGCGTCCATTATTATTATTACTAATTATTATTATTAATTATTATTATTATTACTAATTATTATTACTAATTATTATTATTATTACTAATTATTATTATTAATTATTATTATTATTACTAATTATTATTATTAATAATTATTATTATTACTAATTATTATTAATTATTATTATTATTATTACTAATTATTATTAATAATTATTATTATTATTACTAATTATTATTATTATTACTACTATTAATTATTATTATTATTATTATTATTAATTATTATTATTCCTATGATTATTATTAGTTACTATTATTATTAATATTATTATTATTATTATTATTATTATTATTATTTTTTATTATTTATTTGTAGCTGCGACTAAAGGAAATGGTTGGGGTGTGATAAGCAAGAAAAGTGAGTACTCACCAGAGGTTAATTTCAGCAAGTGCTTGGAGAAATAGCGTCAATTAAATTATTTTTATATATATATATAAATATATATATATAAATATATATATGTGTGTGTGTGTGTGTGTGTGTGTGTGTGTGTGTGTGTGTGTGTGTGTGTGAATATATAAAAACTGAGTTCGTCGATGCACACAAGTGTTCCAAAATTGGCTTTACACACGTGCGTCTGGCAGGTTCCTTTTTTTATCTGTTGTGCCACAGGTCCTTATATTAAACATGTAATTAAGAATTACTCAAGACTTCTACTCAGTCACGGCTGACGGAACAAAGCATGCCGCACCCGTGGAATAAATAAAGGGTTGTTTGAAATTCTAAGAAAATTCCCGAGTTTGACAGAAAGATTCCCGAGTTCGACGAGATATACCTGAAGAAGGCTGGAAGTTGCATCAGCCGAAACGTTGTGTGAATAACATTGAAGATGAGAACAGTAGTCGGAATAATCCAAATAATACGAAATCATATCTACCTACAGACGCACAGGCAAAGAATGATGAACGCATAAAGAAAAGAAGAAAAGGAGAAAGAATGAAAAAGAAGAAAGAGAAGAAAGAAAAGAAGAAAAGGAGAAAGAATGATGAAAAAGAGGAAAGAGAAGAAAGGAAAGAAGAAAAGGAGAAAGAATGATGAAAAAGAAGAAAGAGA
This sequence comes from Euprymna scolopes, assembly GCF_053919585.1. NCBI lineage: Eukaryota > Metazoa > Mollusca > Cephalopoda > Sepiida > Sepiolidae > Euprymna > Euprymna scolopes. The sequence continues at coordinate 5,777,811 of NC_136514.1, read as the reverse complement.
ATAAAGAAAAGAAAAAACGGAGAAAGAATGATGAAAAAGAAGAAAGAGAAGAAAGAAAAGAAGAAAAGGAGAAAGAATTATGAAAAAGAAGAAAGAGAAGAAAGGAAAGAAGAAAAGGAGAAAGAATGATGAAAAAGAAGAAAGAGAAGAAAGAAAAGAAAAAACGGAGAAAGAATGATAAAAAAGAAGAAAGAGAAGAAAGAAAAGAAGAAAAGGAGAAAGAATGATGAAAAAGAAGAAAGAGAAGAAAAGATAAATATAATATATATAAATGAAAATGGACAGCATAATAATGCCCTTTTTAAACTACACTTGAGGAGTGAAAATCTTCTGTAGAAGCTAACCTAAATGCCCGATTTTTCCAGGAGATATTAACCTAAATAACCAATAAATATTAACTACCCATGCGGGGTCGCAGAAATACCTGGATTAGGACCCAGGCGCGGGGCGAACCCCCTCGGAGCTGATGGACCCGTAGGTCTTCCCAGGCCATCCGTCTAGGAGAAGGAAAACTCTGAAACTAAACCTAGGGGAGGGAGGTCTCTTCAGTCCTGGACGACAACCTTCCTAGAGCTGGTGACTCAAACAAATCACCGGTTGGCAAACCTAAACTGCTTAAGGAGGAGATAGACTCTGTCTATCGCTCAGCTTTCATACTCCTTCTTTGCCTATTGGCCAGGCGTAGAGGTACTATCACAGGGACTCGCTTGAATCACCCAGTGGTTGACCTTGTTTCCTGACTAGGGTAATGAACGCCGCTTTTCCCCACTCCTGCCACATCCCATCCCCCTAAACTGGACACAGTGGGGTGCTTCAGTGCCATATATGTCAGTGCAGTTGGACTGGGCTGGCTTTGCCTAATGGATTGAGGGTACCGGATTGACAGTTCCTGGCTGCTGTTTCCGACTGATAGTACAGGAGCCCTAACTCTTTGGTAGCGCTAAGAGCGGCTGCTCCATCAACAGTTGTAAAATATCGGGATGTTTGTAGTGCCATGTCGCGCATGGAAAGGGACCCTGCACTCATCCCCGGTGGGCTTTCCTGAGGCCACAATCCTGTGGGTGAGGACAGCTGATGGTCTACTTGTATTGCATGTCTGGTATTCTGCACAACTACTTGTCCAGCATCCCCTCACTCATCCACCCTAACTGAAACTTTTAAATAAAATAAAATGAAATGACAGCTCAAGCAAAAGTTACGTTTAAACCAGGACCAAACTCAAAGAAAACCAACCTGCCTCCTCCCTTGAGGCTTGCATTTACTAATATCCGCGGGCTTAGAACTAACTTAGATGATGTTGAGTCATTTCTCCTTGTAAACACCCCGGATATCTTAGCATTAAGTGAAACTAACCTTCACTCCTCCATACCCTCTAACCACTTTAACATGCCTGGTTATCTCCCACTCTACCGTAAGGACTCGGACAGACATATGCATGGACTTGGAGTCTATATTCGAAACACCCTCCCCCTAACTAGAGAAATAAAACTAGAATCAGAGGGCCAGGCCTTTATGTGCTTCAGACTAAATATGCAACACAATATTAGCTACTTATATTTTCTCTACCGCTCTCCCTCAAACCAAGACTGTACCCTGATAAACAAAGTCTCAGACAGCATAGATATAGCACTCTCCCTCGATACTAGCGCACAAATACATGTATTTGGTGACTTCAATGTCCACCACAGTAACTGGCTAGGATTCTCAAATCACACAGACGTAGCTGGTAGCGCCACATATAGCTTCTCTATATCTCATTCCCTATCTCAGATGGTTACATTTCCGACACGTTTCCCAGACCAGCACGATCAACATGCCTCACTTCTAGATCTCTTTCTGACAACAGTTCCCAATGACTGTACAACAAATGCCCATAGCCCACTCGGGAATGCTGATCACGCTGTGATAATGGTAGAAATCAGCCTAAATTCTCGCCCTAAAACTGAAGACCCACTACTCAAAACAACGAGGTATTACAAAAAGGCTGATTGGGAAGCCATCAGGGAGCTCATCAGAGATGCCCCATGGCAAAATATCTTTACTCTTCCAGCGGAACAGTGTGCAAATGAGACAACTGAATGGTTCAAAACTGCTATTGAAGCACATGTTCCCGCACGGAAATACTATAGCAAGCCCCACTCCCCCCAATGGTTTACTTCTGCTTGTGCAGCTGCCATTTGTCAAAGGCAGCATGCGTTCCGCAGATTCAACCGACATAAGTCCAGCTCAAATAAACAGAAGTTTATAGAAGCTAGAAATAATTGTAAGAGAGTGATAGACACAGCTAAGTCAGATTACTCTGAAACCACCAGAAAGCGCATCGAAGCACAGAAATTAGGAACCCGGGATTTTTGGAAAATCTACAACAGCGTAGTTAATAATGGACAGTCAATTATTCCCCCACTAACAAACAATCATGAGGTTGCTTGCACGGCAACTGACAAGGCTAATCTGCTTGCCAGTCGGTTTGCCTCAAACTCCACACTGAACTCGGTACACCACTCACTCCCTGATTTTCCCCTGCGAACAGACGCCACACTTGACGACTTGAAAATCACCCCTTCTCAGGTACATGCTATTATAAAAAACCTAGACACCTCTAAAGCATGTGGACCAGATCTCATCCCGGCTGTGCTATTAAAAAAATGCTCTGCCGAGGTTGCTCCAGTTCTGTCCAAACTTTACAATAAATGCCTTAACGAATCTTGTTTTCCCGACTGCTGGAAAACCGCCTCTGTGGTACCAGTCTTCAAGAATTCTGGTGAAAGAACTGACCCACTAAATTATCGCCCCATTAGCCTCCTCCCGCTTTTCGCCAAAATATTTGAGTCCTTAGTTAATAAAGCCCTAGTCCAGCACCTAACAGCTGCTAAACTCTTGACTGACAAACAATATGGATTCAGGCAAGCCCGTTCAACAGCAGATATCTTAACTGTAGTTTCTGAACGTATATACCGTTCATTGGATAAAACAGGGGAGGGTAGAGCGGTGGCCCTTGATATATCTAAGGCTTTTGACAGGGTATGGCACGATGGTCTTCTAAGGAAAATTAGATCATATGGAATCACTGGAAGAATTCATAACGTAATTAAATCCTTCTTAAGTAATAGAAAAATCAAAGTTGTCCTCGACGGACGTACATCCAAACAATATGACATAAATGCGGGAGTGCCTCAGGGGTCTATCCTTGGACCTCTATTGTTCCTGATATTTATAAACGACCTCCCTGATAATATTGTTTCGGAGATGGGTATATTTGCCGATGACACCACTCTCTATAACAGATATGAGGGGAAAACAAATGAACACATATCCAAGAAAATGGCAGAAACACTAGAGGATGACCTCCAATCCGTAGTGGAATGGGGACAAAAATGGTTGGTCTCATTCAATGCTGCTAAGACTAAGCTTGTTTCCTTCAATAACTACAAGAAACCTTCTCTACCACCAATAGCAATGGCCAAGAACACATTGCCTGAAAGTACTTCTTTTAAACTCCTCGGCCTAACGTTTACAGGGAATATGAACTGGAATAGATACATTGAGAGCATTGCCAAGGCTGCTGCAAGGAAGGTTGGCTCCCTCTACCGTGCTAGAAAACTACTTACGCCTGCCAGTATCCTATACCTCTATAAGGCAACCATTCGCCCATGTATGGAGTACTGTTGTCACATCTGGGCTGGTGCATCTGCTGCTTGTCTCTCGCTCCTGGACAGGGTTCAAAAAAGAGTCGCAAACCTGATAGGTCCTGAACTGTCATCTGGGCTTCAACCTCTGTCCCATCGACGAGATGTTGCATCCCTCTGCCTGTTCTACAAATACTTTAATGGTGAATGCTCTGACGAACTGCAAACACTTGTACCTCCCCGACGTAACTACCCCCGACAAACCCGACAAGCTACTAAGTCTCATCCCTTTACAGTGGAGATCCCTAGGTGCAAGAAAGCCTTTTACTCCAATAGTTTCTTCCCCAGAACTGCGGGTCTTTGGAACTCCCCTCCGGGATTCTGCTTTCCCAACTGCAATGATATGCAGAAGTTCAAGTGTAATGTTAACAAACATCTTTCTACTCTTCTCCCTTCATAATGACCCCGCTAATTAATTCCCTAATAGTAGCCCCCTGCTTCAAAGTGGCACTGTGCCTTGTTTGGGGTGAAAATTGAATAAAAAAAAAAAAAAAAAAAAAAAAAAAAATTTACCATCATTGGATGCGTGTTAATCCTTTATATGTACTATTGTCTTTTTTGATTGAATGTGGATATTTTGAATGAAGAAAGTGAAAAAGTTTCGATTGTCATAATATATTTTAAACTTTTAATAACAAACTAGCAGAGAACCCCGACGTTGCCCGGGATTGACTGATGATCAACAAATTTTTCACACTCACATATTTTTTATTGTCATTGAAATCGGTGAAACCATCCATTTTTTTTTTCAATCAAATCGATTGATTGCCTGCTCAAGTTTCGGACCCATCGTGGTGCACCGGGAGGAAGGTTCACATGCCTCCCCGCAGTTCACAATACATTGTAGCCTATATTGCACTGTAGAGAACCTACTGTTGATTTTATAAAATTATTTTTTTATATATAATGGCTTGAATTGAAGTTTAAAATGCTAAAGTCAAGTATCATGGTTTAGTTGTGCTCTAAACAGAAACATTCATTTTGAACGCACCCTTGTCATATCAAAGAACCTACTGTTGATTTTATATGTTAGGCTTTTTGGCTTGTGTGGTAATAAAATTTCTCAAATGCACCTGTGATGTTAGGCTGTATAAGGGTGTTAACTTTGGTCAAAATGGCTTGTTGATTCTTTCATCAGATTATTTTGATTATCGATTATCAATACTTATCGAAGATATTCTGAGATAAAACCTATCTGAGAACACTGCCAGGCACATAAAGTACCTTCATGTGAAATTTCATAAAAATTGACTCAGCCTTTTCCAAGTTCATAGGGAACAAACACAGAGACACAAAGTTTCTTTTATATTCTGCTTCCCTGGCTGAACTGATATGAAGAAGTTTCAATGTAACATTAACAAATATCTTGTTAATTTTTCCTAGACATGGCCCCAAGTAGTAGACCCTTACATCCAAGTGGCGATGTGCTTTGTAAAGGGGGGGTGGGACATGAGTAAAAAAAAAAATTAATAAAAAAATAATTGTAGAGAGAGAGATTTTGATGTATCGTTTTTTTTTATCGAGTATGAATATTTTGAATGAAGAAAAATTTAGATTGTTGCATTTTATTTTAAACTTTTAATAACAAATAAGGAAGGTTCAAGTCATAATTATGAATATTTTGAATGAAGAAAAATTTAGATTGTTGCATTTTATTTTAAACTTTTAATAACAAATGAATAAGGTTCAAGTCATAATTATGAATATTTTGAATGAAGAAAAATTTAGATTGTTGCATTTTATTTTAAACTTTTAATAACAAATGAATAAGGTTCAAGTCATAATTATGAATATTTTGAATGAAGAAAAATTTAGATTGTTGCATTTTATTTTAAACTTTTAATAACAAATGAATAAGGTTCAAGTCATAATTATGAATATTTTGAATGAAGAAAAATTTAGATTGTTGCATTTTATTTTAAACTTTTAATAACAAATGAATAAGGTTCAAGTCATAATTATGAATATTTTGAATGAAGAAAAATTTAGATTGTTGTATTTTATTTTAAACTTTTAATAACAAATGAATAAGGTTCAAGTCATAATTATGAATATTTTGAATGAAGAAAAATTTAGATTGTTGCATTTTATTTTAAACTTTTAATAACAAATGAATAAGGTTCAAGTCATAATTATGAATATTTTGAATGAAGAAAAATTTAGATTGTTGTATTTTATTTTAAACTTTTAATAACAAATGAATAAGGTTCAAGTCATAATTATGAATATTTTGAATGAAGAAAAATTTAGATTGTTGCATTTTATTTTAAACTTTTAATAACAAATGAATAAGGTTCAAGTCATAATTATGAATATTTTGAATGAAGAAAAATTTAGATTGTTGCATTTTATTTTGAACTTTTAATAACAAATGAATAAGGTTCCAGTCATAATTATGAATATTTTGAATGAAGAAAAATTTAGATTGTTGCATTTTATTTTAAACTTTTAATAACAAATGAATAAGGTCCAAGTCATAAATATGAATATTTTGAATGAAGAAAAATTTAGATTGTTGTATTATATTTTGAACTTTTAATAACAAATGAATAAGGTTCAAGTCATAATTATGAATATTTTGAATGAAGAAAAATTTAGATTGTTGTATTTTATTTTAAACTTTTAATAACAAATGAATAAGGTTAAAGTCATAATTATGAATATTTTGAATGAAGAAAAATTTAGATTGTTGCATTTTATTTTGAACTTTTAATAACAAATGAATAAGGTTAAAGTCATAATTATGAATATTTTGAATGAAGAAAAATTTAGATTGTTGCATTTTATTTTAAACTTTTAATAACAAATGAATAAGGTTCAAGTCATAATTATGAATATTTTGAATGAAGAAAAATTTAGATTGTTGCATTTTATTTTGAACTTTTAATAACAAATGAATAAGGTTCAAGTCATAATTATGAATATTTTGAATGAAGAAAAATTTAGATTGTTGCATTTTATTTTAAACTTTTAATAACAAATGAATAAGGTTCAAGTCATAATTATGAATATTTTGAATGAAGAAAAATTTAGATTGTTGCATTTTATTTTGAACTTTTAATAACAAATGAATAAGGTTCAAGTCATAATTATGAATATTTTGAATGAAGAAAAATTTAGATTGTTGCATTTTATTTTAAACTTTTAATAACAAATGAATAAGGTTCAAGTCATAATTATGAATATTTTGAATGAAGAAAAATTTAGATTGTTGCATTTTATTTTGAACTTTTAATAACAAATGAATAAGGTTCAAGTCATAATTATGAATATTTTGAATGAAGAAAAATTTAGATTGTTGCATTTTATTTTAAACTTTTAATAACAAATGAATAAGGTTCAAGTCATAATTATGAATATTTTGAATGAAGAAAAATTTAGATTGTTGCATTTTATTTTGAACTTTTAATAACAAATGAATAAGGTTCAAGTCATAATTATGAATATTTTGAATGAAGAAAAATTTAGATTGTTGCATTTTATTTTAAACTTTTAATAACAAATGAATAAGGTTCAAGTCATAATTATGAATATTTTGAATGAAGAAAAATTTAGATTGTTGCATTTTATTTTGAACTTTTAATAACAAATGAATAAGGTTCAAGTCATAATTATGAATATTTTGAATGAAGAAAAATTTAGATTGTTGCATTTTATTTTAAACTTTTAATAACAAATGAATAAGGTTCAAGTCATAATTATGAATATTTTGAATGAAGAAAAATTTAGATTGTTGCATTTTATTTTGAACTTTTAATAACAAATGAATAAGGTTCAAGTCATAATTATGAATATTTTGAATGAAGAAAAATTTAGATTGTTGTATTATATTTTAAACTTTTAATAACAAATGAATAAGGTTCAAGTCATAATTATGAATATTTTGAATGAAGAAAAATTTAGATTGTTGCATTTTATTTTAAACTTTTAATAACAAATGAATAAGGTTCAAGTCATAATTATGAATATTTTGAATGAAGAAAAATTTAGATTGTTGCATTTTATTTTAAACTTTTAATAACAAATGAATAAGGTTCAAGTCATAATTATGAATATTTTGAATGAAGAAAAATTTAGATTGTTGCATTTTATTTTGAACTTTTAATAACAAATGAATAAGGTTCAAGTCATAATTATGAATATTTTGAATGAAGAAAAATTTAGATTGTTGTATTTTATTTTAAACTTTTAATAACAAATGAATAAGGTTCAAGTCATAATTATGAATATTTTGAATGAAGAAAAATTTAGATTGTTGCATTTTATTTTAAACTTTTAATAACAAATGAATAAGGTTCAAGTCATAATTATGAATATTTTGAATGAAGAAAAATTTAGATTGTTGCATTTTATTTTAAACTTTTAATAACAAATGAATAAGGTTCAAGTCATAATTATGAATATTTTGAATGAAGAAAAATTTAGATTGTTGCATTTTATTTTGAACTTTTAATAACAAATGAATAAGGTTCAAGTCATAATTATGAATATTTTGAATGAAGAAAAATTTAGATTGTTGCATTTTATTTTAAACTTTTAATAACAAATGAATAAGGTTCAAGTCATAATTATGAATATTTTGAATGAAGAAAAATTTAGATTGTTGCATTTTATTTTGAACTTTTAATAACAAATGAATAAGGTTCAAGTCATAATTATGAATATTTTGAATGAAGAAAAATTTAGATTGTTGCATTTTATTTTAAACTTTTAATAACAAATGAATAAGGTTCAAGTCATAATTATGAATATTTTGAATGAAGAAAAATTTAAATTGTTGCATTTTATTTTGAACTTTTAATAACAAATGAATAAGGTTCAAGTCATAATTATGAATATTTTGAATGAAGAAAAATTTAGATTGTTGCATTTTATTTTAAACTTTTAATAACAAATGAATAAGGTTCAAGTCATAATTATGAATATTTTGAATGAAGAAAAATTTAGATTGTTGTATTTTATTTTAAACTTTTAATAACAAATGAATAAGGTTCAAGTCATAATTATGAATATTTTGAATGAAGAAAAATTTAGATTGTTGCATTTTATTTTAAACTTTTAATAACAAATGAATAAGGTTCAAGTCATAATTATGAATATTTTGAATGAAGAAAAATTTAGATTGTTGCATTTTATTTTAAACTTTTAATAACAAATGAATAAGGTTCAAGTCATAATTATGAATATTTTGAATGAAGAAAAATTTAGATTGTTGCATTTTATTTTAAACTTTTAATAACAAATGAATAAGGTTCAAGTCATAATTATGAATATTTTGAATGAAGAAAAATTTAGATTGTTGCATTTTATTTTGAACTTTTAATAACAAATGAATAAGGTTCAAGTCATAATTATGAATATTTTGAATGAAGAAAAATTTAGATTGTTGCATTTTATTTTAAACTTTTAATAACAAATGAATAAGGTTCAAGTCATAATTATGAATATTTTGAATGAAGAAAAATTTAGATTGTTGCATTTTATTTTGAACTTTTAATAACAAATGAATAAGGTTCAAGTCATAATTATGAATATTTTGAATGAAGAAAAATTTAGATTGTTGCATTTTATTTTAAACTTTTAATAACAAATGAATAAGGTTCAAGTCATAATTATGAATATTTTGAATGAAGAAAAATTTAGATTGTTGCATTTTATTTTGAACTTTTAATAACAAATGAATAAGGTTCAAGTCATAATTATGAATATTTTGAATGAAGAAAAATTTAGATTGTTGCATTTTATTTTAAACTTTTAATAACAAATGAATAAGGTTCAAGTCATAATTATGAATATTTTGAATGAAGAAAAATTTAGATTGTTGCATTTTATTTTAAACTTTTAATAACAAATGAATAAGGTTCAAGTCATAATTATGAATATTTTGAATGAAGAAAAATTTAGATTGTTGCATTTTATTTTGAACTTTTAATAACAAATGAATAAGGTTCAAGTCATAATTATGAATATTTTGAATGAAGAAAAATTTAGATTGTTGCATTTTATTTTAAACTTTTAATAACAAATGAATAAGGTTCAAGTCATAATTATGAATATTTTGAATGAAGAAAAATTTAGATTGTTGCATTTTATTTTGAACTTTTAATAACAAATGAATAAGGTTCAAGTCATAATTATGAATATTTTGAATGAAGAAAAATTTAGATTGTTGCATTTTATTTTAAACTTTTAATAACAAATGAATAAGGTTCAAGTCATAATTATGAATATTTTGAATGAAGAAAAATTTAGATTGTTGTATTTTATTTTAAACTTTTAATAACAAATGAATAAGGTTCAAGTCATAATTATGAATATTTTGAATGAAGAAAAATTTAGATTGTTGTATTTTATTTTAAACTTTTAATAACAAATGAATAAGGTTCAAGTCATAATTATGAATATTTTGAATGAAGAAAAATTTAGATTGTTGCATTTTATTTTAAACTTTTAATAACAAATGAATAAGGTTCAAGTCATAATTATGAATATTTTGAATGAAGAAAAATTTAGATTGTTGCATTTTATTTTAAACTTTTAATAACAAATGAATAAGGTTCAAGTCATAATTATGAATATTTTGAATGAAGAAAAATTTAGATTGTTGCATTTTATTTTGAACTTTTAATAACAAATGAATAAGGTTCAAGTCATAATTATGAATATTTTGAATGAAGAAAAATTTAGATTGTTGCATTTTATTTTAAACTTTTAATAACAAATGAATAAGGTTCAAGTCATAATTATGAATATTTTGAATGAAGAAAAATTTAGATTGTTGCATTTTATTTTGAACTTTTAATAACAAATGAATAAGGTTCAAGTCATAATTATGAATATTTTGAATGAAGAAAAATTTAGATTGTTGCATTTTATTTTAAACTTTTAATAACAAATGAATAAGGTTCAAGTCATAATTATGAATATTTTGAATGAAGAAAAATTTAGATTGTTGCATTTTATTTTGAACTTTTAATAACAAATGAATAAGGTTCAAGTCATAATTATGAATATTTTGAATGAAGAAAAATTTAGATTGTTGCATTTTATTTTAAACTTTTAATAACAAATGAATAAGGTTCAAGTCATAATTATGAATATTTTGAATGAAGAAAAATTTAGATTGTTGTATTTTATTTTAAACTTTTAATAACAAATGAATAAGGTTCAAGTCATAATTATGAATATTTTGAATGAAGAAAAATTTAGATTGTTGTATTATATTTTAAACTTTTAATAACAAATGAATAAGGTTCAAGTCATAATTATGAATATTTTGAATGAAGAAAAATTTAGATTGTTGTATTTTATTTTAAACTTTTAATAACAAATGAATAAGGTTCAAGTCATAATTATGAATATTTTGAATGAAGAAAAATTTAGATTGTTGCATTTTATTTTAAACTTTTAATAACAAATGAATAAGGTTCAAGTCATAATTATGAATATTTTGAATGAAGAAAAATTTAGATTGTTGCATTTTATTTTGAACTTTTAATAACAAATGAATAAGGTTCAAGTCATAATTATGAATATTTTGAATGAAGAAAAATTTAGATTGTTGCATTTTATTTTGAACTTTTAATAACAAATGAATAAGGTTCAAGTCATAATTATGAATATTTTGAATGAAGAAAAATTTAGATTGTTGTATTTTATTTTAAACTTTTAATAACAAATGAATAAGGTTCAAGTCATAATTATGAATATTTTGAATGAAGAAAAATTTAGATTGTTGCATTTTATTTTAAACTTTTAATAACAAATGAATAAGGTTCAAGTCATAATTATGAATATTTTGAATGAAGAAAAATTTAGATTGTTGCATTTTATTTTAAACTTTTAATAACAAATGAATAAGGTTCAAGTCATAATTATGAATATTTTGAATGAAGAAAAATTTAGATTGTTGTATTTTATTTTAAACTTTTAATAACAAATGAATAAGGTTCAAGTCATAATTATGAATATTTTGAATGAAGAAAAATTTAGATTGTTGCATTTTATTTTGAACTTTTAATAACAAATGAATAAGGTTCAAGTCATAATTATGAATATTTTGAATGAAGAAAAATTTAGATTGTTGCATTTTATTTTAAACTTTTAATAACAAATGAATAAGGTTCAAGTCATAATTATGAATATTTTGAATGAAGAAAAATTTAGATTGTTGCATTTTATTTTGAACTTTTAATAACAAATGAATAAGGTTCAAGTCATAATTATGAATATTTTGAATGAAGAAAAATTTAGATTGTTGCATTTTATTTTAAACTTTTAATAACAAATGAATAAGGTTCAAGTCATAATTATGAATATTTTGAATGAAGAAAAATTTAGATTGTTGTATTTTATTTTAAACTTTTAATAACAAATGAATAAGGTTCAAGTCATAATTATGAATATTTTGAATGAAGAAAAATTTAGATTGTTGTATTATATTTTAAACTTTTAATAACAAATGAATAAGGTTCAAGTCATAATTATGAATATTTTGAATGAAGAAAAATTTAGATTGTTGTATTTTATTTTAAACTTTTAATAACAAATGAATAAGGTTCAAGTCATAATTATGAATATTTTGAATGAAGAAAAATTTAGATTGTTGCATTTTATTTTAAACTTTTAATAACAAATGAATAAGGTTCAAGTCATAATTATGAATATTTTGAATGAAGAAAAATTTAGATTGTTGCATTTTATTTTGAACTTTTAATAACAAATGAATAAGGTTCAAGTCATAATTATGAATATTTTGAATGAAGAAAAATTTAGATTGTTGCATTTTATTTTGAACTTTTAATAACAAATGAATAAGGTTCAAGTCATAATTATGAATATTTTGAATGAAGAAAAATTTAGATTGTTGTATTTTATTTTAAACTTTTAATAACAAATGAATAAGGTTCAAGTCATAATTATGAATATTTTGAATGAAGAAAAATTTAGATTGTTGCATTTTATTTTAAACTTTTAATAACAAATGAATAAGGTTCAAGTCATAATTATGAATATTTTGAATGAAGAAAAATTTAGATTGTTGCATTTTATTTTAAACTTTTAATAACAAATGAATAAGGTTCAAGTCATAATTATGAATATTTTGAATGAAGAAAAATTTAGATTGTTGCATTTTATTTTGAACTTTTAATAACAAATGAATAAGGTTCAAGTCATAATTATGAATATTTTGAATGAAGAAAAATTTAGATTGTTGCATTTTATTTTGAACTTTTAATAACAAATGAATAAGGTCCAAGTCATAAATATGAATATTTTGAATGAAGAAAAATTTAGATTGTTGTATTTTATTTTAAACTTTTAATAACAAATGAATAAGGTTCAAGTCATAATTATGAATATTTTGAATGAAGAAAAATTTAGATTGTTGCATTTTATTTTAAACTTTTAATAACAAATGAATAAGGTTCAAGTCATAATTATGAATATTTTGAATGAAGAAAAATTTAGATTGTTGCATTTTATTTTGAACTTTTAATAACAAATGAATAAGGTTCAAGTCATAATTATGAATATTTTGAATGAAGAAAAATTTAGATTTTTGCATTTTATTTTGAACTTTTAATAACAAATGAATAAGGTTCAAGTCATAATTATGAATATTTTGAATGAAGAAAAATTTAGATTTTTGCATTTTATTTTAAACTTTTAATAACAAATGAATAAGGTTCAAGTCATAATTATGAATATTTTGAATGAAGAAAAATTTAGATTTTTGCATTTTATTTTAAACTTTTAATAACAAATGAATAAGGTTCAAGTCATAATTATGAATATTTTGAATTAAGAAAAATTTAGATTGTTGCATTTTATTTTAAACTTTTAATAACAAATGAATAAGGTTCAAGTCATAATTATGAATATTTTGAATGAAGAAAAATTTAGATTTTTGCATTTTATTTTGAACTTTTAATAACAAATGAATAAGGTTCAAGTCATAATTATGAATATTTTGAATAAAGAAAAATTTAGATTGTTGCATTTTATTTTAAACTTTTAATAACAAATGAATAAGGGTCAAGTCATAATTATGAATATTTTGAATGAAGAAAAATTTAGATTGTTGCATTTTATTTTAAACTTTTAATAACAAATGAATAAGGTTCAAGTCATAATTATGAATATTTTGAATGAAGAAAAATTTAGATTTTTGCATTTTATTTTGAACTTTTAATAACAAATGAATAAGGTTCAAGTCATAATTATGAATATTTTGAATGAAGAAAAATTTAGATTGTTGTATTTTATTTTAAACTTTTAATAACAAATGAATAAGGTTCAAGTCATAATTATGAATATTTTGAATGAAGAAAAATTTAGATTGTTGCATTTTATTTTGAACTTTTAATAACAAATGAATAAGGTTCAAGTCATAATTATGAATATTTTGAATGAAGAAAAATTTAGATTGTTGTATTTTATTTTAAACTTTTAATAACAAATGAATAAGGTTCAAGTCATAATTATGAATATTTTGAATGAAGAAAAATTTAGATTGTTGTATTATATTTTAAACTTTTAATAACAAATGAATAAGGTTCAAGTCATAATTATGAATATTTTGAATGAAGAAAAATTTAGATTGTTGTATTTTATTTTAAACTTTTAATAACAAATGAATAAGGTTCAAGTCATAATTATGAATATTTTGAATGAAGAAAAATTTAGATTGTTGTATTTTATTTTAAACTTTTAATAACAAATGAATAAGGTTCAAGTCATAATTATGAATATTTTGAATGAAGAAAAATTTAGATTGTTGTATTATATTTTAAACTTTTAATAACAAATGAATAAGGTTCAAGTCATAATTATGAATATTTTGAATGAAGAAAAATTTAGATTGTTGTATTTTATTTTAAACTTTTAATAACAAATGAATAAGGTTCAAGTCATAATTATGAATATTTTGAATGAAGAAAAATTTAGATTGTTGTATTATATTTTAAACTTTTAATAACAAATGAATAAGGTTCAAGTCATAATTATGAATATTTTGAATGAAGAAAAATTTAGATTGTTGTATTTTATTTTAAACTTTTAATAACAAATGAATAAGGTTCAAGTCATAATTATGAATATTTTGAATGAAGAAAAATTTAGATTGTTGCATTTTATTTTAAACTTTTAATAACAAATGAATAAGGTTCAAGTCATAATTATGAATATTTTGAATGAAGAAAAATTTAGATTGTTGCATTTTATTTTGAACTTTTAATAACAAATGAATAAGGTTCAAGTCATAATTATGAATATTTTGAATGAAGAAAAATTTAGATTGTTGCATTTTATTTTGAACTTTTAATAACAAATGAATAAGGTTCAAGTCATAATTATGAATATTTTGAATGAAGAAAAATTTAGATTGTTGTATTTTATTTTAAACTTTTAATAACAAATGAATAAGGTTCAAGTCATAATTATGAATATTTTGAATGAAGAAAAATTTAGATTGTTGCATTTTATTTTAAACTTTTAATAACAAATGAATAAGGTTCAAGTCATGATTATGAATATTTTGAATGAAGAAAAATTTAGATTGTTGCATTTTATTTTGAACTTTTAATAACAAATGAATAAGGTTCAAGTCATAATTATGAATATTTTGAATGAAGAAAAATTTAGATTGTTGCATTTTATTTTAAACTTTTAATAACAAATGAATAAGGTTCAAGTCATAATTATGAATATTTTGAATGAAGAAAAATTTAGATTGTTGCATTTTATTTTGAACTTTTAATAACAAATGAATAAGGTTCAAGTCATAATTATGAATATTTTGAATGAAGAAAAATTTAGATTGTTGCATTTTATTTTGAACTTTTAATAACAAATGAATAAGGTTCAAGTCATAATTATGAATATTTTGAATGAAGAAAAATTTAGATTGTTGCATTTTATTTTGAACTTTTAATAACAAATGAATAAGGTTCAAGTCATAATTATGAATATTTTGAATGAAGAAAAATTTAGATTGTTGTATTTTATTTTAAACTTTTAATAACAAATGAATAAGGTTCAAGTCATAATTATGAATATTTTGAATGAAGAAAAATTTAGATTGTTGCATTTTATTTTAAACTTTTAATAACAAATGAATAAGGTTCAAGTCATAATTATGAATATTTTGAATGAAGAAAAATTTAGATTGTTGCATTTTATTTTAAACTTTTAATAACAAATGAATAAGGTTCAAGTCATAATTATGAATATTTTGAATGAAGAAAAATTTAGATTGTTGTATTTTATTTTAAACTTTTAATAACAAATGAATAAGGTTCAAGTCATAATTATGAATATTTTGAATGAAGAAAAATTTAGATTGTTGCATTTTATTTTGAACTTTTAATAACAAATGAATAAGGTTCAAGTCATAATTATGAATATTTTGAATGAAGAAAAATTTAGATTGTTGCATTTTATTTTAAACTTTTAATAACAAATGAATAAGGTTCAAGTCATAATTATGAATATTTTGAATGAAGAAAAATTTAGATTGTTGCATTTTATTTTGAACTTTTAATAACAAATGAATAAGGTTCAAGTCATAATTATGAATATTTTGAATGAAGAAAAATTTAGATTGTTGCATTTTATTTTAAACTTTTAATAACAAATGAATAAGGTTCAAGTCATAATTATGAATATTTTGAATGAAGAAAAATTTAGATTGTTGTATTTTATTTTAAACTTTTAATAACAAATGAATAAGGTTCAAGTCATAATTATGAATATTTTGAATGAAGAAAAATTTAGATTGTTGTATTATATTTTAAACTTTTAATAACAAATGAATAAGGTTCAAGTCATAATTATGAATATTTTGAATGAAGAAAAATTTAGATTGTTGTATTTTATTTTAAACTTTTAATAACAAATGAATAAGGTTCAAGTCATAATTATGAATATTTTGAATGAAGAAAAATTTAGATTGTTGCATTTTATTTTAAACTTTTAATAACAAATGAATAAGGTTCAAGTCATAATTATGAATATTTTGAATGAAGAAAAATTTAGATTGTTGCATTTTATTTTGAACTTTTAATAACAAATGAATAAGGTTCAAGTCATAATTATGAATATTTTGAATGAAGAAAAATTTAGATTGTTGCATTTTATTTTGAACTTTTAATAACAAATGAATAAGGTTCAAGTCATAATTATGAATATTTTGAATGAAGAAAAATTTAGATTGTTGTATTTTATTTTAAACTTTTAATAACAAATGAATAAGGTTCAAGTCATAATTATGAATATTTTGAATGAAGAAAAATTTAGATTGTTGCATTTTATTTTAAACTTTTAATAACAAATGAATAAGGTTCAAGTCATAATTATGAATATTTTGAATGAAGAAAAATTTAGATTGTTGCATTTTATTTTAAACTTTTAATAACAAATGAATAAGGTTCAAGTCATAATTATGAATATTTTGAATGAAGAAAAATTTAGATTGTTGCATTTTATTTTGAACTTTTAATAACAAATGAATAAGGTTCAAGTCATAATTATGAATATTTTGAATGAAGAAAAATTTAGATTGTTGCATTTTATTTTGAACTTTTAATAACAAATGAATAAGGTCCAAGTCATAAATATGAATATTTTGAATGAAGAAAAATTTAGATTGTTGTATTTTATTTTAAACTTTTAATAACAAATGAATAAGGTTCAAGTCATAATTATGAATATTTTGAATGAAGAAAAATTTAGATTGTTGCATTTTATTTTAAACTTTTAATAACAAATGAATAAGGTTCAAGTCATAATTATGAATATTTTGAATGAAGAAAAATTTAGATTGTTGCATTTTATTTTGAACTTTTAATAACAAATGAATAAGGTTCAAGTCATAATTATGAATATTTTGAATGAAGAAAAATTTAGATTTTTGCATTTTATTTTGAACTTTTAATAACAAATGAATAAGGTTCAAGTCATAATTATGAATATTTTGAATGAAGAAAAATTTAGATTTTTGCATTTTATTTTAAACTTTTAATAACAAATGAATAAGGTTCAAGTCATAATTATGAATATTTTGAATGAAGAAAAATTTAGATTTTTGCATTTTATTTTAAACTTTTAATAACAAATGAATAAGGTTCAAGTCATAATTATGAATATTTTGAATTAAGAAAAATTTAGATTGTTGCATTTTATTTTAAACTTTTAATAACAAATGAATAAGGTTCAAGTCATAATTATGAATATTTTGAATGAAGAAAAATTTAGATTTTTGCATTTTATTTTGAACTTTTAATAACAAATGAATAAGGTTCAAGTCATAATTATGAATATTTTGAATAAAGAAAAATTTAGATTGTTGCATTTTATTTTAAACTTTTAATAACAAATGAATAAGGGTCAAGTCATAATTATGAATATTTTGAATGAAGAAAAATTTAGATTGTTGCATTTTATTTTAAACTTTTAATAACAAATGAATAAGGTTCAAGTCATAATTATGAATATTTTGAATGAAGAAAAATTTAGATTTTTGCATTTTATTTTGAACTTTTAATAACAAATGAATAAGGTTCAAGTCATAATTATGAATATTTTGAATGAAGAAAAATTTAGATTGTTGTATTTTATTTTAAACTTTTAATAACAAATGAATAAGGTTCAAGTCATAATTATGAATATTTTGAATGAAGAAAAATTTAGATTGTTGCATTTTATTTTGAACTTTTAATAACAAATGAATAAGGTTCAAGTCATAATTATGAATATTTTGAATGAAGAAAAATTTAGATTGTTGTATTTTATTTTAAACTTTTAATAACAAATGAATAAGGTTCAAGTCATAATTATGAATATTTTGAATGAAGAAAAATTTAGATTGTTGTATTATATTTTAAACTTTTAATAACAAATGAATAAGGTTCAAGTCATAATTATGAATATTTTGAATGAAGAAAAATTTAGATTGTTGTATTTTATTTTAAACTTTTAATAACAAATGAATAAGGTTCAAGTCATAATTATGAATATTTTGAATGAAGAAAAATTTAGATTGTTGTATTTTATTTTAAACTTTTAATAACAAATGAATAAGGTTCAAGTCATAATTATGAATATTTTGAATGAAGAAAAATTTAGATTGTTGTATTATATTTTAAACTTTTAATAACAAATGAATAAGGTTCAAGTCATAATTATGAATATTTTGAATGAAGAAAAATTTAGATTGTTGTATTTTATTTTAAACTTTTAATAACAAATGAATAAGGTTCAAGTCATAATTATGAATATTTTGAATGAAGAAAAATTTAGATTGTTGTATTATATTTTAAACTTTTAATAACAAATGAATAAGGTTCAAGTCATAATTATGAATATTTTGAATGAAGAAAAATTTAGATTGTTGTATTTTATTTTAAACTTTTAATAACAAATGAATAAGGTTCAAGTCATAATTATGAATATTTTGAATGAAGAAAAATTTAGATTGTTGCATTTTATTTTAAACTTTTAATAACAAATGAATAAGGTTCAAGTCATAATTATGAATATTTTGAATGAAGAAAAATTTAGATTGTTGCATTTTATTTTGAACTTTTAATAACAAATGAATAAGGTTCAAGTCATAATTATGAATATTTTGAATGAAGAAAAATTTAGATTGTTGCATTTTATTTTGAACTTTTAATAACAAATGAATAAGGTTCAAGTCATAATTATGAATATTTTGAATGAAGAAAAATTTAGATTGTTGTATTTTATTTTAAACTTTTAATAACAAATGAATAAGGTTCAAGTCATAATTATGAATATTTTGAATGAAGAAAAATTTAGATTGTTGCATTTTATTTTAAACTTTTAATAACAAATGAATAAGGTTCAAGTCATGATTATGAATATTTTGAATGAAGAAAAATTTAGATTGTTGCATTTTATTTTGAACTTTTAATAACAAATGAATAAGGTTCAAGTCATAATTATGAATATTTTGAATGAAGAAAAATTTAGATTGTTGCATTTTATTTTAAACTTTTAATAACAAATGAATAAGGTTCAAGTCATAATTATGAATATTTTGAATGAAGAAAAATTTAGATTGTTGCATTTTATTTTGAACTTTTAATAACAAATGAATAAGGTTCAAGTCATAATTATGAATATTTTGAATGAAGAAAAATTTAGATTGTTGCATTTTATTTTAAACTTTTAATAACAAATGAATAAGGTTCAAGTCATAATTATGAATATTTTGAATGAAGAAAAATTTAGATTGTTGCATTTTATTTTAAACTTTTAATAACAAATGAATAAGGTTAAAGTCATAATTATGAATATTTTGAATGAAGAAAAATTTAGATTGTTGCATTTTATTTTAAACTTTTAATAACAAATGAATAAGGTTCAAGTCATAATTATGAATATTTTGAATGAAGAAAAATTTAGATTGTTGTATTTTATTTTAAACTTTTAATAACAAATGAATAAGGTTCAAGTCATAATTATGAATATTTTGAATGAAGAAAAATTTAGATTGTTGCATTTTATTTTGAACTTTTAATAACAAATGAATAAGGTTCAAGTCATAATTATGAATATTTTGAATGAAGAAAAATTTAGATTGTTGCATTTTATTTTAAACTTTTAATAACAAATGAATAAGGTTCAAGTCATAATTATGAATATTTTGAATGAAGAAAAATTTAGATTGTTGCATTTTATTTTGAACTTTTAATAACAAATGAATAAGGTTCAAGTCATAATTATGAATATTTTGAATGAAGAAAAATTTAGATTGTTGCATTTTATTTTAAACTTTTAATAACAAATGAATAAGGTTCAAGTCATAATTATGAATATTTTGAATGAAGAAAAATTTAGATTGTTGTATTTTATTTTAAACTTTTAATAACAAATGAATAAGGTTCAAGTCATAATTATGAATATTTTGAATGAAGAAAAATTTAGATTGTTGTATTATATTTTAAACTTTTAATAACAAATGAATAAGGTTCAAGTCATAATTATGAATATTTTGAATGAAGAAAAATTTAGATTGTTGTATTTTATTTTAAACTTTTAATAACAAATGAATAAGGTTCAAGTCATAATTATGAATATTTTGAATGAAGAAAAATTTAGATTGTTGCATTTTATTTTAAACTTTTAATAACAAATGAATAAGGTTCAAGTCATAATTATGAATATTTTGAATGAAGAAAAATTTAGATTGTTGCATTTTATTTTGAACTTTTAATAACAAATGAATAAGGTTCAAGTCATAATTATGAATATTTTGAATGAAGAAAAATTTAGATTGTTGCATTTTATTTTGAACTTTTAATAACAAATGAATAAGGTTCAAGTCATAATTATGAATATTTTGAATGAAGAAAAATTTAGATTGTTGTATTTTATTTTAAACTTTTAATAACAAATGAATAAGGTTCAAGTCATAATTATGAATATTTTGAATGAAGAAAAATTTAGATTGTTGCATTTTATTTTAAACTTTTAATAACAAATGAATAAGGTTCAAGTCATAATTATGAATATTTTGAATGAAGAAAAATTTAGATTGTTGCATTTTATTTTAAACTTTTAATAACAAATGAATAAGGTTCAAGTCATAATTATGAATATTTTGAATTAAGAAAAATTTAGATTGTTGCATTTTATTTTGAACTTTTAATAACAAATGAATAAGGTTCAAGTCATAATTATGAATATTTTGAATGAAGAAAAATTTAGATTGTTGCATTTTATTTTGAACTTTTAATAACAAATGAATAAGGTCCAAGTCATAAATATGAATATTTTGAATGAAGAAAAATTTAGATTGTTGTATTTTATTTTAAACTTTTAATAACAAATGAATAAGGTTCAAGTCATAATTATGAATATTTTGAATGAAGAAAAATTTAGATTGTTGCATTTTATTTTAAACTTTTAATAACAAATGAATAAGGTTCAAGTCATAATTATGAATATTTTGAATGAAGAAAAATTTAGATTGTTGCATTTTATTTTGAACTTTTAATAACAAATGAATAAGGTTCAAGTCATAATTATGAATATTTTGAATGAAGAAAAATTTAGATTTTTGCATTTTATTTTGAACTTTTAATAACAAATGAATAAGGTTCAAGTCATAATTATGAATATTTTGAATGAAGAAAAATTTAGATTTTTGCATTTTATTTTAAACTTTTAATAACAAATGAATAAGGTTCAAGTCATAATTATGAATATTTTGAATGAAGAAAAATTTAGATTTTTGCATTTTATTTTGAACTTTTAATAACAAATGAATAAGGTTCAAGTCATAATTATGAATATTTTGAATGAAGAAAAATTTAGATTGTTGTATTTTATTTTAAACTTTTAATAACAAATGAATAAGGTTCAAGTCATAATTATGAATATTTTGAATGAAGAAAAATTTAGATTGTTGCATTTTATTTTGAACTTTTAATAACAAATGAATAAGGTTCAAGTCATAATTATGAATATTTTGAATGAAGAAAAATTTAGATTGTTGCATTTTATTTTAAACTTTTAATAACAAATGAATAAGGTTCAAGTCATAATTATGAATATTTTGAATGAAGAAAAATTTAGATTGTTGCATTTTATTTTGAACTTTTAATAACAAATGAATAAGGTTCAAGTCATAATTATGAATATTTTGAATGAAGAAAAATTTAGATTGTTGCATTTTATTTTGAACTTTTAATAACAAATGAATAAGGTCCAAGTCATAAATATGAATATTTTGAATGAAGAAAAATTTAGATTGTTGTATTTTATTTTAAACTTTTAATAACAAATGAATAAGGTTCAAGTCATAATTATGAATATTTTGAATGAAGAAAAATTTAGATTGTTGCATTTTATTTTAAACTTTTAATAACAAATGAATAAGGTTCAAGTCATAATTATGAATATTTTGAATGAAGAAAAATTTAGATTGTTGCATTTTATTTTGAACTTTTAATAACAAATGAATAAGGTTCAAGTCATAATTATGAATATTTTGAATGAAGAAAAATTTAGATTGTTGCATTTTATTTTAAACTTTTAATAACAAATGAATAAGGTTAAAGTCATAATTATGAATATTTTGAATGAAGAAAAATTTAGATTGTTGCATTTTATTTTGAACTTTTAATAACAAATGAATAAGGTTCAAGTCATAATTATGAATATTTTGAATGAAGAAAAATTTAGATTGTTGCATTTTATTTTAAACTTTTAATAACAAATGAATAAGGTTCAAGTCATAATTATGAATATTTTGAATGAAGAAAAATTTAGATTGTTGCATTTTATTTTGAACTTCTAATAACAAATGAATAAGGTTCAAGTCATAATTATGAATATTTTGAATGAAGAAAAATTTAGATTGTTGCATTTTATTTTGAACTTTTAATAACAAATGAATAAGGTCCAAGTCATAAATATGAATATTTTGAATGAAGAAAAATTTAGATTGTTGCATTTTATTTTAAACTTTTAATAACAAATGAATAAGGTTCAAGTCATAATTATGAATATTTTGAATGAAGAAAAATTTAGATTGTTGCATTTTATTTTAAACTTTTAATAACAAATGAATAAGGTTCAAGTCATAATTATGAATATTTTGAATGAAGAAAAATTTAGATTGTTGCATTTTATTTTGAACTTTTAATAACAAATGAATAAGGTTCAAGTCATAATTATGAATATTTTGAATGAAGAAAAATTTAGATTGTTGCATTTTATTTTAAACTTTTAATAACAAATGAATAAGGTTAAAGTCATAATTATGAATATTTTGAATGAAGAAAAATTTAGATTGTTGCATTTTATTTTGAACTTTTAATAACAAATGAATAAGGTTCAAGTCATAATTATGAATATTTTGAATGAAGAAAAATTTAGATTGTTGTATTATATTTTGAACTTTTAATAACAAATGAATAAGGTTCAAGTCATAATTATGAATATTTTGAATGAAGAAAAATTTAGATTGTTGCATTTTATTTTGAACTTTTAATAACAAATGAATAAGGTTCAAGTCATAATTATGAATATTTTGAATGAAGAAAAATTTAGATTGTTGTATTATATTTTGAACTTTTAATAACAAATGAATAAGGTTCAAGTCATAATTATGAATATTTTGAATGAAGAAAAATTTAGATTGTTGCATTTTATTTTGAACTTTTAATAACAAATGAATAAGGTTCAAGTCATAATTATGAATATTTTGAATGAAGAAAAATTTAGATTGTTGTATTATATTTTGAACTTTTAATAACAAATGAATAAGGTTCAAGTCATAATTATGAATATTTTGAATGAAGAAAAATTTAGATTGTTGTATTTTATTTTAAACTTTTAATAACAAATGAATAAGGTTCAAGTCATAATTATGAATATTTTGAATGAAGAAAAATTTAGATTGTTGTATTATATTTTGAACTTTTAATAACAAATGAATAAGGTTCAAGTCATAATTATGAATATTTTGAATGAAGAAAAATTTAGATTGTTGTATTTTATTTTAAACTTTTAATAACAAATGAATAAGGTTAAAGTCATAATTATGAATATTTTGAATGAAGAAAAATTTAGATTGTTGCATTTTATTTTAAACTTTTAATAACAAATAAATAAGGTTAAAGTCATAATTATGAATATTTTGAATGAAGAAAAATTTAGATTGTTGCATTTTATTTTAAACTTTTAATAACAAATG
The DNA here is from genome assembly GCF_053919585.1 of Euprymna scolopes. Classification (NCBI taxonomy): domain Eukaryota; kingdom Metazoa; phylum Mollusca; class Cephalopoda; order Sepiida; family Sepiolidae; genus Euprymna; species Euprymna scolopes. The sequence continues at coordinate 5,753,394 of NC_136514.1, read as the reverse complement.
AATAAGGTTCAAGTCATAATTATGAATATTTTGAATGAAGAAAAATTTAGATTGTTGCATTTTATTTTGAACTTTTAATAACAAATGAATAAGGTTCAAGTCATAATTATGAATATTTTGAATGAAGAAAAATTTAGATTGTTGTATTTTATTTTAAACTTTTAATAACAAATGAATAAGGGTCAAGTCATAATTATGAATATTTTGAATGAAGAAAAATTTAGATTGTTGCATTTTATTTTGAACTTTTAATAACAAATGAATAAGGTTCAAGTCATAATTTCCCTTTGCTTTGAGTGAAGGAAAGAAAAAAAAAACATCCTTGTGTTTATTTTCATCAAAATCAGTGAAATCGTCCATGTTCCAATCAAATCGATTTATTGCCTGCTCTAGTTGGGGATCCATTGCAGTGCGTCAGGAGGAAGTTTCACATGCCTTCACACAGTGACTTAGTCCACAATAATTTATAATCTACTAGCAGGACCTGGTAACCGCCGTTGCTCATAGAAAAATTGAAAGTACGATTATTGTTGTTGTTGTTGTTGTTCAACAACCAACCTCCTAATATTAAGAACAGCTTTCGGAATAGACACCCCATTTTGGTAGTGTGGGTGACTGTCAAAATATTTGCCACAAATTTAAACCTTGATAATCTCTGTCAAGATCCCCACGTACAAATACAATGAACAAAACAAAGAAGTTAGCGGGGTGGCAGTGCTGGTCGGATCAGATGTTCTTAATCAGCATAGCGGAAAATCTATAAAAGTCGTCATTTTAAAGGAATATGTGTAGGTGGAGCTGAGGTAAAAATTTCCCAACCCAAAAAATGCTCTTTAATCAATCACCCGCCCCCCCCCACTCTTGTAAAAACGGTAATGTACTGTTAATGTTGCTACCCAACCCTCAGCTCCTTATGGTTAGAGCAGCTTTCAGAACGGACACCTCCAACCTCTTCATATTAAAAACTACTTTCGGGACAAACCTCCAACTTCCTCTGGTCACCCGCAACATCCACATATTAAGAATGGCTCTCGGAATAGACATCCCATCTTGTGAGTGGGAAGAGATTTGTTCAAATTTTCATGTCATAATGTAGGACGCTGAAACCAAACATTAAAAAAAGAAAGTTTGTCTCGTTTACTAAGATTCATTCATTTAGTCATCTCATAATTTTAGATGCTAAAAACAAATGTTAAAAAAGTGGGCACTTCTGCATGTCAGTGACATGAGGCGAATGTGTGTATTTTAGTTTCTATAACCACTGATATGCCGCTTGTCAGCCAAAGAACAGGGGTCGATAATGTTTCTTTTCTAAAAGTGTGTGCAAACTAAAATTATATTTTAGCACATTTTTATAGAATCTTTCTGCACAAAAAAAAATATTCTTAAACCTCTATAAATGTTTCACGCTTTTAAAATTATATTTTGCTAGATTTTTATACAACTGTAGGAGAATTTAGGCAAAGAACACCGATTTATTCAGACAGCAGGGAGTGACTTCCCTTAACACACAGACACGAAGAGAACGAGTTTGAGCATCGAAAAGGAAAGCCGTGTTAACACCTCATAAGCATAACACCCACTGGAGGGACACAGATGTTTCGGCCTTGACAAGAAATGTAAGGTAAGAACGTTGTCCCCTATGGAACAAAGTAGGAGTTTAACCACTTCTAAGTGAGTACCAAATTATTGTTGTTCTGTATTTGTGATGTTGTATGACTTTCATGTTTGTCAATTTGTAATAAAATATGTATTTATGTACTTGTGAATTATCTGCGTTCGTTAACTATTTATGTTTGTAAGTATTTCTAGTTTCAGTGATTCAACCGTCTATGAAAACCCTAACCCGACAACATTGGATCACGTCGAGTCACTAATATTGTAAACGTTGGGGGTTTCATAGTCGGTTGAATCACTGAAACTAGAAATGCTTACAAACATAAATACTTAACAAACGCAGATAGTTCACAAGTACATAAATACACAGTTTATTACAGATTAACAAACATGAAAGCCATGTAACATCACAATACAGAACAACAACAATTGGGTACTCACTTCAAAGTGGTTAACCTCCTACTTTGTCTCATATTCTCACTGGGGTAAAACCTTACATTTCTTGTCAAGGCTAAAACATCTGTGTCTCTCCCGTGGACATTATGCCCATGGGGTGTTAACGCGGCTTCCCTTCTCGATGCTCAAACTCGTTCTTTTCATGTCTGTGTGTCAAGGGAAATCATTCCTCGGTGTTTATATAAACCGGTGTTCTTTGCCTAAATTCCCCTACACAATAAACAAACAACCAAATAATTCTAAAAACAATCTATAAATGTTTCGTGTTTTAAACATATTTATTATTTTATTTTCAATTATGAATCACTCATTGAAAAGAAATTATATTAATACATTAAAATTATGTTTTGATACATTTTTTTTATTCAATAAATGTTTTGATTTTCATATATTTTTTATGTTATTTATTTTGTTATTATATATTTTTGTGTCATCGCTAACACTTGTTTATATTTGAGGTTCACTGAATGGCCACTAGGCATCATTTTTCTTTCGAAGAACAGGATTCATCTCTGTTGTTAATATGTCACTGTCATGCAGAAGTGCCAAAGAGTGAAATTCATCTCGTTTACTAAGATTCGTTCATTTAGTTATGGTATAAGTTTGGACGCAAAAAAAAAACATTAGCAAAAGGAAATCTGTCTTGTTTATTAAGATTCGTTCATTTTTGTCGTTAAATAATTAAGGACGCTGAAAACAAACATTATAAAAAGAAACTTGTCTCATTTACTAAGATTCATATTTATAATCTAGAATACATACACCGCTAAAACCAACGAATGAACCGAATATTCAGTCGATGAAATCATTTAAAAAAGAATATTCGGCAACTTATTTCTAAGTTTTTGGTAAGGAAAAAGTAAATGTTACAGTAAGATAATGCAAACATTCGTCGTTAACCTCCCAGAAATGTGACGATGCGAAAGCATATTTTTTTCAAACAAAGCATGATGATATTGTGTCTGTTTATCTGAATGTGAAGGTGTAACTACGAAAAGTGATGATTATGAGAGTTCTAGAATATTTTTATTTGGTTTAATATTCAGAAAAATGTTGATTCGTGTAGAGGTAGAGGCCATGTTGGAGAACATGTGAAGTGCTCATTTTTAGCATGAATGTGTAATCCGGAATAACAGATTTTTACGTTTTCAGCCAATGAGAATACCCAGAATGTAAGTAAGGAGAAAATCATTATTTCCAAATAGGGAAGTGTAAAAGTAGTTGTACGTCTATCAGTGTATGATGAAGTAAATTAGGGTATCATGAAAATATATTTATATTGTATATATTTTTACATGGTCTTTACAGGCGTGGTGGGAGTACTTTTGGGGTAGAGGGAAAATAGAAACCACTTCATCTAAATATGCTGTCAGTCGTGATGATGTAGGATGTAATGTAAGATTTTAGTACAAAGTATAAATGTGGCTGTAAGAGTATGCAAAAATTACATAAGATGTTATGTAACAGTTTAGACATAAAACAATTGTATATGGCATCTGTTAGTGCAAACCTACGGTACTTTGGTTTAGAGGGGAATTTCTGCAATTAAAATATTATATATGGAGATAATCGAAGAAAGTTTTGTTCATGGAATTTGCATTTCGATTTAGACACAGATAGAAAGTGTGGGAAACTCTTGATAGTTGTTGTAGCTAGACGAGTGTTTCTTGTGAAAATTTGGCAAGTGGGAGGAGGGGGTTTATACCAATATTATCTTTCCTTACACTAAAATTCTACACATCTTCTTGGGTATGATTGAATTTTATTGCATACGAAAAAAAAAAAAAACAAGACTTGGTTTTGCCATGAGTGCACGTCAGTTGAAATATCGGAAAAAGTTGTGGATTCAAGTATTTGGCGTCATCTTGTTGATGAAAAAAATTACTGGTTGGAAATATTTTTCGTATTATTTAGATTATTTGGACTATTGTTCTCATCCTGTCATTCTCACAACGTTTCTGATCTTTTTCAAGTATATTTTGTTGAACTCGGGAATCTTTCTGTAAAACTTGAGAATCTTTCTGTCAAACTCAGAAATCTATATAGAATTTCAAATGGAACTTCTTATCTAATCCACGGAGGTAGAGTATTTGGTAAAATTCAGTTGTAAAAATTGCACTCTTCTGAAGGTTGAAAGTTCAATCCTCAGTGCGAGTGATACCCAAAATACAATTTTTTTTTTTTTTTTACTCATGTTCATCCTTAACAAGGCATATTGCCACTTGGCTGTAAGGGGCTACTATTTGAGACCATGCCTAGGAAAGATTAACAAGATGTTGGTTTACATTACATTTAAACTTCTGCATATCAGTACAGTCAGGGAAGCAGGTAGCAGGAAGGGGATTCCAAAGTTTAGCTGTTCAAGGGAAGAAACTATTGAAGTAGAAAGCTTTCTGGAATTTAGGGGCCTTAATAGTGAAGGGGTGAGATTTCCATTGATTGAGATTGTCGGACTGACTTCCTCATCTTGGTTGTTATCGTCACAACGTTTCGGCTGTTTTGCCCTCCGGCCTTCGTCAGGTGTTTTGTATCGAACTGGGGAACCGTTTGTTAGGAGTCTCGAACCCAACCCTTTATTATTATTACGGGGGTACCGTGTTCGGACTCCAGCTACTGGGACATAGTTGCTGATTCTCTGTTTTGAATGTTACTTTTTATTGCTTTCGTTCAGGATTGAACTCAGCACCTTTGGGTAACTGTAAACTTTGATACAACGTCTAGGACCACTCGGCCATATGTCACTAGGACAACCAAGATGAGGAAGTCAGTCCGACAATCTCAATCAATGAAAATACCTCATCTCAAAAATACAGGGTGAGATTTTGTTGCTTAGCGGGTTCATTAGAGCACATTCCATTCAAAAAATTCTAAAGCAGGAACAGAGATGCAACATTGTGACAATGAGACAGGGTTTGGAGCTTAGTTAACAAAGTGGGATATATTAGATTGAAAACCCTTTTTTGGATCCTATCCAAGAGGAAGAGGCTAGTGGTAGATGCATCAAGAGGAAGAGGCTAGTGGTAGATGCATCTCAGCCCAGATGTGGCAACAATACTCTGTGCATGGGGAAATGGTGGCCTTGTAGAGGTACAGGATACTCTCAGGTGTGAGTTGTTTTCTGGCTTGATAGAGGGAACCCACCTTCTTTGCTTAAGACTTCTACCAAGTCATAGCTGATGGAATGAGAGCATACTACCTTTGTGAATGAAATAAAGAGTTCCATTTGAAATTCCGTGTAGATTCCCAAGTTCAACGCTTTATTTAATCATCAGGGGTAATACCGTGAAAAATATTAACAAACATTCTGTGTTTCCCTATCTATGTAAATCTCCACCTTTAAACATAACCTTAAAAATATCTCTTTCGTGAATTTACGCTTTTGAACTTATTGTGTTGCTTGCGTTTATCATACGAGGGGTGCTCCAAAAGTAATGCCTCCTATTTTTTATTCCATCTGAATGAATCAGAAAATTGCATTGTTATAATGATTGAACTTATGCATTCATGACCTGAAACGTTTCATCTCTCTGTTGAAGATATTCACGGTGTGAGACTCTAAGAAAGCAAGGCCTGTCATGGATGTGCATCAGAAGCAGAGATGCATCATTGAATTCCTGTAAAAAGTGAATTAAGAAGGATGGTGACTATGTAGAAAAATAAATTTTGGATCACAAAAGGTTGCCCGTTTTACTGGTGCCACTCCTGTTTTCATAGCTCTTCAACGTTTTTGAGGTAAAAAAAAATAGGTTTTACTTTTGGAACGACTCTCCCATGATATTTATTTTGTTCTCACGTATTTAAGTACGAATCTAAAAACAATTTTCATTAAAAATGTGTCTCTAAAAAGACTTTCCCCCAAAATCTTCCGCCTAAATTGGAATCCTTTTTTTTTATTATTATTATTCAATTTTCACACTAAACAAGACACAGTACCCATTTGAAGTAGTGGGCTACTATCGGGTACATAAGTTGCAGGGATATTATGAAGGGAGATGAGCAGCAAGATGTTTGTTCACATTACACTTGAACTTCTACATGTCAGTATAGTTGGGAAAGCAGAATCCTGGAAGGGAGTTCCAAAGTCTAGCAGTTCTGAGGAAGAAACTATTGGAGCAGAAGGCTTTCTTACACCTAGGGATCTCTACTGTATAGGAGTCGGATTTAACTGCTTGTCGGGTTTGTCGGGGAATTTACGTTGAGAGGGTACAAGTGCTTGTAGTTCGTTTGAGCATTCACCATTAAAATACTTGTAGAACAGGCAGATAGATGCAACATCCCGTCGTTGGGACAGAGGCTGAAGCTTAGATGACAGTTCAGAACTTATCAGATTGGTGACTCCCTTTTGAACCCTAACCAGGAGTGAGAGACTAGTAGCAGATGCACCAGCTGAAATGTGACAACAGTACTCCATGCATGGGCTTATAGAGATACAAGATACTTTTAGGTGTAAGTAGCTTTCTAGCATTGTAGAGAGAGCCCACCTTCTTCACAGCAGCCTTGGCAATGCTCTCAATGTATCTGCTCCAACTCATGTTCCCTGTGAACGTTAGGCCAAGGAGTTTTTAGGTAATGTGTTTTTGACCATTGCTATTGGTGGTTGACAAAGGTTTCTTGTAATTTTTTTTTACATGGGGGTCATCACTTATCAAGGCCCGGAGGCCACTCAGGGATAAGAGTTATTGTGTGTACAGTAATCAATGAGATAGTATTGTAGTAATCATTAGTATTGGAGATTGGTAAGAGTAAAAAAGCTTCAACCAGAACTTGCTTCCATACTTACGAAACTATTTAAGCGCTGCCTTAAGAAAAAGTGCTTTCCGACTCCCTGGAAGACCTCATCAGTTTGCTCTGTATTTAAGAATTCAGGTGATAAGTCATCTCCCTCTCAGTACAGACCAATAAGTCTCCTGTGTGTTATGAGTAAGTTGCTGGAATCCATATTAAATAGAGTCAACCACCTCAGCAGGAATAACCTTCTTAGTGACACACAATATGGTTTCCGCTCTGCAAGATCTACTGCAGATGTGCTGACGGTTATATCACACAGGATTAGTGAATCTCTTGACAAAGGCTTCCTTTCTAGGGCAATTGCTCTTGACATATCAAAGGCCTTCGACAAGGTATGGCATAAGGGTCTACTTCACAAGATTTCCAGCCACAGTATAACTGGAAATGTTTTCTCAATCATTAAATCATTTCTCTCCGATAGGATCATAAGAGTAGTGGTAGATGGACAAAAATCGGAGGCCTGCAATATAAATGCTGGAGTCCCTCAGGGGTCAATCCTGGGCCCAACTCTCTTCCTGATCTACATCAATGACCTCCCTAAACACATACTTAAATCATTCGTTGACATCTATGCTGATGACACGACCATCTACGGCAACACATCAAAGGCTGTAAATGACAAAGTTCTCTATGATTCTCTCTCCTCTGATCTCGAGCGCGTGGTTCAGTGGGGGAAGATGTGGCTGGTTACCTTTAATGCATCCAAAACCAAACTCCTATCCTTACATCATCAACGCTCTGATCCCCAGCTGGCATCAATTGTGATGGATGGCTCTCGTCTGGGTGAGGCCCCGTGTTTTGACAAGCTTCTGGGTTTGACCTTTACTCCTGGTCTGAAATGGAACACGTACATCAAGTCTGTTGTCAAGGTCGCTGGAAAGATGGTGGGATCCTTCTACCGCGCCAGAATATATCTCACTACTGATGCAATTCTCTATCTATATAAAAGCCAAGTACGTCCAAGGATGGAATACTGTTGCCATATCTGGGCAGGAGCTGCTAAAAACAGCCTATCCTGCCTTGACAGAGTACAAAATAGACTTCGTGGCTTAGTGGGGGATACCCTTTTCTCTACCCTGCAACCTCTCTCCCACAGAAGAGACGTTGCGAGCCTATCCTTGTTTTATCGTTATTTCCATGGCAGGTGCTCGTCTGAACTCCAATCTCTGGTCCCCCCCTCGCCAATCTTTCATGAAAAACACCCGTCTAGCTGAATCCACTGTGAAAAATTTCCCCCAATCTATATCTGTGCCTAAATCAAAACGTGGATTCCATGAACAAAGCTTCTTTCTTAGAACTGCACACCTGTGGAACTCTGTTCCGTCTGCCTGCTTCCCACCGGACTACAACTTGGATGTGTTAAAGTCCAATGTTAACAAATTCCTAATGAACCGCCCCCTTAAGTAAACACTTCATCAAATCTCCACACTTACGTAATGTACTTGCAATAACCCTTATCCCTGAGTGGCTTCCGGGCCTTGATAAGTGGTGATCACTGTGTAAAAAAAAAAAAGATTTGATAGAGTGTCTCACTTAAGGGAGCGGTTTGTCAGGAATTTGTTTATGTTGGACTTAAAGACATCCAAGTTGTAGTCAGGTGGGAAACAGGCGAACGGAAGGGAGTTCCACAATCGTGCACTCCTGAGAAAGAAGCTCTGCTCATGGAATCTACGTTTGGATTTAGGCACTGATAAAGAGTGGGGAAAATTATTGACAGTAGTTTCAGCCAGATGGATATTTTTCGTGAAAGATTGGCGAGGGGGGGGGACAAGAGATTGGAGGATTGAAGGAAAAGGGATCTCCAAAATTGTTTCAAAACTGATTATTTGATAATTTAATAATTATAATTTGATAATTTAATAATTATAATATGATAATTTAATAATTATAATTTGATAATTTAATAATTATAATATGATAATTTAATAATTATAATTTGATAATTTAATAATTATAATTCGATGATTTAATAATTATAATATGATAATTTAATAATTATAATTTGATAATTTGATAATTACAAATGTAAATAAGTTTGGAAAGTAATTAAAAGATAATGCCATAATTTTAGCATTTAGCAACTTGTAATAACTTGTAATAACTTGTAATACGCTGTCAGATAAAAATGTAAATGTAAAGAATAAATTATATTTTTAAAAGACAAAAATGACTTGGTTCTATATCCAACCATATTTTTCAGCTCACAAACTCATCTTTTTTTTTCAAGACAAAACTTTCTCTGACAAACACTTGCATCAAAATGTGTTGCTGCCTTTGCCCAGAGAAACCACTATTTCCATTGCTTTCACCGAACTAGATATTATGAAACTAAAGTCACCTTTAGGACAGCCAGCAACCACCGTAAAATAGTAATAAAGAATGCGAGAGATTTGTATGCTCAATATGTTAAGTTTAAAGTAGCTGAGCAGCAGCTTGGTTCTCAACAGTTTTGGTAAATAACAAGCAGGGTGGTGAAGAAAGATGTGTCCTTTATCCCAGCCATCATCAATGGACCTGAGATAATTTCATTAGCATCTGACAAGAACTTTGCAGCAAATTCTACTCTTTTTGATCATGCCCCCCCCCCTATTTCAGACAAGTGGTGCCTATATCTCGGTTTTATGAATCTAAAATTCACTGCTATTTGGAACTTGCAGAATGGAAAGACAAAGTCTCATTCTAACATTTATAAAACAGCCTTATTGCTTATCTCCATCAGTAAGAATGGACTAGAAAGGAGAAAAAGAGAAATGGCTACCTGCAACTGTCTTTTGTGGGTTTTGTTACAATGTAATCAAACCGTAGTTCACAATGGTAGTGTGACTAGGAGAAAAAGAGAAAAGAGGCTGGGGTAATCTGCGTTTGTTTCTCTAGGCTGGTTCACATGACACCCAAGGGAGAAGTGATTGAGTATATCTTTTAGTTGATCCATGCAACCGTTAAAGGTACAAGAAAGACAACCATTGGATAATTTATGTGTGTGTTATTACTTTGAATGCACATGCTGACGCATTCAGAATTAAGGGCTGCTCCCTTTGTGAGTTTTGTTAAACACAAATATTGTATTAAGTAATACAATATTTGTGTTTAATGAAACTCACAAAGGGAGCAGCAGTATTCTATTTTATCTGAGAATGAATTTATAATTGTATAGGTATGAGTTGTCTGTCCCTGACAACATGAGGCAACCAAGGATGATCTCCCCTGAATAGGAAATAACTAGTGGTGATCTCCCCTGATATCTATATATATCACAGACATGGGCGCAGACATTTTTTTTGTGTTGAGCTCAGCAACGAGCTGGAAGGATATATTTTCCCACATAATGCTACCATTATATGGCACTACGAACAGGATTACCTTTGTAAAGCATGAAAATTTGTGAAAACGACATTGGATATTGGAAATATTCAACACTAAAATACCACGGAGCAAGAAAGCGTGCTTTTATTGAAGCAACTTGTTGAGCTTCAGAAAGAGAACGTCGAACTAAGGAAAGAGATGCTTTGCAGTCGTCCCAACATGTCGCAAACAAAAAAATTGGAATGACCCTTGATAGGACTGCATACCACTGATGAGGGCATTATTTTTGAACACCTGGGAGTGATACAAAGAGGTATGGGGATGGGAGGACTCAGCCTTAATCTGGAAGAACTACGGGAGACCTGTGTACATCAGAAACAAACCGGTTACTTTTTAAACTTGTAGAGTCAGAAAGGCTCAACTCTATCTCAGAAGAGAACCTTCTTTGTCAGATAAAACTGGTGGGTGTGAGAGGATTGCACAAAGAAGTTCACTGACAAAAATTCCATGAAACAGAACAAGAGTGATCAGTAACTCATCTCTTATCGAGACTGCGTGGCCAAATTTTGTGAATTTCGAATTCAATGTCTGAACGAACAGACTTGCTAGCAGCAAGTGAACTAATCAGATGATATGGTTGCCGGGCAGATGATAGCTGGGCTTCAAAATACCAAACACCAAAGAAAGATACTGGTGGAGGTAGCTTCACTTCTACATTAGAGCAGAAGTTTGCATGGTTGGTTTGCCTGGAGGCGGCAGACAAGTTAACTCCCCATTTTAATGATGCCACAAACCTTCTTGCGCTATTTGGTGTACAAAGGTCAAATGAAGAACAGCACAACCAGGAGACAAAGGCTCCTTCAACCCCACGATATGCCAAACGTTGCAACAGTGGCTGGAAGACGTCATACCTGAGAGGATCAATGAGTCCAATGGATTGTCCAGCAGTTGGACTCGTGCCACTTTTGCAAGGTGGTGGGGTATCTGAAAAAGGTATACCATAACTTTGAATGGTTCAGAACGGAAGCCACACGCAATGTATGGAGAGGTGGGGAGTCATTTATATTCATTAATGGATAATTTTTCTGCTCACAAGCATGATAAGATACAGCTGGTGAAGTACCTTACCTTGAGTGGAATGGGGAGCAATTTCAGGTGTGTGCTCCAGAATTAACCCCCTCAGTTACAGTTGATACCTGAAACTCATGCAAAATTCGGACATGTACTTAGAAAACCAGTGAACCAGTGCTGTCATCGGATCTCTGCTTTTGCTTTGAAAATTTAATTTTTTTACGGTATGCTGCCTACAAGCAGTGCAAAGGGAGGAGGGAAGTCAGCAGTCTTGGTCAGTCTGTGGCATTCATGTGACCCCTCTCTTCCCTTCTTAGTTCCATTTTTGTCCAGCAGGCGTAAGAACGGAATGGCCTTTCTGCGGGTAAGTGTGTGTGTGTGTGTGTGTGTGTGTGTGTGTGTGTGTGTGTGTGTGTGTGTGTGTGTGTGTGTGTGTGTGCTCTCTCTCCTTTTTTTGCCATTTAAGTCCTTGTTGACATTTCTCTCTCGTTCTCCCTCTCTTTGTTTGGGGCAAGGACAGTAGCCGTGTGCTGATCACTGAAAAGTGCAAGAAGCTTGTTAGTGATTGGCTGTTCTGGAAACAGTCTGTTCAACCCTCTTTTTTTTAGCGCATCTTTCGAATCAGTTCCAGGTAGGATATCTTGAGAGAAAGATTGGGTTTTACTGGACTCCTTACTGGTGACTATACAACGTAAATTTATTCAATAACTTTATTAAGGGTAGAGAGCCCTTATCGGAGCTGCTGGAAATTGAAATGTTTCTGAGAGACACCTCTCATTGAAAAGGAAAAAGCCGTTGACTGTGACTGCTAACATTTTTTATTTCTCCCTCCTCCAAGCTGTTGAATGAGTGACTCGTCAAGAAGAAGAAGAAGAAGAAGAAGAAGAAGAAGAAGAAGAAGAAGAAGAAGAAAAAGCTTGACAATCTGTTCTGAGAAAAGGAATTTTAATTCGGACTCCCCTCTTTGGTCGAGAGAGAGAGAGTCCAACTTTTAAACCTTTGAAGGTTTCGTTTGTTTTGAAGAAAGGACGATCAAAAGACAGAGAAGAAAAAAACCCTTAAAATAACTTTGAGAACGCTTCATTGCATGTTTTTTTTTTTACTTTCAGAGCCCCTTTTTTCAAGTTAGCCCTTTCTTTTATTTTTAAGGGAAACAAGAACGTTCTTCGCCCCTTTTTTAGAGAAGTCTCTCATTTCGAAACTTCATTGTTTTAATTGCATTTGAATTCCCACTTTTGTTCTTTATGTTAGTTTTTCTATGATATTTATTGTTCATGACGTCACACTGATTTTATCCACTACAATTTATTTTACACTGATTTTTGATCTGCCTTTTATTTTATGACGTCACACTGACTTTACCAAGTACCATTTATATTTTATGACGTCATTATTATTTTAAAACCTCCATTAACTCTTTAAGATGTCACACTGATTTTGGAAACTACTATTTATCAGTTATTAACATCACACTATTTTTTTATGCAAACTGGTTCACACAAAGCATGAAGCCACTTGATGTAAGGAGCTAACAAGAATGATTATTATCACAAAGATATGAAATGCCTATTGGTTTTAGTCTTGAAAAAAATAATTGTTATATGTAGGAGGAAAACCGTCAGCAGGAAGGGAGTTCCACAAGCTTTCACGTTCTGAAAAAGAATCTGTATTACAATGAGATATCAAAACAGTGAATTGATGGAGACCACTAGACCAACGAGTCAAACGAGCTGAAACAAAGGAAGCAGACAATTTAGAAGAACACATGTCATAATACTATTTATAAAAAAATAAAACTAGCAGCATTACGTCTATGAGACAAAAGTTGTAGACAAAAAGAAAGAGTAGGGGGGGGATTAATCAGATCACAGATACGTTTCTCCACCTTATCAGGAACCCTCAAATGAGACAGAGCTTTGCTAGCCCAAGCATAATGACAATCCATACATAGCCTGATAGTAGATTTGTAGAGATAGAGAATAGCTCCAGATTTAAGAAAGTGTTTACAGCGACATAGATAACCGACTTCATAAGAAGCAGAAAGAGCAATGAATTTAATAGATGAACGCCAAGGATTTCTTTTCAAGAGAAATCGACTTCCCTCCTAGAACTGCCCGCCTGTGGAACTCTGTTCTGCTGGCCTGCTTTCCTACTGACTACAATATGGCTGTCTTCAAGTCCAATGCAAACAAGTTATTGTTGAGCTCTCCCCCTAAATAATCCATTTCCACCCCATTTCCACCACTATCTATTAATACGTTGTTATTCCAGTGATCACCATACACTCATTAACTCTCATCCTCGAGTGACCTTCGGACTTTGATAAGTGGTGCAAAACAAACAAACAAAAACAAAAACAAAAACAAAACAAACAAACAAACAAAAAAAAAACTACAATTGACACTTCTGATCTCTGCTTCACACCAGCTCCACGGAGAGGATTTCGTGGAAATTTTGAAAAGCTGTACTTGATAGAATTTCAGCTTAATTATCAGAAAGCGTCGTTTCAACAGTGTTAGTAATATACCACACTGCTCGTGACCCGTTGGGTCAGTATCTCTTATATACCTCTAAAACTCTGCAGATCTTGCTCGCTTGTTTATTTTTGTTTTTGTTTTTTGCACTGGCTGACGTCATCATTTTGTGATGTCTTCCATTAAAACAAGAAATGGGGATAACCGTAAACAGTGGATGACGTCACAAAAGGATGATGTCTTCCATTAAAAAAGAGAGATGAAGAATAACCATGCACAGTAGATACCATCACAAATTCATGACATCATCCATTAAACCAGAAAGGAAGAGATCATTTATGATGTTTTACCGAGAGAACTTGTGGTTAAACTGGCTTGGAGTTGTCAACTAGAGAAACCGTCCAGAGCCGTAGAGCACTTGGGTTTAATTCAATTCAATAAATTTGGCTAAAAAAATAAAACTGTACTTGTACAGTTTAATCAAGACATTAAAAAAATGAAAATATCGAAGAAAAGGTTATATATCCGTTATGGAATAAAGTTCTCAAAAAAAATTTCACTTAATTTGATCAAGTAGTTTTTTTTTTTTACAGCAAAAAAAAACAATTTGTTATGATATCAATCAAAAGGTAGCCATGTTTCGATTTTTAGGAAGAAAAGCAATTATTTAAGAGGGGGAGTGGGGGGGGGGAGTCGGCGCTTTAGACTGAGTTAACTCCCCGTGGCGTGTTCTAAAAATTTAAACATGGCTACCTTCAGCGCACTGTCATAAAAACGTGTTTTTCCGCCGTGAAAAAAAAAAAAAAAATACTTGATCAAATTAAGTGAAATATTTTTTTAGAGAACTTTAGTCCAAAACGGATACGTACAATATAACTTTTTTTTTTTTTTTTTTTAGTATTTTCATTTTTTTAATGTCTTGATTAAACTATACAAGTACCAAAAAAAAACAAAAACAAATATAACCTGCATGCTTATAAGTAAAGGATGGTAGAAATTTACATGGAAGAGGATACAGTAGGCTAGCACCTGTCCAAATTCATCTTGAATTGTTGCGTTATTAATGCATACCCAGATTCAGGAATCTTGATTGAGAAAGCAGCCCTCCACCGGTTCAATTGAGATTGACAGTGAAGCAGTTTCTGGTGAAACTCGTGCAAACCTCTTGCTGGTGTAGGATTGAATAATAGGTCCTGAGGTAAATCATGATGGCCATCAAAGAGACTGTAGGCTAAAACGGGAGGGTTGTTACAGAGGGTTTTTTTTTTACATAGGAGTCACCATTTATCAAGGCACAGAGGCCACTCGAGAATAAGGGTTAAAGAGTGAACAATAGTCAGTGAGACAATATTATAGTAATCGCTAGTAGTGTAAATTTAGTAAAATCGATTACTAGGGGAACAGCTCATAAAGAACTTATTTACATTGGACTTGAAGACAACCATATTGTAGTCAGCTGGAAAGCAGGCAAATGGAAGAGAGTTCCACAGGCGTGCAGTTCTAAGAAAGAAGCTTTCTTCATGGAATCTACGTTTAGGTTTAGGCACAGATAAAGAGTGGGGGGAATTATTGATAGTGGTTTCAGCTAGACAAGTGTTTTTCATGAAAGTTTAGCAAGGGGGACGGACCATAGATTGGAGCTGAGACAAGAACTTGCCATGAAAATAAGGCTAAAGCAGAGACAAACTCGCAACGTCTCTTCTGTGAGAAAAAGGTTGCAAGGAAAAGAAAAGAACATCGCCTACGAGGTTACGAAGTCTATTTTGAACTCTGTTAAGGCAGGATATGATCTTTCTAGCAGATCCTGCCCAGATGTGGCAACAGTACTCTATCCTGTAACGTACTTGGCTCTTATATAGGTAATGAATTGCATCAACAGTGAAATATTTACTGGATCGATAGAATGATTCCACTATTTTTCCAGCGACCTTGGCAATGGATTTGATGTACGTGTTCCATTTCAGATCAGGAGTAAAGGTCAAGTCCAGAAGCTTGTCAAAACATGGAGCCTCCCCAAGATGAGAGCCATTCATTTTAATAGATGAATTGATGGGTTGAAAGATGTAGGTGCCAATCGACTGTACAACTAACAAAGTAGACAAGGCAAAGAGATAACGGCAATAGCAAAGAGATGACAAACAATGATGATGGGTTAAAGACAATGGATATCGTGTTTTATTTTACCAAACAAAAAGCCATAAATTATATGGCAATGGAGATCAGGTATCAGCTGCAGTGAGAACAGGCATCTCGCGGGATTCAAATTCTTGCGTCCCTGAGGATGATGTACTTCCGGTTGATCTGAGTCATATATGTTGAAAGTAAGTACGATAACTCTTATCATAGACCATTTTGTGATTACCTCCCTTTTAGGTTGTAATCCCATAATCCCTTTTTTTACCCCCCCGCTTCCTCTTCCTGTCTCAAATGAAAATATACTTCTCTTTATACCCGTCACACACGAGTTTGTGTCCGCCTTCAAATCTTCATTCCAGTTTCTTTTCTCTTTTCACTGAAATGCAACTCGCAACAATCTAGACAGGATCTGATGCTGGAAACTGGAAGCCAGACGTCGATGTGTGCTAGGACTGGTAGGAGGACACGAGTGTTCACTGGAAACTGGTAGCTGGATCAGCTAAAGTAAGAATGGGATTGAAATTCTTGCATCCTTGAGGTAAGATAATGTGCCTCTGGTTGATCCGAACTGGAAACTATAGAAAAAGTATGCAAGGGGATGGTATGAACATCCAGGAACATGTGCTATGATCTTATAAATAAACGAATTAATAGACAATAGTATTAACAAATATAGATAATGACAATATAAGTCTCATTAAAGTATTGTGAGATTGATATATGATGTAACGTCACCGAAGCAATATTAATGCGTTCATGATGTTAGTAATTGTGAATTTACAATATACTTGAAAGAAACTAGAAAATGTTTCTGGTTTAGAATAAAAATCTACTAATAATTGTAGTATAATTGAATGATTTAGATGTTAAATTTCACCAATGTGAATTATATTATGAAAAAGAAATATTCATAGTTGAAAATTAGTAACGTCCCGGCTGTACTATTAAAGAAATACTCCGCTGAGGTTGTTCCAATTCTCTCTAAATTTTTCAAAAAATGCCTTAACGAATCTTGCTTTCCTTACTGCTAGAAAACTGCTTCTGTGGTACCAGTTTACAAGAATTCTGGCAAAAGAACTGACTCATTAAATTATCGCCCCATTAGCCTCCCTTTTTTTCGCCAAAATATTTGAGTCCATAATTAATCAAGTCCTAGTCCACCACCTTACAGTTACTAAACTTCTGTCCGACCAACAATATGGATTTAGGCAAGCCTGTTCTACCGCAGATATCATAACTGTAATCTCTGAATGGATAAAACAAGGGAAGGTAGGGCAGTAGCCCTAGATATATCTAAGGCTTTTGACAGGGTATGGCACAAGGGTCTTCTCATGAAAATCACATCATATGGTATTGCTGGACGAATACTTAACATAATTAAATCCTTCTTAAATAAGAAAAGAACCCAGGTTGTCCTCGATGGATATACATCAAAAGAATATGATAGAAATGCGGGTGTGCTTCAGGGGTCGATCCTTGGACCTTTATTATTCCTGATATTCATAAATGACCGCCCTGATAAAATTGTCTCTGAGATAGCTATATTTGCAGACGACACCACGCTCTATGGCAGAAAACAAATGGATGCAATCCTGCCAAGACTAAGCTTGTTTCCTTTAATAATTACAAGAAACCTTCTCAACCACCAATAGCTATGGCTAATGAGACCTTACCTAGAAGTTCAAACTCCTCGACTTAACGTTCATAGGAACATAAGCTGGAACAGATATATCGAGGGCATTGCCACGGTTGTTGTGAGGAAGGTGGGCTCACTCTACCGTGCTAGAAAGTTACTTACGCCTGGAAGTATCCTGCACTTCTATTGATACATTTGAAAAAGACAATTGATGGCGAGCTCTTAGTTTGGGAAAATGACTTCAAACTAAAAAATTATGCAAAATACTGTTAGAAACTCACTCAATATATGTTAACGTGACATAGGCTGACATATATTCCATGGGTTTTTAACAGTATTTTGTATACTTTTTTAGTTTGAACTCATTCTCACAAACTTTCTGTGTTCAACAACGAGCATGCCGACATTTTTCTTTTTAAACTATATCGATAAACACTGTATGCTTTTCAAACCGATTACACGTTTTAAAGTGAGTAAAAGCACTAAAAACTTTTGCAGATAGGTAGAAGAGTAACTTATCTTGACTTTGATGACATTTGTTTGTTATATGTTTGTTTTTTGACAAATTTTTCGAATCTGTGTGTATAGTAAAACAAACCCAAAATTCATTGCAGCTTTCTTTTTTTTAATGTTTTGATTTAATAAAAAATATTGTTGGATCGAGCGTCCCAAATTATGAGATTTTTATTTTTTACATGGAAATCACCACTTATCAAGGCCCAGAGGCCGCTCGGGGATAAGGGTTATTGTGTGTACAGTCATCAATTGGATAATATCGTAGTAATCATTAGTAATGGAGATCTGATAAAGTCTCTTATTTAAGGGGGCGGTTTGTCAGGAATTAGTTTATGTTGGACTTGAAGACATCCAGGTTGTATTTAGGTGGGAAACAGGTAAACAGAAGAGAGTTTCACAGGTGTGACTTCTAAGAAAGAAGCTTCGTTTATGGAATCTACATTTTTATTTAGGCACAGATAAAGAATGGAGAAAATTACTGATAATTGTTTCAGCTAGACGGGTGTTTTTTCATGAAAGATTGGCGACGGGGGACCAGAGATTGGAGCTCAGACAAGCACTTGCCATGGAAATAATGCTAAAACAACGACAGGCTCGCAACGTTCCTTCTGTGGGAGAGAGATTGCAGGAAAGAGAAAAGGGCATCCGCCACAAGGTTACAAAGCCTATTTTTTACTCTGTCAAGGCAGGATAGGTTGTTTTTAGCAGCTCCTACCCAGATATGGCAGCAGTACTCCATCCTTGGACGTACTTGGCTTATATATAGATGAGATGAAAAAATGAACGAATTTCCTAGTAAAAGAGACTTGTCTCTCTCTGCACAGTAAACGATTGTCAAACAGTGCCATTTTTTATCAATGCGAAACTGAACATGTGAAGGATTAGGTTAGAGTTAGATTAGAGTTAGTGTTTAAAACAAAATATTAACTCTATGAAAAAAGAAAAAAAAAATTTTGAAAGAAAGTAAAAAAAAAAAGCAAAGGTGCATTTTTAATTGTAAAGTACTTCAACCATTTCTGAAGCTAAGCCAGATTTTCCGGCAATACTCGGGACTGACTAGATAAGTGCTGAAATGCTCTTGATTCCTTAGAAAATAGTGTTTTATAATTTTTGAACAAATTTTGGTGTAAGTCCAGAATACAACCTAATTAAAAACAAAAAATACAGAAAAATCTTTGATGTACGTTCTTGTCACAAAACGAAAATGCCATAATCTAAAATCATGTAAATCGATCGAATATTGTTTTTTAACTAAGAAAATAAAATTTTGTAACAAAGGAATTTTGATCCGCCGTATTTGATAAAGTAAGATAACTCTGTTCGGACTACCGAGATTTTAAAATCAGTCTTATAATGGCTACAATATACTATTTATTAATTGCTAAACCTTGTAAAAAATAATTCTTTCCATATATATAAAACTACTTGATTAATTTACGTGAATTTTGGAATGTGGCATTTTCATTCCTTGACGAGTACATACACCAGAAAGATTTATATATATATATATATATATATATATATATATATATATATATATATATATAATGTTGAATAAGAACCCAATTTTTTAATAAAATTGAAATTAGATTTAAAAATGCTGTAAAGGGAGATAACCAAAACGTGCTTACTCCCCCTTATTTAGTTTCGCCGACAACAACAGCAACAACAACAGCAAAAAGCAAAATACTTTAAGAAACCCACCCAATATAAATTATATGGAAAAATGCGCGCATGAAAAGTAATATTTTTAAGATTTTATTAAACCTGGAAAAGTAAAGGACAAGACATTCAACCTGGAAAAGTAAAGAACAAGATATTCTAGTAAAGTAAAAAATAAGAATTTTTTAGACTTAAAATATTGCAGCTAAAAATAAAATTTGAATATTGATAAATATTTTATTTATTATTTGCATATGTTGTTGTTTATTGTTGAGTTAGAAAGGGTGTCAGTCGCTGGATTGAACTTATTTCCCCCCCTATTAAAATGAATTAAATGATCCTAATTATGATATAATAAAATTATTAATTTTTATGTAAATTATAAAATTATTAATTCCATCTACTAACTAACTAATGAATTAATTTTATTCAAACAATTTTCACTACATAAATATATGCAAATAATAGGGGGGAAATAAGTCCAATCCAGCGACTGACACCCTTTCTAACTCAACAATAAACAACAACATATGCAAATAATAAATAAAATATTTATCAATATTCAAATTTTATTTTTAGCTGCAATATTTTAAGTCTAAAAAATTCTTATTTTTTACTTTACTAGAATATCTTGTTCTTTACTTTTCCAGGTTGAATTTCTTGTCCTTTACTTTTCCAGGTTTAATAAAATCTTAAGAATATTACTTTTCATGCGCGCATTTTTCCATATAATCCATGATTTTTCCAGGCATTGCTATTGTATTAATATATAAATTTATAATATTTATTAATGATTGTCAAAAAAAATTAGCTTTCAAACACACATTTATGCAATATTTATCATTCAATCACAGTAGTTCCGAGCCAGGGTCTCTACCGAGACTGCGGTTCATGAATTTGTGATCTGTATAGAGCGTAAACTAACAAAAAAGAAGATGGCACTCGGTGTCTTTTTAGATATCGTTGGAGATTTTGACAACATACCCTTCAGTAGTATGTTCAAGTCGCTACGAGAACTCAATGTGCCACCAGTACTCATCCGATGGATTGAGTATATGGTGAGGCACAGAACAGTTCAAGTAGAACTACTGAGGGCAACTGTTAAAAGGGAAGTAGTTAAATAAAACAACCAAAGTGGGATTTTATCACCTTTACTATGGAACTGTATGCTGAATCCTCTTTTAAAGGAGTTTAAAAATAGGAATATTTATGCCCAGGCTGATGCTGATGACATCGCAGTGCTGGTCGCGGGTTCAAAAGCATCATTGGTCAGACGCATTGCCAAAATGGCATTAAATATTCCTAATAAATGGTCTAATCGAAATGAATTAGAATTCAGTAGCCGTAAAACAGAAATGGTCTTGTTTACATATAAAAGGAATTGCCAACTTGGTGACCTTTTTCTGAGTGGACAGAAATTGAAACTTTCGCAGGAGGCAAGGCTGTTAGGGGTAATCCTGGACAGTAAGCTAACCAGGAAAAGCCACATAGAAAAGATTTCCTCCAAGGCGACTGCAGCCTTTATGCAATGCAAACAAATTGTGGGGAAAACCTGGGAAGTTAACCCGCATGTAATGAGGTGGATATACATTGCTATGGTATGTCCCATTTTGTCGTATGCATGTGTTTCCTGGATCCGCGGGACAGAGAAACTGTACTTGAGGAAGAAACTCCAGAAGGTACAAAGACTTGCTTGTTTAATGACTTCTTCAGCATATTCGAGCACACCTACTGGAGCATTGGAGATGCTGTTGAATATCCCTCCGATTAAAGAATTCCTGAAGACAGAAGCGATACGGGGATCCTATAGAATAGATCTCATGGGTCTGTGGTGGTCAAGATCTGTTGGGACTACTGGAAAAACAAAGAGTCACGTGGATTTGTGTAATGAGGCTAGGAAGGAACTACCGCTCTTGCATGTGCCGGGTGACCTTATGACTAAAACCAGATCATTTGAAAAGCATTTCACATATATGGTTTATGACAGAACAAGCGCAAGAGATTACGAAAAAGAGCTGGAAAGCAACGTAATCAAATGCTATACTGATGGATCTAAAATGAATGATAGGATTGGTGCGAGTGTTTATATAGAATACTCAAACCACCTCACCTGTCAAAAATCTTATTATCTTGGTAAACTGAGGACGGTCTTCCAGGCAGAAGTCTTCACCATACAGGTATCATTAGATACAACACCAAACACCAGTCATGAGCTGGCACCATTGGATGTGGTACCAAACATCACCCCCGCCTTCACCGAAGAGCAGGATCTCAGACCTAAGTCTGACAAGTCAGCTCTAACATTCGGTAAACATCACGACAAAAACCAAAGAAGAAGGAGAGATAGCGCATGTTTAAGACTTTTGAATCTGAGGTTCTGATCATGGAAGATGTTCAGCAACAGGAAATAGCTATCCTTTCAGATAGTCAGGCAGCTATTAAAGCATTGGAGAATAGTACGGTAAGATCCCAAACCGTACTGTGCTGCATTGAAAATCTAAACCATCTAGGAAAAGAAAACCGCATATCTATTTCATAAGGAGAGTTAAAAAAAAATTAGTTATTAAAAAAAAGTTCGGTTTTTTTAATTATAAAAAAAAACGATACACGGGATTGAACCTAAAATCTTTCCACCAACCCACGGTACTCTAACCGTTACGCTAACATGTCATATTGGCAAAATTGCAGTAAAAAATATTTATATACAAAAAAAAGTTATGCAAAATAAAAAAAAAAGCGTTAGTCACTTATGTATGTACTTACTCTCCTGTTTGTGAACCCACATATTTTGTTGTAACTTTTTTTCTACTGAACCAATTTTCGATTTTTTTTTTCAAAATGTAGCTAATGAGGTGTTCTATCCAACTATATAATCTGTTTGAAATTTGGTTGCGAACGGAATTAGTGGTGGGGGTTTGAATGTGTCTCGATTCATTCAATTTCGGACTTAAGCATATATTCAACCACTACCATGGTTGAATGATTACCGTGACATTGGATGGATTTCTAACAGTATTTTGAGTACTACTACAGTTTATCGCCGAAAATGGAGATGCCATTTTTTCGGGCAACTGTCGTCAGAACCAGAGGGAGAACTCAGTATTTTAAACTATGACCGGAGCATGAAATAATTAACAAAAAAAAAAAAAAAAAATGGTAAATGTGTTACCTTACGCTACAACAGAACCTCAACCACTCTAATTTGTTTTTTCTTTTTGAAGTATTCAAGGCCGTTGACAACTAATTTGATAATCAAACCCGTCGCAAATTTACCGTTTGTATAGTATGAACCCCTGGACCTTGGGACTATTTTGCACCATTTCACCACCTTTGTGGTAGTGTTTTTCTTACATGATACGCTCGCGTAGTGAAGTGATTTATCACATCGCGGAGGAATCTTTAAGCGGCCATTTGAAATAAAAAAGTTAAAAAAAAAATGTGGTTAATTTTTTTTTTTTTTGTCTTACGTAGTTTTTAATGCTTTTTAATTGATCTAAAAATAATAAAGTTTTTAATGCTTTTTAATTGATCTAAAAATAATAAAGTTTTTAATGCTTTTTAATTGATCTAAAAATAATAAAGTTTTAATGCTTTTTAATTGATCTAAAAATAATAAAGTTTTCACAAGCGGTTTACAGAACCATAAGCACTCAATATTTTATGTTTTTCGTTCTGCTTTTTTTTTTATGGGGAGGGGGCGGATTCAATTATAGAACTTGTGTAGTTTAACAGGTGCTTCTGCAGTTTAATTAGCCATTTTCCCATAAGTAACGCGCCATTTACCGAGTAAAATATTGTTTAACATTTCACAAAAATTCTGTTTATATTGAGGAGGGGGCGTGGGGGGACAGGGGTTGTACTGGGGCGGCCACCCCAGCACTACCCTTGTCCCCTCTACTTCTGGGTTAATCATCTTGGCAAAATATAGGGTTCACTTGATCCCAGGGGGCCCGCACTGCTGGTGAATCTTCATGATACGATCCACATCCACATTACACACAATGGCTTCACCTGGTCGTTACAGAGTCTCAGAATCTCTCCAGGTATCAGCCAGCAGTCACCGTTTATGTACTCATGTCAATGCATCTGCTCTGTTGATTGCAGACCTGATCAATGCTACATCTATGGCCAGATCGTATTCTTTGATGATCTCAACCAGGGTGGCAAGCCACCTTTGTATTAAAATCTCACACGCTGCGCATGTAGTGAGCCGTGCTCTTCCAGACAGTGCATCGGTTATCCACTGATGAGTTCACGCAGAGTCCGTGATAATATGTAGTACCCTGGATTGCCACTGAAGTGCCAGGTTAACTCCCTTCAACGTGGCATCAAGTTTGGCCAGGTTTATTTGTCTAGAATCATTCTCTGGCCGAAGCCAGCAGGTGTCTTTGATAATGAAATCATAAGCTGCAAGGGCAACTCCCAGAGCTAGTGAACAAGTGTCCACGTTGAACTGTGAATTCATTCCCGTTGATGCACCATTTCCCTTGCACGGAGTCATCACTAGTCACCCTGGCCACAGCATGCTCTGTAGGGTGGCATCATGCACTTCATCGTCCCATCCTGACGATACGGATGTTGTACATTGTTTTATGGCCACCATTACCACACTAACCCAATCACACACAGGGAAGTGGCCTACCAGTTTTCCACAAACAGAAAAAACGCTCCAACGAGTGATGTTGGATGGAACATCACCACTGCTCCTCCAGCAGAGTCCTCCTCGCTATCACTCATGCGCAGGCCAAGCTCTTTTGCCTCGTCTCGCAGACACTCCGGTTCCTTGCATGTCAGTCCAAAGTTCTCAAAGTGCTCTTTAACTGAGTGGGTAGATATAAGGCTCTCATTTACAAAGATATCGATGTATGACAATGTTGACTGTCACACAGCCTCATCCTGTTGCCGGATCGTGTGCATAATTGTCGTCATAATACCTAGTGCCACATTGAGACCAAACCCAAGCCTGATAAGACAATAGCAGGTTCCCTTACTTTCCACAGTCTTAAATGGCCACAGCGCTTTTTCAATGCATATCTGTAGGTAGGCCTTGTGCAGGTCCAAAATTACTATGCCCAACTTCTGCTGCTGCTACTCTCTGGATTTGAGTACACAAACATTATCCCCTATCGCACTCCGCATGAAAATCAGGCTCGTTGAGGGTAATCGTGGTGCAAACGCATTTCTCACGTTGGGGAAACTCTTTCTTGCTGGTGCCATCCACAGTGATTCCACCCAGGTGTGTAATTAAGTCTATCCCCAAAAGTAGATCATACCCGAGCAGCTCCCTGTCTACAACCAGGGCTCGCATAGCTGTTGCAGGCCTATCGCCAATGCTTGTGTGGATGACGCTCACCCTGCAAGAGGCCAGTGAGCCTCCGCCTACGGTTAGCACCGGAATTCTCTCCTGTGTATGATGGTCTGGGTGTACCCAGTGTCTACAAGCTCGAGGTGCTCACGCCCATTAACACACATGCTCACTCTGGGCAGCACCTTGTTCAGTGATGATGATCTGGGGAGAAGACTGGCACTGTAGCTTCTTCCCCTTGTTTGTTCCTGGACAGGCGCGGGCCAGGTTTCTCCAGTTTTTACACTAGTAGCATTTAGGCCGTTAAGCCCCTGAGTCAGTAAACGCAACGAGAGACAATCACGGGCCAAATGGTTAGGCCCGCCACACTTGTAACTGTGCCCAGGTTCTGCAAACCACCCTGTGATGGCTGCACAGCTGCTGTTTGGTCTACAGTGCCTAGGCTCTTTTTTAGTATCACCCATGCACACGCCAACACTTCTGAAATTTCCATCTCGTCTACCTGGGATGAGACTGAGAGCAGATCTTCCACACTATTGGGAAATCCTGCAACAAACGCAGACGCATACACCAGGCATTTGTCCGACATTCCTCCGAACCAGACCACGAGATTCTTCAGTTCTGCTAGATAAAAATCAACTGTCTCCCAGGGATTTAACTTGCGTGCCATGAATTCCTTTCATGCGGCATCTGAATCTATTGCAAACTCTGTGCATAGGGTGTTTTGGATGCCTGCATAGTCCGTCTTCTTTTCATCAGTTTGTTGCTGGTATACTGCGAATGAACCCCCAGCAAGATGCATTGGGACCACGCATTCCAGACGCATCACACCGCTGAGCCGGCATATCAATTCTGCCTTTTCCACCCATTCTTTCACTGACTGCTCAGTGCTGCTGCCATTCATTTCAATTAATGTCAGATGTGGATCAGAGTGCTGATGATGTAAAGAGAGAAGCTTGGTTTTAGATGCATTAAAAGTAACCAGCTATTCTTTACCCTATTGTACTACGTGCTCAAGATCAGAGGAGAGAGAATTGGAGAGAACTTGGTCGTTTACTGTCTTAGATGTGCTACCATAAATGGTAGTGTCGTCAGCATAGATGTCTACAAATGATGTAAGGATGTGATTTGGAAGATCATTAATGTAGATCAGGAAAAGAGTTGGGCCCAGGATGGACCCCTGAGGGACACCGGCATTAATACTGTGAGCTTCTGATTTTTGCCCATCAACTACTACTCTTATGAACCTATCAGAAAGAAATGATTTAATAATTGAGAAGACATTTCCAGCAATACCATAGCTAGAGATCTTATGAAGTAAACCTTTAGGCCATACCCTATCAAAGGCCTTAGATATGTCAAGAGCAATTGCCCTAGAAAGGTTGCCTCCGTCGAGAGATTTGCTAATCCTATGAGATATAACTGTAAGCACATCTGCTGTAGATCTAGCATAACGGAAACCATATTGAGTGTCACTAAGAAGGTTATTTTTGTTGAGATGGTTGATTACTTCTGTATTTAATACAGATTCCAGCAACTTACTCATGACGCACAGGAGACTTATTGGCCTGTACTGAGAGGGGGATGAGCGATCACCTGAATTCTTAAATACAGGGCATACTGATGAAATTTTCCAGGGAGAGGGGAAACTATTCTCCTTACGACAACGTTTATACAGTTTTGTAAGTATGGGCGCTAGTTCAGGTTGAAGTTTTTTGAGTACTATAATATTGCAACCATGACAAATAATTTTAAATATTTTTTTCGGGGTTATGACCCCTTTGTGCACGATTATGTCTAAGAAAAATGCCAATTACCCAATTTTCTGTAAAAATTACTTTTAACTAGAAATAAATTTTTACTCGGTGACTTTTCGTAATTTTTGGATATATTACTATTTTCGGCACAAAAATTAAGTACGTAATACTGTTTTTGCTTAAAACAGCATATTTAAAAAAAAAAATCAATCAGTGGACACAGACACTGTATTAACAAGCACCAACAAAACATTCGTATAATTGTAAGAAAAAATGATTTCTTCTTTTTCCACTATCTTACTAAAATTTCAATGGCGGCGATAGCAAAAGCGATGGTTAATTATTATACAAAATATACAGAAAGAAAAAAAAAAAAAAGAAAAAAAAGAAAAGAAAAACGATTCCAGTAAAGGGAAGTAATTAACATGCGTTCTTGTAAGAGTTATCTCCCTGGACTGTTTTTTATTTGTTGTTGTTGTTGTTGTTGTTTTCCCTCTTCCCTACTTTAATTTAGTTACTTTGATTGCTCTTTATATTTAACATCCTTTGCCCAGGGATCAGTTTTTTTGTGTTTTTTTTATTAATTGCAAGCACCCTCACCAGTCCTTATGGAAGACAATTGTCCCGAAATTCCCCATTGTATTGTCTTGTTTAATCACTTACTTCCAAATTTTCCTTCGTGCGATTCATTCAAGACATCCGTTTATCAAAGAGAACGAACGTTCTACGTGATCGTAATAGCGTGACTGATTCGTATTTACACATAAAAATAATTCTTACCTTATTACTTACGCTACAACAGAATACCGACCACTCTAATTTGTTTTTTTTTTGGGGGGGGGGGGTATTCGCAGTCGCTTACAACGAATCTAATAATCAAACCCGCCGCAAATTTACAGTTTGCATGGTATGAGTCCTTGGACCTTGGGACTATTTTGTGCCATTCACCGATTTCAGTAGGTGCGAACGGGCGTAGTGAAGTGTATTATTACATCGCGTAGGAATCTTGGCATGCCGGAATCTTTAAGCGCGCCCCCAGCACCGACCGCCCCCCCCTCCGCAATGTAAACAGAATTTTTGTGAAATGGTAACTGTTGGCACGTTACTTATGGAAAAACGGTTCATTAAACTGCAGAAGCACCTATTAATGGAATACCTACCCCCCCCAAATGTGGTTCATTTTTTTTTTTTTAACTTTCTTATTTGAAAGATTCCTACGCGATGTGATCGCACGCGAACGTATCATGTAAGAAAAATACTAACGAGGGCGGTGAAATGGCACAAAATAGTCCCAAGGTCTAGGGGTTCATACCATGCCAATGGTAAGTTTGTGGCGGGTTTGATTATCAGATTCGTTGTCAGCGACCTCGAATACCACTAAAAAAACAAATTAGTGGCCGGTGTTCTGTTGTAGCATAAGGTAATATTTACCCATTTTTAAAAAAAATTTTATAAAACATTTTCATGGTAGTTCAACTTTTTGGATTTTTTAGTGTTCTGCTTTTTTTTTTAAATTTATTTATTTATCGTTTCTTACTCACGTTCACACCAAACAGGCATATCGTCACTTGGATGTAAGGCATGACTATTTTGGACCATGACTAGAAAAGATTAACAAGATGTTGGTTTACATTACATTTAAACCTATGCATATTTGTACAATCAGGGAAGCCGGTAGTAGGAAGGAAATACCAAAGTCTAGCTGTTCGAGGGAAGAAGCTATTAGAGTAGACAGCTTTCTGGCATTTAGGGACCTCAATAGTGAAGGGGTGAGATTTTGCTGCTAAGCGGGCTTGTTGGGGATATGTACGTCGAGGGGGCACCAGTCTTGACTTTTAGTGTTGCCCTTTATTGTTAACCTTGAGATTCACTTCTCATAGTCTATGCCACTATACCACTATCAGCCGGTCACTGAGGTGTGACCGACAGACGTGTTATAGTAAATGTCTTAAAGCGGTCTCATGAAGATGGGCCAGTCATTAGGGTCTGTGTAGCAAGAAGAAAATAATACCTGAGATGTTGGATCTGGGTGTGGCTCCTTTCTTTTCTCAAGATGATCTCTTCACCCTGGTGGCATTCTGGTGGGAATCTTCATCTCTTTGTCCTCAGGGCCGCCTTTCGACTTCAGACATTTATGAAGGCATTCATGGCAGACAAGAAAAATGACACGCGACACAATTGTAATATACATAAGGTATAACTAACTATTTTATTTTACAAAATATATATTACAATACATATTACAATTAATTTTTACAATTAAAACTGGATAATAGGCTTTTCGAAGCTAACTAACCTACCCTAACTAGTGTACGGAGAGACAGACTATGCGTCCTCACATCATGGTGGTCGTGCAGGAAAGAGATAGAAAGATAGCAAGGGAATTATGGGAAGGGATTTCTTTGTATCTCCACGCTCATGGCCAAATTACCACCCGGTCATGCTGTGGAGTTAGAAACAGTGGCACAAAGAAATAGTGCCACACCACTCTCTCTTTGGTTGAAACAAAACTAATGTCCTTTTTACAACTCAGCCGACTGTCACACTAATTTACATTTCGGCACTCTTAATGAAACCAGATGTTGATCTTTCAAATAATTGGTGCATGTGATAGAGATGCAATTTCAGTTCTCTGCATGCATCATGATTTCCACTGACCATCTAGGTGTCACCAAGATATTGTTATCAGCAGAAGCCGCTGACCAGGGTGTATAAAAAGGGTGCGTTTTTTCTTTTTTTCTCACTCAAGGACTTGATTGGGGCTTGTTCCCTATCCTTGCTGCTGGATGAGATGGTGACTACTCCAGTAGGCTGGTTCCCCAGATTCTCTGCTAGATGAAACCGTGATTCATTGCAGTTCTCCAGTCTACATCAACAATGGCAAATGGCAAGATGATAGCAATAGTCAAACAACCAGTGCAGTAGCAGCTCAAATCCCCATTCTCTGGCAATCTACAATGACTACCACATCAGCTCCCTCTCACCAATGTTCAACCTTATCTCACTGTAGTAGTGTCAGAACTTTTCAGTTATTAGAGTTCATGTGATTATACAAGAGGAGACAATATCAGGATTCGTCATTCTCTGGTCATCTCTTCATCTCTGTGTGGCAAGCAAGACATGCATGTAACTGCAAATCCATTGCGGATAACATAATTTCTACATTTGTGCAACTGTCATTCCTTTGGGTTTTCTATGCCAAACCTTTCTCAACTTCGTATGCAACTGCTGCACCTTGCTGCTTTGAGTTTCAGAGGTAAAAATCTTTAATCTTGCACATATGATGCAAAAGTATGACTAACGATGTGGACTTCATGCAGACCAGATAATCCTTAAGCACGATCTCTGTGACCTCTAATTTGCTCAACATCGGCAACAAAATACAGCACCCTGCCATCATCATCATCATCATCATCATCATCATCATCATCATCATCATCATCATCATCTACCACAGTTCTGTTTTTATTTTACAATTAGCAGCAGCTTCCTCCCACCATTACATATTAGGGGTCACCTCAGCCAAGATCACTGGAAAAATGCTTGGATCATTCTACCACTTCAGCAGGTATTTTACTGTTGATGCAATCCTCTATCTATAAGAACCAAATACGCTCTAAAATGGAGTACTGTTGCCACATCTGGAGAGGAGCAGCCTGGCACGCCCTGTCCAGCCTTGATACAGTTCAAAACCAAGTAGGTGATGCTCTTTTCTGTTCTCTACAACTGCTTTTCCACGGAAAAGACTTTGTGGGCGTACGTTTGCTTTATCGTTATTTTCATGGCAAGTGCTCCACTGAACTCCAATCCAATCAAATGAAAATCAGTCCAGATGGATAAGGTATGATTCCCTATTGACCGATGTTACACCTTTCAAAGAGAACTGTATCCGTCCCCTTATTATTTAAAAAAAATTTTTTTTTTTTACATGGGAGTCACCACTTATCAAGGCCTGGAGGCCACTCAGGGATAAGGGTTATTGAGTGTAACAGTAATCAATGAGATAGTATTATAGTAATCATTAGTATTGGAGATTTGATAGAGTGTCCTACTTAATGGGGCGGTTTGTCAGGAATTTGTTTATGTTGGACTTGAAGACATCCAAGTTGAAGTCAGGTGGGAAACAGGCAAATGGAAGAGAGTTCCACAATCGTGCACTTCTAAGAAAGAAGCTTTGCTCATGGAATCTACGTTTGAATTTAGGCACAGAATTTCTAATAGAAAGTAGATCATACTCTAGCACTTTATCCTAATCCTAGATAAGAGAAAAATCCAGGTAGTCCTCGACGGTCGCACATCTAAACAATATGATATAAATGCGGGAGTGCCCCAGGGTTCTATCCTTGGACCTCTATTGTTCCTGATATTCATAAATGACCTCCCCGACAACATTGCCTCTGAGATGGGTATATATGCTGATGACACTACACTCTATGGCAGACACGACAGGAAGACGAATGAACACATTTCTAAAGAAATGGCAGAAACACTAGAGGAAGACCTCCAATCTGTAGTGGAATGGGGACAAAAGTGGTTGGTCGCGTTCAATGCTGCCAAGACTAAACTAGTTTCATTCAATAATTACAAGAAACCCTCTCTACCACCAATAGCAATGGCCAACGACTCTTTATCTGAGAGTCCATCTTTCAAACTCCTTGGCCTAACGTTCACAGGAAACATGAGTTGGAACAATTACATTGAAGGCATTGCCAGGGCCGCTGCAAGAAAGGTGGGCTCTCTCTACCGTGCTAGAAAACTACTAACACCCGAAAGTATCCTGTACCTCTATAAGGCCACCATTCGCCCATGTATGGAGTATTGCTGCCACATCTGGGCTGGTGCATCTGCTACTAGTCTCTCGCTCCTTGACAAGGTTCAAAAGAGAGTCGCAAATCTGATAGGCCCTGAACTGGCATCTAAGCTTCAGCCTCTGTCCCATCGACGAAATGTTGCATCCCTCTGCCTGTTCTACAAGTATTTTAGTGGTGAATGCTCTGATGAACTGCAATCACTTGTGCCCCCACGACGCGAGCACCCTCGACAAACCCGACAGGCTACTAGATCCCACCCCCACACTGTAGAGGTCCCTAGATGTAAAAGATCTTTTTACTCCAATAGTTTCTTCCCCAGAACCGCAAGACTCTGGAATTCCATTCCAGGTCCCTGCTTCCCCAACAGTACTGACGTGCAGAAGTTCAAGTGTAACGTGAACCGACACCTTGCTGCCCAAATCCTAACATAGTACCCCAGTAGTTGTTGCCCCTGATAGTAGCCCCCTACACCAAAGTGGCAATTTGCCTTGTTTGGGGTGAAAATGTAATAAAAAAAAAAAAAAAAAAAAAAAAAAATTCCTAAACCTACTAAACCATATCTAACCATACATTCCTAAACCTACTAAACCATATCTAACCATACATTGCTAAACTTACAAAACTATATCTAACCATACATCAACTCGACTCTCTCGATCCAATACTGTAGCAAATTTAACTGCTTCCACTGCATGAATTTTTACGTATGCCCTCTCTCAGTATAAATGAAAATGGACAGCATAATAATGCCCTTTTTAAACCACACTTGAGGAGTGAAAATCTTCTGTAGAAGCTAACCTAAATGCCCGATTTTCCAGGAGATATTAACCTAAATAACCAATAAATATTAACTACCCATGCGGGGTCGCAGAAATACCTGGATTAGGACCCAGGCGCGGGGCGAACCCCCTCGGAGCTGATGGACCCGTAGGTCTTCCCAGGCCATCCGTCTAGGAGAAGGAAAACTCTGAAACTAAACCTAGGGGAGGGAGGCCTCTTCAGTCCTGGACGACAACCTTCCTAGAGCTGGTGACTCAAACAAATCACCGGTTGGCAAACCTAAACTGCTTAAGGAGGAGATAGACTCTGTCTATCGCTCGGCTTTCATACTCCTTCTTTGCCTATTGGCCAGGCGTAGAGGTACTATCACAGGGACTCGCTTGAATCACCCAGTGGTTGACCTTGTTTCCTGACTAGGGTAATGAACGCCGCTTTTCCCCACTCCTGCCACATCCCATCCCCCTAAACTGGACACAGTGGGGTGCTTCAGTGCCATATATGTCAGTGCAGTTGGACTGGGCTGGCTTTGCCTAATGGATTGAGGGTACCGGATTGACAGTTCCTGGCTGCTGTTTCCGACTGATAGTACAGGAGCCCTAACTCTTTGGTAGCGCTTAGAGCGGCTGCTCCATCAACAGTTGTAAAATATCGGGATGTTTGTAGTGCCATGTCGCGCATGGAAAGGGACCCTGCACTCATCCCCGGTGGGCTTTCCCGAGGCCACAATCCTGTGGGTGAGGACAGCTGATGGTCTACTTGTATTGCATGTCTGGTATTCTGCACAACTACTTGTCCAGCACCCCCTCACTCATCCACCCTAACTGAAACTTTTAAATAAAATAAAATGAAATGACAGCTCAAGCAAAAGTTACGTTTAAACCAGGACCAAACTCAAAGAAAACCAACCTGCCTCCTCCCTTGAGGCTTGCATTTACTAATATCCGCGGGCTTAGAACTAACTTAGATGATGTTGAGTCATTTCTCCTTGTAAACACCCCGGATATCTTAGCATTAAGTGAAACTAACCTTCACTCCTCCATACCCTCTAACCACTTTAACATGCCTGGTTATCTCCCACTCTACCGTAAGGACTCGGACAGACATATGCATGGACTTGGGGTCTATATTCGTAACACCCTCCCCCTGACTAGAGAAATAAAACTAGAATCAGACGACCAGGCCTTTATGTGCTTCAGACTAAATATGCAACATAATATTAGCTACTTGTATTTTCTCTACCGCTCTCCCTCAAACCAAGACTGTACCCTAATAAACAAAGTCTCAGACAGCATAGATATAGCACTCTCCCTCGATACTAGCGCACAAATACATGTATTTGGTGACTTCAATGTCCACCACAGTAACTGGCTAGGATTCTCAAATCACACAGACGTAGCTGGTAGCGCCACATATAGCTTCTCTATATCTCATTCCCTATCTCAGATGGTTACATTTCCGACACGTTTCCCAGACCAGCACGATCAACATGCCTCACTTCTAGATCTCTTTCTGACAACAGTTCCCAATGACTGTACAACAAATGCCCATAGCCCACTCGGGAATGCTGATCACGCTGTGATAATGGTAGAAATCAGCCTAAATTCTCGCCCTAAAACTGAAGACCCACTACTCAAAACAACGAGGTATTACAAAAAGGCTGATTGGGAAGCCATCAGGGAGCTCATCAGAGATGCCCCATGGCAAAATATCTTTACTCTTCCAGCGGAACAGTGTGCAAATGAGACAACTGAATGGTTCAAAACTGCTATTGAAGCACATGTTCCCGCACGGAAATACTATAGCAAGCCCCACTCCCCCCAATGGTTTACTTCTGCTTGTGCAGCTGCCATTTGTCAAAGGCAGCATGCGTTCCGCAGATTCAACCGACATAAGTCCAGCTCAAATAAACAGAAGTTTATAGAAGCTAGAAATAATTGTAAGAGAGTGATAGACACAGCTAAGTCAGATTACTCTGAAACCACCAGAAAGCGCATCGAAGCACAGAAATTAGGAACCCGGGATTTTTGGAAAATCTACAACAGCGTAGTTAATAATGGACAGTCAATTATTCCCCCACTAACAAACAATCATGAGGTTGCTTGCACGGCAACTGACAAGGCTAATCTGCTTGCCAGTCGGTTTGCCTCAAACTCCACACTGAACTCGGTACACCACTCACTCCCTGATTTTCCTCTGCGAACAGACGCCACACTTGACGACTTGAAAATCACCCCTTCTCAGGTACATGCTATTATAAAAAACCTAGACACCTCTAAAGCATGTGGACCAGATCTCATCCCGGCTGTGCTATTAAAAAAATGCTCTGCCGAGGTTGCTCCAGTTCTGTCCAAACTTTACAATAAATGCCTTAACGAATCTTGTTTTCCCGACTGCTGGAAAACCGCCTCTGTGGTACCAGTCTTCAAGAATTCTGGTGAAAGAACTGACCCACTAAATTATCGCCCCATTAGCCTCCTCCCGCTTTTCGCCAAAATATTTGAGTCCTTAGTTAATAAAGCCCTAGTCCAGCACCTAACAGCTGCTAAACTCTTGACTGACAAACAATATGGATTCAGGCAAGCCCGTTCAACAGCAGATATCTTAACTGTAGTTTCTGAACGTATATACCGTTCATTGGATAAAACAGGGGAGGGTAGAGCGGTGGCCCTTGATATATCTAAGGCTTTTGACAGGGTATGGCACGATGGTCTTCTAAGGAAAATTAGATCATATGGAATCACTGGAAGAATTCATAACGTAATTAAATCCTTCTTAAGTAATAGAAAAATCAAAGTTGTCCTCGACGGACGTACATCCAAACAATATGACATAAATGCGGGAGTGCCTCAGGGGTCTATCCTTGGACCTCTATTGTTCCTGATATTCATAAACGACCTCCCTGATAATATTGTTTCGGAGATGGGTATATTTGCCGATGACACCACTCTCTATAACAGATATGAGGGGAAAACAAATGAACACATATCCAAGAAAATGGCAGAAACACTAGAGGATGACCTCCAATCCGTAGTGGAATGGGGACAAAAATGGTTGGTCTCATTCAATGCTGCTAAGACTAAGCTTGTTTCCTTCAATAACTACAAGAAACCTTCTCTACCACCAATAGCAATGGCCAAGAACACATTGCCTGAAAGTACTTCTTTTAAACTCCTCGGCCTAACGTTTACAGGGAATATGAACTGGAATAGATACATTGAGAGCATTGCCAAGGCTGCTGCAAGGAAGGTTGGCTCCCTCTACCGTGCTAGAAAACTACTTACGCCTGCCAGTATCCTATACCTCTATAAGGCAACCATTCGCCCATGTATGGAGTACTGTTGTCACATCTGGGCTGGTGCATCTGCTGCTTGTCTCTCGCTCCTGGACAGGGTTCAAAAAAGAGTCGCAAACCTGATAGGTCCTGAACTGTCATCTGGGCTTCAACCTCTGTCCCATCGACGAGATGTTGCATCCCTCTGCCTGTTCTACAAATACTTTAATGGTGAATGCTCTGACGAACTGCAAACACTTGTACCTCCCCGACGTAACTACCCCCGACAAACCCGACAAGCTACTAAGTCTCATCCCTTTACAGTGGAGATCCCTAGGTGCAAGAAAGCCTTTTACTCCAATAGTTTCTTCCCCAGAACTGCGGGTCTTTGGAACTCCCTTCCGGGATTCTGCTTTCCCAACTGCAATGATATGCAGAAGTTCAAGTGTAATGTTAACAAACATCTTTCTACTCTTCTCCCTTCATAATGACCCCGCTAATTAATTCCCTAATAGTAGCCCCCTGCTTCAAAGTGGCACTGTGCCTTGTTTGGGGTGAAAATTGAATAAAAAAAAAAAAAAAAAAAAAAAAGATACAGAGTGGGGAGAATTATTGACAGTAGTTTTAGCCAGACGGGTGTTTTTCGTGAAAGATTGGCGAGGGGGAGGAGGCGAGAGATTGGAGCTCAGACGAGCACTTGCCATGGAAATAACGATAAAACAAAGACAGGCTCAACATCTCTTCTGTGGGAGAGAGGCTGCAGAGAAGAGAAAAGGGCACCCCCCACTAAACCACAAAGTCTATTTTGTACTCTGTCAAAGCAGGATAGGCTGTTTTTTGCAGCTCCTGCCCAGATGTGGCAGCAGTACTCCATCCTTGGACGTATTATTATAAAGACTATCATCCCTACACCAAAGTGGCAATGTGCCTTGTTTGGGGTGAAAATGTAATAAAAAAAAAAAAAAAAAAAAAAAAAACTCATCACTAGATGATCACGTATGATTGTAAATATTTCAATATATATATATATGTATATATATATATATATATATATATATATATATGCACTTCAAATATATATATATATATATATATATATATATAGTAATTTATAAAATATATATGGCGATTAAGCTACACTGAATATTCTGCGTTTCATCCACTATAGGATTCGTCAGGCTTATGCGCGAATTCTGTGGTTGCTTCTTGTTTTTATATATGTTGAGGATTTCTAGTTAGCCAATCAGCTTTCTAGTATCCACTGCGCCCCCTCCTATCAGCCAATGGGCATGCATTTTATCGAACAAAGGATCTGTTTTAGAACTAGGTTAGTGGTTTAAGGTAGACGTTTTCCTTCCTTTTTTTTTTTATATATATATATATATAAATATATCTATGTGTACACACACACATGCACATATATATACATATATATATATATATATATACATATATGTGTGATCGTTTATGTATATTCATGTTTATTTAATTTATCTATTTGTTTGTTTTCTATTGTTATTGTTAGTTTTAAAGCTATTTTGTATCGCTATCCTAGAGTAAGTTTTATTTTGTGAACACAGTTGTTTGCTATTTCTCGTCTACAGTTTAATAGATTTTGAGGTTCTTTAAAGTACAGGATAGACAATTTTTTATGGAGGCATAATTTACATGGGTCGTCTAAATGTCTACACGTGGTAGCTTGTCTCATTATTTTCCATTCGACTACCGGCAAATGTCCGCTTTCTTTGAATTCCCAGTATTTATTCGCTAGTGTTGTTTTTATACAGTGTTTTTTATTTTTGAATGTACTTTTGTGGATGAAACGCAGAATATTCAGTGTAGCTTAATCGCCATATATATTTTATAAATTACTATATATATATATATATTTGAAGTGCATATATATATATATATATATATATATATATATATATTGAAATATTTACAATCATAGCTTTAAAACTAACAATAACAATAGAAAACAAACAAATAGATAAATTAAATAAACATGAATATACATAAACGATCACACACACACACATATATATATATATATATATATATATACTAGCAAAGATACCCGTGCTTCGCACGGAGCTTTGTTGCGCACTCGGGTACCAAAATCTGTGGGCACCTTTCCAGTAAGTTGATGTTATAAGAGCAACGATTGCATAAGGTGATTAACATTTTAACTACCTCTTGTAGTGACTGAAATTCAATCAGGAACTTCACAAAACATTTTCATCAAAAAGGAAGGTTACTTGATGTTACATAGTAAATTTTTCATTGAAGTCATTTTCAACTCTTGCTTAAATTTTATCTTGCACATTCAATACTAAAAACTTACCACAATCAGATCATGTCAGTTTTTCCTCATATCCATTTCTCGAACTTTTCACTAAAGAGCCTCAGGGTAAACTACATTTCTGCTGCTTTGATTTGGAGCCAGAATGTAGAGTTTTTCTGAACTTCCTGTCCGGCTGATGGAGACGTAGAACATACCGTGACTGAAGCAGTCTGATGTCAAGTCTGCGCCAATGGTGTTAAATGTCTGACCTTGACTTTTGTTTATGCTCATTGCAAAACACACCTTCACAGGAAATTGGAGTCTCCGGAATTTAAATGGAAGTACTGAGTCCGATGGAACTAAGGGGATCCTTGGCAGTAGAACGGTTTCGCCTTTGTAGGGACCACAGGAAATGGTGGCCTCAAGTACATTGGTGTGCAATCTGGTGATAACACATCTGGTTCCGTTTGTTATTTTTGGCGGTTCCAAGGATCGAAGAATCATGATTCGCGATCCAATTTTGAGATTTAAAATGTGTGGAGGCATTCCAGATATCTCCAAAGAGTTTAAAAACTCCACAGGGTAGTGAACAGCTTCATATTCATTAGTAGCTGAATCAACTGACTTGTATTGCTTTGTGTCTCCTGGAAATTCATCCATTATTGAATTGTTCAAATGATTCACATTGCTGTTTAATGGCGAAATAATAGCCCTCTCAGCAAGCCAATCCGGTGATTTTCCATTGTTTTGCAGGTCTGGGTACACTTTGTCTTTCAGTTGCTTCTGATTACCGACACATTTACCAAGCGCAGTTGGAATCTTAATTGTGTCAGGTGAAGAAGTGATAGGAAACTGACCATTACCGATTTGGAGAAGCAATTTTGAGAAGTCTGCTGCAGCTGTGTTATCAGAGATATAGGCTCTCATATTAGTAGTCAGTCTCTTCACTATAACGTGCCTCCAGAGATAGGATTGTTTCAAACTTGCATTGACAATGTTAGCCCTTGTGCCATTTTTAACCACTGGGAGGATTTGACGGAAATCACCGCAAAATAAGGTTGGAATGCCACCCATGGGATTCTTGTTTCCTGTGATGTCTTGCAGTGTTCGGTCAATTGCTTCATAAGCACTCTTGTGCGTCATTGGGGCTTCGTCTACAATGATTGCAGAGGTGTCTCTAATTACAGTTGCCAAGGCTGAGTTACCAGTAATTTTGCAAACTGGCTGATCCATTCGATGAGTATCCAAGGGTACTTTAAAAGTGCTGTGAAGAGTGCGGCCACCTTGTAGTAGAGTAGCAGCAATGCCACTGAATGCTGTTGCAAGCACAATCTTTCTCATGGATCTAATCTTTGCAAGGATCAAATTGATTACAAAAGTCTTGCCCGTACCACCTGGAGCATCAAGAAACATCATGTTTTTGTTCATTTCACCTTGTGCTTCCAACATTGCCATGAATGAATTGTAAACTTCTCTTTGAGAATCGGTCAGTTTTTCTTGCATATTTTCTGCTTGTAGGGAAGTTCTTCAAGATTATAAGTAACTTCACGTTGATACTCTCTCGCGAGTCTTTCATCTCTCCCTTGCATTGGTGCAGGTAATCCATAGCTTGCCAATGGTTGACCGCACATAAGGAGAACTTTTTCTTCAATTAGACAAAGAGTTTTATTGTAGATGTCCTCATTAAAATCTGCTTCTGGATTGTTAACTTCTTGCCTGTATCTGTGAAGAATGTCTTCAGATATTACATCACGAAAAGCCATCCAGATCTCAAGAGGATTTCTTGGCTCACAGGCTGTTAAAATTATCACAAATAGGCTTCGCAAATTTGAAGGTGATTGAGTGGCACTTGCCTCTCCTACTGCTTGATGCAAGTGATGGTCATTTTCTAGAAGGCCTCGAGCAAGGCACGCTGCTCTGTATGTTTCAAACACCTGACCATTGTATGCTCGCAAATCTTGAAATGAAGTTGGACCAGCAACCTCATTGAGCAACAGGCATAAGAAATAACACTCCCCTGCTTTTGGACTAATCGTGTAGATTCTCCCAATGCATGGTGCCTTCCATACATCATCATTTTCAGTACCTTCAACTTGTACCCCACGCATTCTTCTCATCCATTTCTTTGTCGATTTGTTCCAAGTGTAAAACTCAGGGACTTCTACGTATTTGAGACCCCTTGCAAAGTCATCCTCATGGCAGAGTTGAAAAAATGCTGTCAAAGTTGTGGCAGGCGGTGGACCTTGGGCTCGTTCCAGAGCAGTATCAGCTGAGAACATGACACGCTGCCCATTTTCAAGATGAACAGAAAGTTGTACAATTGGGGGGAAATGTTCATGGATGGGATGTTCCAATATCCTCCAGGCTGCCTCTGAACTGCCGACATACCTTGCATTCTGGAACTGCTGGATCTCATCCACAATGTGACTTTGTACTTGGCCTTGTTGGTTAGCTGCTCCATCAGTTCTTTGTAGTTCAAACACTGCTTGATCACATCCTTTATTCACGTATTTGAGGACATATTTGATGCTTTGGATCGAGCTGCAAATTTCTACGTTAATGTGAGCGTTGAACTGCTGAAGGAGGACCTTGTTGTACGGAACAATCCACTGGTTTGTTATTTCTTGATTAACATACCGACCATTTCTCTTCATCCTTATTGTACCAGTCTGGCCTCCATCTTCTGGTTTTCTTCGCCTGTACTTGGGGTAAGAGTCTTGGCCTTGCTTGGTACACTGAAGAAATTCTTTTGGGTATTTTTTGGAACATTTGTTGTCAATCATACATGGACAATTTGGATTAAATGGTCCACAAGGTCCATGCACCATATGTGCCATCACTTTAGCATGAAGATCAGGATCTTCCTCTTTGTCAGGGATCTCTGCAGATATGCAGAGATCCATTTTTTCTGGTAGAAGTTTGTCCTCTGGGGCCTGCCAGGTGAGGATGTGTGCATGCGGCAGTCCTCTTTTTTGATATTCAATACTGTACAGGAAAGCCCTCAACCTGCCAAATCCTCCCTTTTTAATAAATTCAAGTAACTTTTTTAGCTTCTGCCTGAAAACCGTGGCAACAATATCTGGACGATCCTGAGGGTCTTGCCCTTGAAGACAATTTTCTGTAATTTCTGTCCACTTTGGATTTGTTGTGAACATGATGAAGAGGTCGGCTCGGCCCATTCGCCGAACATATGCCATGGCATCACTTTGACGCTCAAACATGTATCGAGGGCCTCCTGTATAAGTTGCCGGAAGTACAACTCGTTGACCAAACTGTTCTGGATTCCCATCCTCCCTAAGAATTGAATCTCTCAAGTTGCTATAATTGTCAGCTCTCAGGGTCTGTTGCTCACGCCTCAGGAACTGTAAACGTTCTGTTTCAATCTTGCAGTACACATCCACCAGCCATTGTTGAAATAGCCTTCGGTACCAGAGAAAATAGTTTCCAGGCCGAGTCATTAAATGGTACGAATAAAATTGCTGTTGGGTAACTTTTCGCCCATTGGATGCCTTCATGTAGATGTTGTAAGATGGAGAACCATAGGGGTACATTAACGGGTACATTAAAGTATCGTAGAGGGGATGTAGTTCGGAGATCCATTTTAATGTATCATTTCTAAAACGCAAGATAATATCCCGGTTAGCTGTTGGTTCATTCTCCATTAATATTCCAATCTCATACGTTGTTGTTGGAGCATTGAATCGCCGTGGATGCTCTTCTTGCGGCCTTCGGTCTTCCCTTATGACAACTTTATGTTCTACCAAGTGTTCTTCTTCAATCCTCTCCTTTGTTGTTTTCAGCTGACAAATAAAGCTGTTGTTCTCATGTAAAAATT
Organism: Euprymna scolopes; assembly: GCF_053919585.1. NCBI lineage: Eukaryota > Metazoa > Mollusca > Cephalopoda > Sepiida > Sepiolidae > Euprymna > Euprymna scolopes. Next base: position 5,711,689 of record NC_136514.1, on the reverse strand, counting down.
CAGTCAGACTTTGGAGAATGTCTCTATTGAGTCTACTGTCACGTCCCCGATTATGTAGTTCCTCTTCCAGACTATCCAAGAAGTAGACTTGAATAAACTTTGCTGGTTCATCTTCAGGTGGTAAAAGACTCCCAATCTGGTGGCAAACCTGGCCTCGAATTCTAAAAGAAGGATTCCACCCATGTACTGCCGCAATTTTGTGACCAAATGATGTCATTGCAAAACAATTGTTATAACTGCGTAGATTTTGCAGAAAATCTTTAGAGATGGGACCATTGCCGGAGAGCAAATCTTGAAGCAACTGAGGCAGTGGTGGAAAGCTATCAAGCACAACTTTGCCAGAAGAACAACAACAACCAGGGGTTTCTCCTTTAAATTTTACAGCTGAGCAATGTTGACATACTTTGTCCATTTTTCCTATATCAGCTGTAGTGAGAGAGTCATTTTTGTTGTAGAGCAATCCTTTTCTATTGCAGTGTTCTATTTCATGGTGTCTCAAAGCAGTCATTCGTTGTCTAGCTGCCTCGTTTTCTGTCAATTGCTGGGGCAAAGTCATACTCTCTCTCCATGCAGCCTCTCGTTGTTGCCCTTGGTATAGGCGAAAGCTTCGTTGGGTTTCCGATTCATTCTGATGTCGTTGAGCCACTCTCAACTCACCTTGTGTACGTCTACTTACCTCATATAATTCATTCGATCGTAATATTGCTTCTCTTTCCAGTGCATATCTTTGCCTTTCTTGAATTTCATCTTGTGATGAATTTAACCGCCTTACAGCATGTCTAGTTCTGTCAGCTTCACGTTGGGTTTCTCTTTCCAAATCTGACAGTCTTGCTCTCCTTTCTCTTTGACGTATCCTGTTAAGTTCTAGACGTCTTTCTCTATCTGAATTGTTTTCATTGGAGCGAATTGCAGCAACTCTTAGTCTATTAGCTTCCAATCTTTCCATTCTTTCTTCCTCACTTTCGTTTCTACTTCGTTTGGGTGGCATAATTTCGGTTTTAAACGGAATTGTTTAACGATATTAATGATTGTAAATTAATTAAGCGTAAAGGAAATGTATACTAACTGAAATGGACGAACTATAAATAATATTTCTGAATAGTACAATTATAAACAATTATATTGTACCTATTTACTATGCCTCCCCACGGGACAGAGTTAGACACCAGGGTCGTTTTTTAACGTGGAGAAAAGGTACAAAAATAAAAATTGTCTCAGTCGTGAAGGATTTCTCCTCCACCGAAAGAGAACAAGAAAATGAAGTGCAGCATCTGAAGAACAGATACTACACTTTGATCTAGACCAAAAGGAATGAATAAAAGCGACCTACGTGTGACTCATTACTTCCGGGTGTAAACGCCACAGTCTAAAAGTAATAATTAAAAAAAAAAGTAAATGTAAAATAAATGTAATACCAACTTAGGTTAACTAAGTAAACAGTACAATTAAAACAGTTCTATTAAAACAAATAATTACTAAGATCTAGGTAATTGTTAGTCTCATTGTTATGGTTTTAAAGAAAAAAATGTGTAAAAAAAAGTTCTGCTTTTGTGAGTACGTGTATTTCTTTTAAATTACATAACCTTTTTATTTTATTATTTATATCTCTTTTAAATTTATATATTTTGTTAGTAAACTGGAAGAAATTCAGTTGAATAAAACCTTGTTCGTGTTCTTTACGTTAAACTAGGCACCGCCAAAAATGGCCGCAAAATCAAGTTGTTGTTTTTTAAAACTAAATTACATTTATTAAAATCCATTATTTCTGAGTAACTTTTTTTTTCCAGAAAGATAAAACCCTGAATTTTATCATATAGAAAACAGAATAATGTAAAACTTTTTCTACTATGTTTAATTAAATTTTAAATGTTAAATTTTCCCAAAAAGTTAACAATTGACATTTTTTGTCTTGCACAAAAAACGTACTTAAATATTTAAAAAAAAAAGGTTTTTGAAATAATTAATTTATTTATTTATTGTCTAACTAAGATTTAGGATGATTTTCTAAGAGAATATGCAAAAATATTATAGGATAAGTACCTGAATTTCAAATAATTCCACTTATTCATATAGGTAACCAGATATTTCGCGTTCATGTAGAGTCGAGATCGACTCTGTTTACGTTTACGGATTATAAGAAGAAAACTATGGAAGACCAAACAGGCCAAAAAAACTTATTTTTCAGTGACGAAAATTTCAATGTATTATAAAGCTGAGGCTGGCCAGTACCAGATGGGTGACCATTTGTATGAGTTTGGTTTTTAATGTATATGTGTGTGGGGGCCAGACTCCCCAAAATGGGGGGGGGGCAATTTAAAGCAGAATAAAAAAAAATTATTTCAGCGCGTTTGGTCCACCGTAGTCGAAAGGCGGCAAACGTTTTCAAACGGGATCGAAAAACATGATGCTATTTTTAACACAAAGGGCACAACATTTATCGAATTTTTTTTTTATATCAATTATTCAAAGCATGCCCTGTTTAATAATGGTCATGCATTATTCGGCTCGCTAAAAAAAAATTGTTAATTTATTTATCAAAAATTTTAAAATGGCTTTTTTCGTATAAATATTAAAAAAAATTTTTTTTTGTTTTGCTTAACTTAAATTAATTATTTTACTTAACATATTCACCGAATTTCACACTTCAAAACTCAAAAGCGGGATAATTAAACACAATCGAAGTTCTGATATTCAGACGTCAAAATAAGGTATGCAAACAATTTCTTTTTTTTTTTTAATCTATAATTCTGTCCCTTACAACAACACAATATGTTTTGTTCAGTTTCAGATGATTATTTTAAGCATATTTGTTCCCACTTCAAAACAAGGGGGAGTTTTGTAAGCAAAAAAAAATATATATATAAATATCGTTTATGAAAAATAAGTACACTGTTATAAAGTTCATTCTTCTCCTAATAATCGCTGAAAATTTCGTATTGATCGGATAATTACCTGATTTTTGGTAGATTTTTAAAAAGACGGTCCGTCAAAAAGTACTGACCTGCCCCCCCAATTTTGGCGGTGCCTACGTTAAACTCATAACTTTAAATAAGACTGGAAATAACTAATTCAATATATAAATAGAAAAATGAAATAAATATAAGCTTTAAGTCTTAAGATAGTAATAATCAAAATGTAATAAATTATTTGTAGTTCAAATCTATGATAAACAGGCTTTCGAAATAGGCTCGACCAGAAAGATTAAATTGGAACGAAATTATAATCTCCGTGCCATTTTCAAAACAACCCCACAAAAGTAACGATATCCTGCAGTTGGTTAAATGGCAATGGTTGTTAGAAAAATGTAAAAGAAAATGCGCTTATCTGTTTATTTTGACCTGTTTTATTTAATTAAAAAAAAATTGGCTATAACTGGAAGAGAGCGTTATGTTTTGGGGGTTGTTTAAAAAATAGAATGGAAATAAAGTTAGTTCCGTTTTAATTGTGTTTAATTGCGGCAAGCGCTAACAAAATCGAAAAATCACTGTTTACATTCGAAATGTTAACTTTTATAGGTTTACAGGTTTGCTGACAAGGCTGGGGGTGTTTAATACAATTATTTTACTAAATTGATTTTTTTCATTTAAAAATAAAATTATTTCTTTTTTAATAAAGTTTTATTTTAAAATATTTGTTTTTGTTTATTTATATAAAATTACGATAGTTGAATTCTTTCAATTATATTGGCAAGTAAAATATAAAAGATTAAAACGGAACGAAATTGAAATTTCCATTACATTTTCAATACAATCCCAAAACATAAAGCTTTGCTCGCCAATGAATTGTTTTGATAATATACGTAAAGTGAAATAAATCGAATATAAAATTAAATGAAAATATATTAAATAATTAAATGTTAAATAGATTTTGTAAATAGTACAGTTGAAATGATTAGAATATTTCCAATATGTAATAAGGTCGAGGTAATTAGTTAAAGAGATTTAATATAATGTGATATGCAAATGAACATAAGTCATTCGATGTGGGGGTGGTTTGTAGACTAGTATATAAAGAAATTAGGCAAAGATTCTTATGTCTCCTATAACAGAAACATCCTAAAATGGGTTCTAATGTTTCTCTACCAGGAGAGATCTACCCTCTTACCTCGTTTATATTTCGTTGATGATGGAGAGCTGTACACACAGACAGAAACACACGAACCCTATTACTTTATAAAAATATAGATATATATGTGCATGTGTGTGTGTACACATAGGTATATTTATATATATATAAAAAAGGAAGGAAAACGTCTACCTTAAACCACTAACCTAGTTCTAAAACAGATCCTTTGTTCGATAAAATGCATGCCCATTGGCTGATAGGAGGGGGCGCGGTTGATACTAGAAAGCTGATTGGCTAACTAGAAATCCTCAACATATATAAAAACAAGAAGCAACCACAGAATTCGCGCATTAGCCTGACGAATCCTATAGTGGATGAAACGCAGAATATTCAGTGTAGCTTAATCGCCATATATATTTTATAAATTACTAACTAGCTCTACCTACGTATTGAGCACTTTTGAAGTAAATACTTTAAGTTTACGCATAAATCTATACTTTCGTATATTAGGTTTATGTGAGTAAATGAAGTAGTTATACTTAGCTCCTAAAACAGTCGAGCACTCTCAAAAGAATTTATTTCACCACATTAAAAATAGATATGGAAAGAGTTAATTTCGAAACATCGCTAAAAAACATCCCCACACCCAGCAAGCATAGCTATATTATTAAATTAATCCAAAAAACGGATGAACTAATACGCCGAATGCGATGGCGAGCAAATTTCTTCCTTAAAAATGAAAATGTAAACAAAAAAGAATCCTATGGTTTTAAAACCCTTAAAAATGCGAAAACAGTAGACCTTTTGATAAACTTTGAAAATGACCTTTTAAACGTAATTAAAAACCTAGAATTCCATAATCAACCCAACAATTTCCAACGGAAACTACACAAAATCGTTAGAAACATAAACAACTCTAATAAAATCTTTGTAAAAGCAGATAAAACCAGAAACTTTTATAAAATAGATAAGCAAGAATATAACAAACTAATCACAGAAAACATTACAAAAAACTACAAAAAACTAGACACAAACGAATGCGACTACATAGATATAATAAATACTGAAAGTAAACAAATTACCGATAAACTAAAAATTAGTGATAAAGTTGGCAAATTGAAACCTAGAGAGTCATACATTCTGCTTAAAGACCACAAATGGGACTTTAATAATAATCCCAGCACCCGCCTGATAAACCCAACTAAACCAGAAATAGGTAGAATTAGCAAAACTATACTTTCTAGAGTAAACAAACAAATCAAACAGGACCTAGAACTAAACCAGTGGGCAAATACTACCGAAGCAATCACCTGGTTTAAAAATATAGAAAACAAAGATAAATGTACGTTCATACAGTTTGACATCATAGACTTTTATCCCTCGATATCCGAAGAACTTTTTAACATTGCCCTAGAATTTTCCGAGGCATACACTGATATATCCTCAGAAGAAATCAACGTCATTAAAAAATGTAGAAAATCAGTTCTAATAAATAACAATAATCAATGGATAAAAACTAAAATGAAAAATTCGTTCGATTTGGCGATGGGTGCCAGAGACTCTGCAGAGGCATCAGATCTTGTGGGATTATTCATTCGATATACCCTCACAAGCATATTCGATACTACGGATATTGGTGTATATAGAGATGACGGACTAGCTATAATAAAAAACTCCAACAAAGTCAAGGGAGAAAACTTCACATATGAACCATACTTAAAAGATAACGCTACTCCAATTTACATAAACCCTAAGTCCAACCACCCACCATCAATTATAAAACACATTCCTAACTCGAACGTAAGTAGACTCAGTAATAACTCAAGCGATGAAAATGCATTTAACAGGTCAACCAATATCTACGAACCAGCCCTAAAAAATAGTGGATACAAAAATATCGATATCAAATATAAGCAACAAAACACCAACAACTATAATAAAATTAAAAATAGAAGAAAAAGAACTATAATTTGGTATACGGCTCCATACAATCAAATGTTAAAAACAAAACTCGGCAAGAAATTTCTAGATCTTATTGAAAAACACTTTCCCGCAACTAACCCCTTACACAAAATCTTCAATAAAAATACCTTGAAGTTATCTTACAGTTGTTGCGAAAATTTAGAGATGATAATTAAAGCACATAATAACAAAATACTAAATGAAAACAATGTAAACAACAACAAAATAAACAATAAAAAAAAGTAGACACCATGACAGAAATAAAACCAACACTAGCAGAAATAATAATAATAATAATAATAATAATAATAACAAACCAACCCCGGACAAGAACAACCATACCATAAATAAAAATACTAATAACGAACAAGATAAATGCAATTGTAGACACCGCACACTTTGCCCAGTCCAAAATAAATGCCTAACAAAAAGCGTAGTTTATCAAGCAACAATATTTGCGAAAGAAAACCCGAATAACAAGAAATATTACATAGGCATGACTTCCTTAGATTTCAAAACCCGATACTATGACCACAAAAGTACATTCAAAAATAAAAAACACCGTATAAAAACAACACTAGCGAATAAATACTGGGAATTCAAAGAAAGCGGACATTCGCCGGTAGTCGAATGGAAAATAATGAGACAAGCTACCACGTGCAGACATTTAGACGACCCATGTAAATTATGCCTCCATGAAAAATTTGCTATCCTGTACTTTAAAGAACCTCAAAATCTATTAAACTGTAGAGGAGAAATAGCAAACAACTGTGTTCACAAAATAAAACTTACTCTAGGATAGCGATACAAAATAGCTTTAAAACTAACAGTAACAATAGAAAACAAACAAATAGATAAATTAAATAAACATGAATATATATAAACGATCACACATATATGTATATATACATATATATATATATATATATATATATATATATATATATGTATATATATGTACATGTGTGTGTGTACACATAGGTATATTTATATATATATATATAAAAAAAAAAGGAAGGAAAACGTCTACCTTAAACCACTAACCTAGTTCTAAAACAGATCCTTTGTTCGATAAAATGCATGCCCATTGGCTGATAGGAAGGGGCGCGGTGGATACTAGAAAGCTGATTGGCTAACTAGAAATCCTCAACATATATAAAAACAAGAAGCAACCACAGAATTCGCGCATAAGCCTGACGAATCCTATAGTGGATGAAACGCAGAATATTCAGTGTAGCTTAATCGCCATATATATTTTATAAATTACTGACTAGCTCTACCTACGTATTGAGCACTTTTGAAGTCAATACTTAAAGTTTACACATAAATCTATACTTTCGTATATTAGGTTTATGTGAGTAAATGAAGTAGTTATATATATATATATATATATATATATATATATATATATATATATGCACTTCAAATATATATATATATATATATATATATATATATATATGCACTTCAAATATATATACAATAAAAAATTTAGAGACAATAAAATATATTACACATCAAACAGAAAATAGACACATCCATATATACTCATAAATGGATAAACGACTATAAAAACACAATAAGAACAAACCAGACAAGACCTGACTCACTACTGCTTAAAATTAATTTACTAAATTATTGACTTACTAGCAGGCCACCCGGCGTTGCCCGGTGATAAAACATGCATAAAAATATTATAATTTAATTAATGCAGATTTCTTGGTTATTACAAACAGAACTACTGTAGGTATTAAACACATTCATTTCCTTTATAAAAAATGGAGTAAAATATATGGAAAGAAACTGAGACGTGCACGCGATTATTATTTCTTCCTGAACAGTTCATTTCTTGTAAGTAAAAAAATACTCGAGCTGAGATCGAGAACAAATACTAAAGAAACTGTATCAAGTACAATAACCATTAGACCAGCTTGACACATTCATTAAAAAGTGTTTTCAAAGCTACTTATTCTTAACATAAGGAAGTTGTCAAGTTTCATGACCACACATGGATGTTTATAAAACAGTTGACAAACAGATAAAAATCTAATGACCCCCCTCCCCCCCCACACACTCCAAGTGCTAGTTTTTCAATTTTGACCCTTTTAGCAGCCCTTTAAAAACCGATTTTACACATGAATACCCTATATACCAAATTTCAAGTCTGTAGATCAAACATTTGTTGAGTATATAGGTTGAGAAGTGTCCTTACACACACACACATTCTCACTTTTAGAGATATATTAACAGGCCGCCCGGCGTTGCCCAGTTGTAAAATACACATAGATATTATACCTCAATTCATACAGAAACTGACACATGTACAAGCAAGTACTATATTCTTTCTAAACAGTTCACTTCTTGTAAGTAAAAAAAACAAAACAACTCGAGCTGAGATCGAAACCAAAACCTAAATACAGTGTCAAGTACAATATCTATTCAGCCAGCGTGACACATTCTTTAAAAAGTGTTTTCAAACCAACTTATATTTAACATAAGGAATCTGTAATGTGAACGTTTATGTATGAAACAGTTTACAAACGACTTCCACATATTTATTTTTTAATTTTGACCCCTTAGAAGTCTTTTTTCCGAATGAAAACTGATTAAAAAGTTTTCCACATATCTTAATAACCTATCATCATCATCGTCATCCTGTGGCCTCAGGCTAAGATAGAACTCACTACACCCTTCCAGTATTCCCTATCTGCCATAGCACCCAAAAGATCTTCCTTGGAGATGAATCTATCTCGAATCCTATCTGGAAAAGTTAACTTTCGTGATCGATTGTGAGATGATTGGTGCCTTCACAAATGATGAAGCACGTTCATCTGTGGCACCTGCACAATGCTGAACAAACTAAACACCTCTCTTGAAAACTGAGTTGATACTCTCGATAAGTCTCCATATACCATTTCTAGAGTTGGGTGGTTTCACCATGATAGATTGGGTACTCTTCTCAAAAGACGTGTGTAACATCCATCCAAACGATGTTGTTGTTTTGTTGAAAGAGTCCAAGATTCAGATCCATAGAGTAGGATTGGATCAATAAGTACACGGAAAATTTGGATTTTGAATTTGCAAGCAAGATTGGATTTCCATATCTTATCCATTTTTTTTTTTTTACACGGTGGTCACCACTTATCAAGGCCCGGAAGCCACTCAGGGATAAGGGTTATTGCAAGTACAGTACGTTAGTGTGGAGATTTGATGAAGTGTTTACTTAAGGGGGGGGGGTAGTTCATTAGGAATTTGTTAACGTTGGACTTGAAGATATCCAAGTTGTAGTCAGGTGGGAAGCAGGCAGACGGAACAGAGTTCCACAGGCGTGCAGTTCTAAGAAAGAAGCTTTGTTCATAGAATCCACGTTTTGATTTAGGCATAGGCATTTGTTACAAGCAGTCCATGCCATGCCCTTTCGAATGTGAAAGTCTTTCTCAGAGTTCCTGGTGTGTGATCCTAGATACTTATAATCTTCATCACATTTGAGGATGTTATTTATGAGGTTTTTATTAAGCTGTATACCAAATTTCGAGTCTTTAAAGAAAACTTTGTTTAGAATGGAGGTTGAGAAGTGCCCTCACACACATACATTCTCACTTTTATAGATAGATAGATAGATAGATAGAATACATATGATTAGATGCTAAATTCTATGAACATCCACCCTTCAACGACTACCAATATTCACCAGTAATGACGCTATGATAATACATTTTTGACATTCATCCCATATGTAAAACACCCAGAAATTTGGCCAGTAAAGTCATCATCAACAGAAGAAATGTTGCCAGTTAAAAAAAGAGTATCTGTAAGCCACGCCCATCAGTTAAAATAATCTTATGGGCGTGGCTTACTGCTGCAGGTGGATTTGATGGTATAACATACTTTAACTAATTCGAATAGAATTCATAATGCCGTGGTGTAGTCGCATGCACGCCGGTTGATTTTTTTGTCAACCAGGAAAACATGTAACAGAAACTTTGTTTTTTTATAAAAATATAAAAAATATTATTTTCTTTATTATGACCGTGTGTGCATGGATCAAGCTAGAGACAGAGAGGGTGGACAGGAGGGTGGGTGGATGGAAGCACGAGCTCATCTAATGTTGCTTTGCCTGCTGGTTGTCTGCTTCTCTTCTGTTTTGCCTTTCCGCTTCCTCTGGGCACTATATATGTGACCTGCTCTCTACAGGTGCTCTGACTTCGGCAACTGGGAGCATCAAATACTTGACCTTTCACCACTAGCAACATCAGGTTTGAAAGCCTGACTTCAATCGTTCAGTGTGTTTTGGTTACCAGCTGTCATGCGTGAATGTACAGTGTCACCATGCGACATCACCACTTCCAAAGAAAAGACAAAAACAAAATGGAAACCATGGGATTTAACACTATCAGGACACTATTGAAATTATCAATTTACTGATACTGTGAAAACTGCAACAGTTATCTCTTTTTAATCGTGTAAAGAGTTGCTTCCTCTTGTCAGGGTTTGTGATGATGTGTTATTTAAGCTTTTAAGTAACTTGGAGTTATCTTCTCTTTGTCTGTATATAAAACGAGTGATTGTGTGTCACTCACTCTCTTGTCACCATGTAAAAAAGACAGGCTGTCTTCTCCGTGTCTATGTTAAAACTAAAACATGCTACATATTAATTAATTTATCTTTTTATCAAGTATCGATATGACTTCCAATATGAATCATATATGAAACAAACAAGGTATGTTTTTTTATTTAATTCATAATTAACTATCAAAGGTTAATAATTAACTAATTAATTGACTAAGAAATACAAATTTCTCAGTCCAGGTACAGACTTAAATAAAGTAAAACACTTACCTGGAACTTCAATATTAGATGAGATAACAAAAACACATGACTTAGAATATATATATATATATATTTTTATTGTACATAGAATTCATCACTTATCAAGGCCCAGAGGCTACTCGAGGATAAGGATTAAAGAGTGTACAGTAGTCAAAGGGATAATATGATAGTAATCGTTAGTAGTGTAAATTTGGTAAATTGGATTACTTAAGGGAAACGGTTCATTAAGAACTTGTTTACGTTGGACTTGAAGACGACTAAGTTGTAGTTTGCGGGAAAGCAGTTCCACAGGTGTGCAGTTCTAAGAAAGCAGCTTTGTTCATGGAATATACGTTTAGGTTTAGGCACAGATAAAGAGTGAGGGTGAATTATTGATAGTGGTTTCAGCTAGACGAGTGTTTCTTATGAATGTTTGGCGAGGAGGGACCATAGATTGGAGCTGAGATGAACACTTGCCATGAAAATAACGATAAAGCAGAGACAGGCTTGCAACGTCTCTTCTGAGAAAGAGGTTGTCGGGAAGAGAAAATGGCATCCCCCACTAGGTTATGAAGTCTATCTTGGACTCTGTCAAGGCAGGATAAGACCTTCTAACAGCTCCTGCCTAGATGTGGCAACACTACTCCATCCTTGGCCGTAACTGGCTTTTATATAGGTAGAGAATTGCATCAGCAGTGAGATATCTACTGGATCGATAGAAGGATCCCACTTTTTTTCCAGTGACCTTGAAGACAACTCAATAACTACTAAAGAAACAGATGAAAAATTTATCAAAGAAGCCTAGAAGGAAGGTGTTAAAATGTTTTTGCCTCCTAATGGGGGTATGACACCAATGATTTTGACGATCGTTTTTATAACCACAAGTTATGATAACCACAAGTTATAATAACCACAAGTTATAATAACAGCAAGTTATAATAACCGCAAGTTATAATAACCACAAATTATAATAACCAACCAATCAGAAGCTTCCAAAGTTACTATAAAAATTGTCGAATTTTGGATTCAATCAGTTCGCCGTCGTCTCTGTCACGAACCTGCATTTGATTCTTCGCCACCATCTTTGTTACTAGGAATTACTTAATACTCAAGATTGGAACTGCAGTGATTCTTTACCGCCATGTTTGTTCAACATAATATCTCAACATTTAAGAGAAGGCGTACGAGGAAAACTTGTGGTAGGAGCAATACATGCGAAATAAAAGCTCAGTTTCAACAGTTATTTTCAACAAAAAGAAAAAAACAAACGAAGATACTACATCTCATCATAATAATACAGTTTCTTTTTTTTTTTTTTCTTTTTTTTTTTTCTTTTTTTTTCTTTTTTTTTCTTTCTTTTTTTTTTACTTTTTTTTTTTTTTTACTCACCTTCAGCCCAAACACATTACCACTTGGACGTTAGGGATTACTGATTGAGACTAAGAAAGATTAAGATGTTGGTTTATGTTACATTTGAACTTCTGCATATCAGTACAGTTTGGGAAGCAAGTTTTCTTATCCGAGTCGTCTATCATTTTTTTTCCTAGCATTTCGAATGTTGTCCCCAACTAAAATAAAAGATCGATGCATCTCTGGTAGAGCAATCTTGTATTGCTCATCACCATCGTAAACTCTAAAAGGCATTAATATATTATCTAATGGCAGGATTACGTCTCTGTTGTAGAGCAAGTAGTATGTTGAGAATTTTGTTGTTTCCCTCACATTTGGTTAATGTGCATATCCCACGACTGTTCATTGTTCCCGACTTTTTTTGCTGAAACGTCATGCATCATCCTATGAAATTTTTCTACTTTGCCGTTAATTTGGGAAGTTATAAAATGACGTGCTTACATGATGTATGCTTTCTTTTTTATTCAAGGTATATTGCCACTTGTACGTAAGGAGCTACCAATTGTGACGATGCCTAAGAAAGATTAAGTGGCACACAATCCGTAACTCATTCCCCCCGTTACAGACCTAACAAATAACCTTAACCAAACGGAATAGATTTCCTTAGCCTAAGTTCTAAGTTCATAGCAACGCAGAAACTAAGCAACATCAAACTTTTCTTTTTTTTTTTTTACTCACGTTCATTCCAAACAAGGCATATTGTCAATTGTACGTAAAGGGCTACCAATTGGGACGATGCCTAAGAAAGATTAAGATGTTGGTTTACGTTTCATTTGGACTTCTGTATGTCAGTACCGTTTGGGAAGCAGGTAGCAGGAAAGGAATTCCAAAGTCTAGCCGTTCTAGGGAAGAAGCTATTAGAGTAGAAAACTTTTTGACATTTAGGGACCGCAACAGTGAAGGGGTGTGATTTTGTTGGCAAGCGAGTTTATCGAGGATATGTACGCCGAGGGGATACAAGTGCAATGAGTTCATCAAATCACATTCCATTAAAATATTTGTAAAACAGGCACAGGGAATACTAGAAACGATATGGGGAGTATAGCAGAGATACAAGAAATTGACAATGGAGAAGGGTGTGGTGGTTAGCAAGGACAACTTCAAGGTTGAACGGATAACGGACCACTGCCCACTGGAAATCACATAAGACCATGTATTCGAATGAACATTTGAAAACTACATAAAGTCAGATACAATGAACCATCAAACTATCGCATTCGGAATACCATATACAATATACATAGTAATCATCTAACGGATGATTGCTACGTATATTGATTAAATCTTTAACACGGGGATTCGTTAATTTAAAACAATGTGATTCAACGACAATGCAGATCCAAGATCAAGGTGTAGTATCTGTTCTGATGCTACACTTTACCTTTTCTGTCCTCGGTCAATGAGAAGAAATCCTTCATGACTGAGACAATTTTTATTTTTGTTCCTATCCAGAGTGTCCCTTTTTGGGAAACTGGATTTTCCCCACATTAAAAACCGACCTTGTGTCTAACTCTGGGGAGGCAAATAACTAGGAACATATACCGATAAGTGTTAGATGAAATAGATTCTTACCTAGAAAACAGCCATTCTTCCTTCTTTGTCATGAATATCGCTCCTGGAATGTGAGGACTAAAGGATAAAAATAAGGACAGCAAGAGTTACAGGGTCCACTTTCTAATCTACTTAACTAGAGAAGCCGATCGTAGTGCACCATCGATGCCGACAACTGTATGTTTGTTGATTAATTAATTGGTGAGCTTTAATGCTCTGGGTGTTGAGGTTAAACTCCTGCAATGCCGCAAGTATAACAAATAGCTATGACCAATGTGAAATGTGAAAGACTATGTGGACCAGACAATCCTAAGTCGTGATCTTGACGTCATAAAGGAACTTCCATCACCATCACCTCTGACCTATGTCTTCATCCAGTTCTAGTGGATGACGTCATCTGTTTATGAAGTGTCCCCTTTGTGATGTTACGAAGAATTTTTGTTAGGAGTAATCCAACACTGTTCAAGTGGATGACATCATCTCTTTGTGACGTCATCGCTTTATGACGTCATTCAGTGTGCACAGACAAACACAAAATAGTATATAGATGTAGATATGAAGAAAAAAGAGAAAGGAGGAAAAGAGGGATTGCACAATACACAGTACTGTCACTATAGACTGCTTCTCTTTTTTCTTCTCCAAGCAAACAGTTAATAAAACATGTTAAAAACACTTTGAAATGAGTTAAAAGCATATATTATTCTGAAAAGGAAACATTAGATAAGTGGATAGTCCTTAATCCACGGAGTTTCGAAGAAATACTCTCCTTCTCATCAGAGGGTAGGAATTAGCAAAATGCGGGATCAGATTTTGCATGCAAAAGTATTTGATGAAACAACAAGTAAGTCAAAGATCTTACTTGATAACAAAAAAGTGAAGCAGAGGGAATATGGTGAAGAAAAAGGTGATTACACATGAATGGATAGTCTGGTGGAAGATAAATAATCCAGTGACGGTAAAATCCAAAAATATAACTTCAAGAAAGTTAATTGAATTTCCATTTGCACAAGTAAAATCCAAGGAAATCATGTAATTGGAAGATGGTCCAAAATAATCCAAAGGCAGAAATCTATGGAATAATATTTCCTTTTTTCCCTTGTACACATTTTTGTGAATTATTCCATGGATTTCTGCCTTTGGATTATTTTGGACCATCTTCCAATTACATGATTTCCTTGGATTTTATTTGTGCAAATGGAAATTCAATTAACTTTCTTGGAGTTATATTTTTGGATTTTACCGTCATTGGATTATTCACCTTTCACCAGACTATCCATTCACGTGTAATCACCTTTTTCTTTACCACATTCCCTCTGCTTCACTTTTTTTGTTTTCAAGTAAGATCTTTGACTTACTTGTTGTTTCATCAAATACTTTTGTATGCAAAATCCGATACCGCATTTTGCTAATTCCTACCCTCTGATGAGAAGGACAGTATTTCTTTGAAACTCTGTGGATTAAGGACTATCCACTTATCAAGTGTTTCCTTTTCAGATTACATATGTTTTTAACTCTTTTTCAAAGTGTTTTTTAACATGTTTTATTAACTGTTTGCACTTATATATATATATATATATATATATATATATATATATATATATATATATATATATATGGGGAACCATGATTTAATAGACTGTTTTGTTTTTAAATCCCTGAAACAGTATTTCCTGGTAAACAACTGATGATCCCTTACATCAACATGAGGACTATTGCAGGTGATTAAATGACTTACTGACTAAATAGTTTTCTAACGAATGATAAAAAAATATAAAAATTAAATAAGTTCTTTTTATATAGTTTTAAAGGTTAAAAACTTCCAAGACATATATATATATATATATATATATATATATATATATATATATATATGGTAAAAATGGTAATTAGTAAAAACCTGAAGAAATTACTCAATACTATTGCAGAGCAAATATATATATTTTTTATTACCATTTTATCTGCTTAGTTACACAAGTTTCGGTTACTGAATCGTATCAGCCGAAACATGTGTAACTAAGCAGATAAAATTGGAATATATATATATATATATATATATATATATATATATATATATATACACTAGCAAAAGTACCCGTCGTTGACTGGGTTCAAAAACATCCTACAGAAAATGGACTCTGATTTATGAAAGTATGATAGGTTATGAAAAGGAAGGGTTGTAAAGCGATAGCTTCGAATTTGGGGGTATCAAAACCAAAGCAAAATATGATGAAAGTAAAAATAAAATCGATAAACCCCATAATTTATTATACCATTCTTGTTCACACTGAAACACTTATCACAATATTCTGTGCATCTATATTAAAAAACCTTGCTAAACTCTATGACATATTTCCATTCTATAGAGGCCAGGCGCGAACGAATACCCCATAATTTTATTATACCATATTTCTTCAAACTGAGACATAATTATCACAGTATACTTACGCAAATAGATATGAAAAGTCTTTATTAAAGTTTGTGCCTATTTCCATTCTATGGAGGCCAGGCACGAATGCAGACCCCACAATTTTATTATACCATCCCTATTTAAGTTAAAACATACTTATCAATGTATTATTATGTACATCTATATCAAAAACACTTGTAAACGTTTTTCTTTTAATTTTTAATTTTTTTATTTCCATAGTTTGTGGACCAGACGCGTACGCAGACCCCACAATTTTAATGAATCATCATTATGCCAGACCAAACATACCCATTCCTGTGTCTCGATACATCTTCTATCATTATATGTGATCAGTTTTCTATAATAGTCAACCATATAGGAGCCTATTCGTGACCAAACACACACACAGACGTTCAGCTTTATATTATATATATATTGTCATCCATATACAGTACTGTTTCGTTGTATCACAACTCATCAGTGCGGCTAGACAAACACCTTTCCCCAGCTGTGGATTGAACCTACAATCATCGCATTGACAGCATATATATATATATATATATATATATATATATATATATATATATATATATATATATATATATATATATATATATATATATATATATATGTATATATATATATATGTATATATATATATATATATATATATTCTGATACATCAAATATGGCGCTATAAAATAATGTCTCCTTGAGGGTGGTGTATCCAATGAGTTTTTTTTTGGGGGGGGGGGTCAGAAGGGTACCTATATATTCTATAATTACTAAGAGTTTTTTTATGATTTTGCAAACTTTAAAATATTTCCATTTTCTTTTATCAACATTTTTCCCTCACCATACCTTTTTTTATTTCAAGGAAGAAAAAAAAAAGCTCTCAACCGTTTTTTTTTTTTCAAAGAATACATATATATTTGTCTCTGATGAGTTGTTTGGTGAATTCCTGCTATTCAACAAAACACATGTAAGATGTACTACATCTAAATCTGAATTAAATACTATGAGTGTGGAATAAATACATTTTCTAGTTTTGGAATGATAATTAGCGACATGTAGATGTATATGTATGTGCGAGTGTGTGTGCGTGTGTGTGTGTGTGTGTGTGTGTGTGTGTGTGTGCGTGCGTGTGTGCGTGCGTGTGTGTGTGTGTGTACTAAACTTTTTGGCCCCCCCGACAAATTCACCCTTGTCCGTTTGTCCGTTCGTCTGTCTGCACTTTTCTCAATAACTACACCTTGGAATTTTAAAAAATTTTGTTCAAACATTAAACATGATATGAGTAAAAAAGTAACAGAACGGATTTTCCAGTAAAACTACGGTTACCCCCCCCTCCCCCAGGGGTGCCTTTTCGGGTTAAAATGGCTAAAATTGACACTATTGTGCTTATTAAAAAAAAATGATTCCTTGGATTTTTATAAAACTTTCTGAAAAGTTATAACTAACTGATTTCTATATAATTTTGTTCATCTATACTTCACAATAACTCTTCAGTGTGCCCCAGGGGCTCTTCTAGGGCTAATAAAAACACTCCGTTTTTGGGACTATTTTACCATATTTGTCTAAAATTTTCTGTGTATGTCTATTTAGCAGTTTTGCATGGTGCTGAACTCAAATTTAAATATGTTAAGGCCTAAACTGCACTGTTTGTTCATTTTCACCAGGATTTGACGTCCTCTGGGACTTTTGGGGCTAAATGGGGGTGGGGAATGCTGATCTTAGTCATTTTTTTATGCCTCGTTCACTGTGCACTCACAGAGGACCATGCATGCTTCACTTGTTTTATCCTGTTTTAGACTGAATGGACAGACTTAAACTATAGAAAACTTTTTTGCCTGTTAAAAACTGGCAAACGTTATAAACTATTGCCTCAGAATGAGTGCTTTATATCCAATTGATGGTTAAATTTGTACTAATTTTTGCATTTAACACTATTCCCTGTCAATCTCTAACGTAGCATCAAACGAATACCATGATACTTAGTTTACCATATCATAACAAAGGTGTATACAAAATTTCAGCCAGATCGGTCTAGTAGTTTCCACGAAAGTAAAAGTGACATTGTGGTGACTAATTCTTGTAGTTTCTGCGAAAAAGTGAAACAGATAGATAGACAAACAAACTGAGAGAAACATAACATAAATTTTTTTTTATTCATTTTTTTTTGGCGAACTGTTATCCTCATCTTCATAGTTGTTGTTTTACCACGTTTCGGCCAACTCATCCTCTGGCCTTCTTCAGGTGATTAACCGCGATGGGATAGGAATGCTGAGTCTTGTAACTTATTTGCTGTTGTCTCACTACGTTTCGGCCAACTCATCCTTTGAAACCGCTATTTTCAGATAATACTCACCTTCTTTTTTTTTTTTACATAGGCATCACCACTTATCAAGGCCAAGAGGCCACTCGAGGATAAGGGTTAAAGAGTGGACAGTAGAAATTGGACAATATAGTAACCGTTAGTAATGGACATTTCGGTAAATTTGTTAACTTCTATGGAACGGCTAATCAAAAACTTGTTTACGTTAGACTTGAAGACAACCATATTGTAGTCAGCTGGAAAGCAGAAAAACGGAAGACAATTCCATAGGCGTGCAGTTCTAAGAAAGAAGTTTTCCTCATGGAATCTACGCTTAGGTTTAGGCACAGATAACGAGTGGGGGAAACTAGTGATAGTGTTTTCTGCTAGACAGGTATTATTTGTGAAAGTTTGGCGAGGGGGGACCATAGAATGGAGCTCAGTGAGCACCTGCCATGAAAATAACGATAAAGCAGAGACAAACTCGCAATATCTCTTC
The DNA here is from genome assembly GCF_053919585.1 of Euprymna scolopes. Taxonomy (NCBI): domain Eukaryota; kingdom Metazoa; phylum Mollusca; class Cephalopoda; order Sepiida; family Sepiolidae; genus Euprymna; species Euprymna scolopes. The sequence goes on along the minus strand of NC_136514.1, from coordinate 5,692,672 downwards.
TGTGAGAAAGAGGTTGCAGGGAAGAGAAAAGGATATCTCCTACAAGACTACGAAGTCTATTTTGAACTATATCAAGGCAGGATAAGTCCTTTCTAGCAGCTCCTGCCCAGATGTGGCAACAGTACTCCATCCTTGGACGTACCTGGCTCTTATATAGATAGAAAATTGCATCAGCAGTGAGATTTCTACTGGATCGATAGAAGAATCCCACCATTTTTCTAGCGGCTTTGGCAACGGATTTAATGTATGTGTTTCATTTAAGATCAGGAGTAAAGGTCAAGCCCAGAAGCTTGTCAAAACATGAGGCCTCCCCAAGACGAGAGCCATTCATTTCAATTGATGCCAGATGGGGGATCAGAGCATTGATGATGTAAAGATAAAAGCTTGGAAAAAGGCCTAAGGATGAGCTAGCCAAAACGTGGTGAAACAACAACTATGAAGATGAGGATAACAGTCTGCAAAAAGAATGGATACACCTCGAGTGGCCTCCGGGACTTGATAAGTTGTGAAAGAAAACAAAAAGAAACTACTCAAATTATGAAGACTCATCTCAAAGGATTCCAAAAAATAAAAAAAAACAAAAATTAATACCATTCGGCATGGACCAGATAATGGTAGACCAGATAAGAACACAAAATTGGATTCATAAAACCATAAAATCCCACCTTGATCGTCCTTTGGGGCCCGTGGCACAGTGGATAGAGGCGTTGAGTCTCTACAATTCCAGGTGAGCATTGTCTGAAGATAGCGGTTTCAATCCAACCCAAAGGCCAGAAGATTAGTTGGCCAAAACGTGTTGAGACAAAACAACAACTATGGAAGGCAGTAATTACTGATGATACAGTCAAGAGACTCAGCATTTCTATCCCGTCCTGGTTAATCACCTGAAGAAGGCCAGAGGATGAGTTGGCTGAAATGTGGTCAAACAACAACTATGAAGATGAAGGTAACAAAAAAAAAAAAATTAATGCACAAATTATGAAGCCTCATCTCAAAAGATTCCAAAAAATAAAAAACAAAAAAAAAATTAAAAAATAATAATAATAAAAAAAAATGAAAAATAAAAAAACAAAAAAAAATAAAAAAACATAAATATTTGATATTTGTTGTTTTATGGTGTTAGTCTAGTCTAAAAAGTTAATTGGTAAGTGGGAAAAAGGTCATTGAAAACAATAGCAAATAAACACTTGATTAAAATTTGTTAATTATTTTTGTAGTCTTAATTGAATTAAAGATCATAAAATGGAAATTATTTCTGAATTAACAGAAATCATATTGCATATTTTTCTGTTTAGTTTTCATCACAATATTTGCTTTAACGCCAGGGTGGAACGATAAAAGTGTCGCCCTGAAGAAAACAACACTAGAGCTTTATTTTAAAACTTTTATTGAAAAAATCAATTCAGGTAATTTGATTTATGTAGTAGAGATGGCATTTATTCAATGTAGCCACATTCAGCATCAATAAGGGCCCGAAACTGAGAGCATGCCTTTTCCACAAGTGCCGGCGGGAGCTTGACGAATACTCATTACATGGTGGTGATTAGGTTGGCTTTGGTATTGTGGGAGGTCATGTTGGTGATGTTCTCGATGTATGACCAAACGAAGTAGTCCAGCGGGTTCAGGTCGGCAGAGAAGGGATGGTCAGTGATAAAAGAGTACACAAAGTGGTAGCACTCCTTCTGAAGCCAAGCGTGGATCTCTGTTGACTTGTGGTTGGTTGGTTGTTTTTGTTTTACGGCATATCAACCCTTTTCAGGTTATTTAATGCTGAATCCAGTGATTTTGAAGAAAAAGTTTTAATAGAGTATATTTGTTTTGTTTTGTTTGTCAATTGTTTCACGAATGCGCAAGTTTTCATCAAATGGAAATGGAATCATGTCGTCTTTTCTAGGGTGACAATTTTATCGTTCCACCCTGTATATGCTGGCATGCATTCGTCTGGATTTTTTTTATGAATTGTCTTCCAAACTGAGCTATTTCTAGCCAGGTATTCATCCTTCTTTCTCTCAATTCTTTCCTCATCATTTCCTTCACTGTGTTTCTCAGCATCCCCTGGGAATTTAACCCTGATAACACTGACGTGCAGAGACCTTTTCATGGCAGGTGCCCAAGTGAAAAAAATAACGGCAAAAATATAGTAATGAACGTGCCTTGGTCGGGCACAGGCCTATAATATATTCCTCTGAAAAGGACACTTTTAAAACAGGAGTAAAAGGGGCAGTTGCTTGGGCACCTGTAGTGCCCTACCTCTCTGCATATCCCTGCCTACTAACCTCAACTGTTCTACATCTAACACAAGAATTCTCATCCATTCAATGTGGTTTCTTTTTTTTTTTTTTTACATGGGAGTCACTACTTTTCAAGGTCTGAAGGCCACTCGAGGATAAGGGTTAATGAGTGTACTGTAGTCACTGAGACAACAGTGTATTAATACTTAGTGATGAAAATTGGATAGAAATAGATTATTTAGGGGGGTACAACAAGAACTCGTTTATATTGGACTTGAAGACTATACCATCAGAGTCTCTTGTTCTGCACACATCTCTCTATATTCCTATAAGGTGATTAGATCTAGGTATGCATTCATATCTCACATCACACACACATCGTCTCATTTCTCTCCATGTAACATATGTCTTTGTAGGGAAAATGTGGAAACCAAAAAAATGGTTTACCATTAAAACGTCCGTGCGTCATGTGGAATCAAGCTGCTGGGGGAGGGGGGGGGAAGAAACTTTTATAACTAAGCGATCTCGCAAAGTGATGCAAAATCTTGCCGCTCAACTACATAAAAGAAGGCTGCGGGGAGAATGCAGACAGATATTTACGAGAACCCTTGGAGATTTTTGTTGCATGTTACTGAGTCATTTTGCTTTCTTGCCTTTTTTTCCTACTTTTTTCCTGTTTTGTGTTACATTTCTTTCCATGCAACACATGTCCTCAACCTTCACTGTCCAAGTTTCACTTCCATACATCATCACACTGTGTACACATGTCAGACAGACTATTTTCTTGCTTGACAATGATAACTTTCTGCTGGTTATTAGTAGCAGAAATTCCCTAAGCTTGATCCATTCCTAATTTTTGCGATCACATTAGCACCTGCTCCTCCCTGTTAATCGTATCTTTAATGAATATGCTGTTCAACAACATAAATTTATGAAAATGGATACCGCGTGTGAGGATAACATATTTTGTTCAATGTGATTACAGAGTTAATTCGGTAATTGTATCGTTCATTGTTCATGATTTTGCAAAATTTAGCTTACCTCTGTAAGGCTATTCGATACACAGTGGCAGTTCCATAATTGAGTCGGTTTGTGTGCGATGGGGGGGGGGAAAGAAAGATAAAAAAGAGAACGAGAGAGACGGGAGAGGAGGTTGATGTCGCCACCTACGGGTTAAAACATGCACTGCTGGAGATAAAGGTGATAATTTATATGTCTCAACTGAAAGTGTTGTGCATTGTGTTGGTGTGTTCGATCCGCAGAAACTATCGACCAGTTTTTAACTACTGTGTCTCCACAAATATGGTTCATCCAAATTTTCTGATAAATTGGTTAGGATTTATTTTTATTTCTAAATCTATCCTTATAAGTCTCACTTTCCTTATTTTGCTCTTTAGTCCTCACATTCCATGAGCGATGTTTCTGACAAAGGGGGAAGAAATTGATTGTTTGCTGGGTTAGAATCTATCCATCTTACACCTATTCACGGCTAGTTTTTGACCTTGAAGTAGTAGTATATTTTTTTTTGTTTAGATCCTTACATCAAGTGGCTTCATGCTTTTCTGGAAGGATTTCCATTTAAAAAATCAACAATTGAAAAGAAAAAAACATTGGTAAAAGTGAATGCAGACCATTCTATCATAATTAGAAATGGAATTGTACGTTTCTGGCAAGTTAATGAATATGAGATATACACGTTTCTTTTTTTTTTTTTTCTGGAAACAGGAGAGTTCATTCTTTACTTGGTCAGTATCTGTCAGAGGAGATAATTTGGCTATGGTCCAATAGAGATCACTCTAAGATTCCATTACACGTTTAGATGTCTTTAATTCTGCTTAATAACCACCAGCCTCGGTGCCCGGCATTGCCCAGGTGTTTGGAGGTGTGTGTTGAGAAAAAAAAAAAAAGTGGTAGTAGGCAGGCAGGCTCAAACTTGTGATGCGAAGGCCAACAAGAAAGTGAAAGAAAACCTGACATCTTACCCCTGCTCCATGACATGACCGGAAGTTCGGAACGTTGAAATTAGTAAAGTCATTCCAAACGATACGATTACTTGCAAAAATGGCAACACAAAAAGAATGACCCTCCTTGTAGAAAAGTGCCCAGTTGAGGATGAAGAAATTTTTCGATAATTGTCATCCGAAGGGCCGAGCTTTAGAACGATCTTGAGCACAATGGGGAAAGGAGTGGCTGGTTACTTTTAATGCATCTAAAACCAAGCTTCTCTCTTTACATCATCAACACTCTGATCCCCGTCTGGCATCAATTGAAATGAATGGCTCTCGTCTTGAGGAGGCCTCAGGTTTTTACAAGCTTCTGGGCTTGACCTTTACTCCTGATCTTAAATGGAACAGATACATCAAATCTGTTGCCAAGGCCACTGGAAAAATGGTGGGATCCTTCTATCGATCGAGTAGATATCTCACTGCTGATGCAATTCTCTATCTATATAAGAGCCAGGTACGTCCAAGGATGGAGTACTGTTGCCACATCTGGGCAGGGAGCTGCTAGAAAGGACTTATCCTGTCTTGATAGAGTTCAAAATAGACTTTGTTGCCTCGTAAGAGATATCCTTTTCTCTTCCCTGCAACCTCTATCTCACAGAAGAGATGTTGCGAGTTTGTCTCTGATGTATCGTTATTTTCATGGAAAGTGTTCGACTGAGCTCCATTCTATGGTTCCCCCTCGCCAAACTTTCACAAGAAACACGCTTCTAGCTGAAACCACTATCAATAATTTCCCCCACTCTTTATCTGTGCCTAAACCTAAACATAGATTCCATGAACAAAGCTTCTTTCTTATGATTGCACATCTGTGGAACTCTGTTCCGTTTTCCTGCTTTCCAACTGACTACAATATGGTTGTCTTCAAGTCCAATGTAAACAAGTTCTTGATGAGCCGTTTCCCTTAAGTAATCCAATTTACCAAATTTACAATACTAACGATTACTATGATATTGTCCCATTGACTACTGTACAATCATTAACACTTATCCTCCAATCTCCAATCTATGCACCCCCCCGGACTGACTTTCATGAAAAACACTCGTCTAGCTGAAACCACTATCAATAATTCCCCCCACTCTTTATCTGTGCCTAAACCTAAACGTATATTCCATGAAGAAAGCTTCTTTCTTAGAACTACACGCCTGTGGAATTATCTTCCGTTCTCCTGCTTTCCGGCTGACTACAATATGGTTGTCTTCAAGTCTATCGTAAACAAGTTCTTGATGAGCCGCCCCACTTGGTAACAAATTCAGCAAATTTCCATTACTAACGATTACTATATTGTCCAATTTCTACTGTCCACTCTTTAACCCTTATCCTCGAGTGGCCTCTTGGCCTTGATAAGTGGTGATGCCTATGTAAAAAAAAAAAAAAGAAAAAAGATACCGATCTCATGCAAATCTGTCGCCTCTGTCGAACGTTTTAAGCATACATACATACATACATACATACATGCATACATACATACATACATACATACATACATACATGCATACATACATACATACAAACATTTAAACAGACAGGTGAGATTTATATAATAGATGACAACGGAAAACCTGTAGTTAATACATCATCCAAATAAGTTAAAGTGCAATGAATATTGAACATTGAATAAGGTGGATGACGTCAGAAATAAATGACGTCACAAAATGATGACATTATCCACTAAAACCCTGGGGAAGATTCTGGGGAAGATTCTTTATGACGTCATACATGATGTAACAAAAGGATCAAATTATCTACTAAACAACCAATGATTGCTGCATATAAATACAAGACGATGCTATTGGAGCACAGGGTGGAGTGGGTACTAATGTGAATTAGGAGTGAATAAAGTTCAAAGAACTTTTGCCATTAGTAACCAATAGAGTATTGTAGACTGATGGAAGAGTTTATCAGGCACGGAAGCCAAATCTGGTCACTGTTTATGGTTATGCCCACCTCTGTTTTAACGGAAGGCATCACAAAATGATGACATCAGCCTGTGTACAAAAGAACAAACAAGCAAGATCTGCAGAGTTTTAGAGATATATAAGAAGTACTGACCCAACGGGTCACGAGTAGTCTGGTATATTACTAAGACTATTGATCTTACTTGTTTTCTTGCTTGATTGTCTGTCACCATACCCTCTTCATGATTTTTATCAAGAAAGAAATGTATATACTTACTTCAAAATGGATGACATCACTCAGCATGAATGGTAATTGCCAAAAGTAGTGTGATGTCATAAAGGATGAATTTAATGGATTAAATTATTTAATGACGTCATCCACAGTGTATGGTTATTTCCACTTCTGTTTTAATGGATGACGTCACAGAAGATGAATGGTAGTTGCTAAAAGCTGTAGAAGTGTGACTCCCTCTCCCAAATCCAACCCTTCCTCACCGTGGTATGGGTAGTGACAACTTGATAGTGTAAGTGCTACCTGGTTAACAGAGCTCAGGTGAAAATATAAAAGGAGCCGGCATCATGGTTATCTTTGACTTTATGTATGACTAGCAAGGACGTTACAGGTGCAGGATCGTTAATATTGTGTGAGGATAACACCATTGTTTTTGTGCATTTGTACCTGCTATTCCTTTTTGTGTTCTAGGCCAAGCCTTGCTCGACTTTGTATGCAACAGTAAGTATGCAGGAGAGTTCATTCTTTTCTTGGTAATTTTGGCTATGGTCCAATAGAGATCACTCTAAAAACCCAATACATGTTTAGATGCTTTTAATTCTGCTTATGAACGATGACAACGGAACACCTGAAGTTAACACATTACCCAAATAAGTTAAAGTGCATTGAACATTGAATAAAGTGGATGACGTCAGAAAGAAATGACATCACAAAATTACATAATCTGTAGCAGTTAACAAACTATTTACTATAAGCGGATCCATGCCGGTGCCAAAGTGATTCAGCCACACTAACCAATTGGTTGGCAGGGCGCATTGATTTGAGCTGTCCCCTTAAGGACTATTTTTAGCCCTTTGGGATCTCAGCTGCAATCGCCAGAGAGACGCCAGCAAGCGATCGATACAGACCTCTCTCACTCACCCCCTCCCACTGCTACTTGTTGACGACTGCAGTCTGATGGCAGACGACACCTTCAAACAGACATTTACACTTTCTTTCTTTCTCTCCAGTTTGAGATACAATCTCGCCTTTTTTTTTTTTTTTAAATAAACCCTTTATTATTGTTTTGTTAAAAGCAATGTCGTTTGGCCTTGTGTTTATTTAAGTAATTATTAGGAGAGAAATGCACAACATTTCCCTCCTATAAATCCACTAAAACTGTTCTGGATGTCGAAATTAATATCCTGCAATCTCTGATAGGTTTATAAGAGTAGCCGACGATGGGCAGAAACCAGAAGCTTATAATATCAATGCTGATGTCCCCCAGGGTCCCATTCTGAGCCCAACTCTCTGTCTGATCGCCCAAATCACATTCTTAGATCATTCGTAGGCATCTATGCAGACGACACTACCATTTATAGCAACACACTTCCAAGGCCAGCAATGACTAAGGTCTTTCAGATTCTCTTTCTTTTGACCCTGAGCACGTGGTGCAATGGGGAAAAAGGTGCCTGGTTAATTTTGATGCTTCTAAAACCAAGCTTCTCTCTTTCCATCACCAACGCTCTGATCCTCACTTCACCCCAACTGAAATGAATGGCTCTTGTCGTGGAGAGGCACTATGTTTTAACAAATTTTTGGTACTAACCTTCACTCCTGAAATGGATCACATGCATTAAATCTGTTGTCAAGATCATCGGGAAAATGGATCATTCTATGGCTCCAGTAGATATTTCATTCGTGATGCAATCCTCTACCTGCATAAGAGACAAATACGTACTAAGATGGAGCACTCTTACCACATGTAGGAAGGAGCTGCTCAGAGCAACCTTTCCTGCCTCAACAAAGTACAAAACCGACTTTGAAATCTAAAAGATAATGTCCTTTTCTCCGCTTTTTCTCCTAGAAGAGACGTTATGAGTCTCTCTTTGTTCTATCGCTATTATCATGGCAGGTGTTCGACTGAGCTTCACTCTATGGTTCCTGTAAGTCTTTCATGGCAAACACTCGACTAGCTAGCAATTTCCTTTATCTGTGCCTAAATCTAAGCAAAAATTCCATGAGCAGAGTTTCTTTCCTAAAACTGCTCGTCTGGGGGACACAATATCACGGAGCTGCTTCCAGGCTGACTATGACATGGCCGCTTTCAAGTTCAACGTGTACATTTTCTTGAAGAGCCACCCTCCAAAATAAATTATCAAACTTCTGTTACAGTACTCGTTAACCTTTATCCTTGTGTGACCTCTGGGATTTGATGAACGGTGACTTTAAAAACAAAAACAAAAGAGTTATAATGAATAGCTATGGTTTACGAGGAAAACTTCATACAGACCATACAATCCTGAGTAACAATATTTATGGGTTCTGGATGTTACATCACCTACCCTCTAAGGGGAGGTAATCTAATGTCGCAAAAGTCAAAACCAAATTAAATATGTGAACGTTCAAACACGTATTTCGTGTCTTCCATATTTAACTAAACCAATCGTTTGTGATTGAGGTAGGAGAGAGAGAGAGAGAGAGAGAGAGAGAGAGAGAGAGAGAGAGAGTGTGTGCGTGTGTGTGTGTGTGTGTGTGTGTGAGAGAGAGAAAGAAAGAGAGAGAGAAGAAGAAGAAGAAGAAGAAGAAGAAGAAGAAGAGAATGATAGAGAGAGAGATAGAGAGCTAGGGTAAGAAAAAAGAGAGCAAGAGGAGGAGAGAGAGAGAGAGAAATAGAGAAATAGAGGGAAAGAATTGTGGAATTGTCTTCCGTTTTTCTGCTTTCCAGCTGACTACAATATGGTTGTCTTCAAGTCTAACGTAAACAAGTTCTTGATGAGCCGCTTCACTTGTTAACAAATTTACCGAATTTCCATTACTAATGATTACTATATTGTCCAATTTTTACTGTACACTCTTTAACCCTTATCCTCGAGTGGCCTCTTGGCCTTGATAAGTAGTGATGCCTATGTAAAAAAAAAAAAGAAAGAGAGTAAGTAAGTGATCCAATTTAATCCAATTTACCAAATTTCCACTAACAGTTACATTATCCCATTGACCACTGTATGCTTATCAACCCTTATCCTCGAGTGGCCTCTGGGCCTTGAGAAGTGATGACTCCTTTGTAAAAAGAAGAGAAAGAGGAGAGAGAAAAAGAGACAGATAGAGAAATAGAAAGAGAAGAGAGAAAGAGAGAGAGAGAAAAAAGAGAAAGATGTGATGGGATGAATAGTTTTCGCCACATCAGTCGCTCTTCGCTTGCCATCCACGTCTTTTCTCATTCAAGTCTCGTCAGCAAAGGAAGAGGAAAAGAAAGAGGAAAAAGGAGAAGACGATCTCACCTGGAAATCATGTGCTTTGCATAATTTCCGTTTGTGTGCAATCTCGTCTGACTCATAACGTTTCTATGAACACAACAGTTACTATCTCGCATCTGCAGAAGTTATTATTATTGACTCACTAGGAGTAGTCACACGGGCCTTCATCAAGGATTTCTCTTTGAAGAACAACTTGTGGCATTCTCTGGAGTCTGAGTGACAATAAATCTCGCCAGATATCCAGTACTCTCCACCTCTTTCGATAACCCTTGCAGATGAATTTGCATTATCACAACAACCGCTTACCATTGATTTCTGGTTAGCAGCGACCATTGGTCTTCACTGGAATTTGGATGGCAATAAGCTTCCCCAAAGTCCCAGTCCTTTATGCACTCGTCCAGTGAAGGTTTGGCTAGTGCTTTCTCTTCTCGGTCTTTCCATCCTCCTTGACCCTCCTCACTTATTTAGTGTGGTACTAGTTTATAGTGACATGAAAAAAGATTTCTTCTTCTTCTTCTTCTTCTTCTTCTTCTTCTTCTTCTTCTTCTTCTTCTTCTTCTTCTCAGCAACAATGAGTTGTCCCCTTAAGTAATCCAATTTAGCAAATTTCCACTACTAAAGATCATTATGATATTACCCCATTGACTACTGTACACGCGTTAACACTTATCCTCGAGTGGCCTCTGGGCCTTGATAAGTGATGATTCCATTGTAAAAACAACAAAAAAAAACACTTTTTTTTTACTTCAGTTTTATGACGTCCCAAATTATTCTCCCCCCCCCCTCCCAATCTATTTTATGGATGATGTCATCCCTTTCTGACGTCATATCTTTGTGATGTCCAATTTTGTTGGAATGCATAACATCATCCCTTTGTGGCATCATCCAGACTCTACTTGACAGTCCATCATTCAAACTCCTCAGTCTAACATTCAGAGGCAACATGAATTAAAACAAATACATTAAAGACGTTTCCAAGGCTACTGCAAAGAAGGTGGGCTCCCCCTATCGTGCTAGAAAATTACTCACACCAGAAAGCAACCTATTGCTCTTTGCTCTACTCATAATCAGCCTTCTTTTTCAAGAGTTCCCTGAAGTTTGCTGTGAGGTCCAAAAGTCTAGGAATAAAAGGCGCTATGTAGGTAATGATTTCTTGTAGCGTTTGTAGTTCTGTTAAGTTAGTTAGGCTCTGTAGTGATTTCATTTCCTTCATTTTGGGGGGATCTGGGTGTATCTCATTTTTGGTGAAGATAGCACCGAAGAATTTGACTTGTTACCTTTGTTACTGTTAAATGTGAGACCTGCAGTCTGTGCTGCCTCCATCAACATTCGTAGGTTGTGGTCGGGTTCCTCTTTGCTTTGTCTGAAGACAATCATGTCATCGATCGACGCTAAGAGCGTACTTTTCTATGATCATATCCATCTTCTGTTAGAAAACATCTTGGGACATAACTAAACCAAAGGGCATTCTTCGAAAACAATATCTTCCAGAGGGAGAGTTAAAGGTAGTTAACAATTGTGATGCCCTACCCAGCTTGACAGACCAGTAACCGTTTTTGGCGTCAAACTTAGAGAAGAATTTAATGCTGGATAGTTTGTATGAGAGTTTCTCCATTGTTGGTGTCTTGTGGTGGCAACGCATGATGTCCTTGTTTAGATCTTTGAAGTCTAAATATAGGTAGATAAATATAGGTAGATAAATATAGGTATATAAATATAGGCATATAAATATAGGCATATAAATATAGGCATATAAATATAGGTAGATAAATATAGGTAGATAAATATATGTAGATAAATATATGTAGAGTTTGCCGTTGGTTTTGCACACATACCGTACCTTGGGGTAATTGCACCAAATCCAGGGTAATTGCGCCAACTAGCTAAAAGTGCTCTTTTGGCAACCACGCATATAAAGAGCACTTTTTTTTAGTTGTCAAAATTACCCCGGGATTTGGTGCAATTACTCCAAAGTACAGTACACAGTACTGTTAACCTAGTCCGTTGGTTCATCAACCTTGTGGATTATTTCCTGGGATAGCATTTCATCTAGTTCTGTTTTTATTTCGTCCTTCATGTGGATGGGGCATTTCCTGGATTCATGAACCATCGGGTGGTTATTTGGTCAAAGCAAGATGTGGTAATCTCCTGCGAAGTTACCAACCCGATCAGATTGATATGGATATGCTTCCATCAGATCTTTCGTGGAATTAATTGCGGAATCGATTGAAAGAGCAACAAGTATCTGCTTCATAACTAGGGCACACTTTGTTCTTTGAACGGAACAGTGTAGGGTAACTAGCTTTAAGTCCTGGAGGGAGGGTAGTCTTAATATGGTAGGTTCCGATGAGGTAACTACATAGAACTTAATAGAGAAATAAAAAATAAAAAGGAACAAACCGAGTTATGTGTTCATCAAAGCTTTGTCTTTATTTCGAGACTTCCTCAAAATAAAGACGAAACATTGATGAACACATAACTTGGTTTGTTCCATTTTATTTTTTTATTTCTCTATTTTGTCAGAATACTATTTCCATTATTCTTATCGCAGAACTTAATGTACATCCATTCAATCTTGTATGTGCATTGAATCCGTATGGGTCCATATTATGTGATACTGGATCCATTGTAAGCCGTGAGTACTGTCACGCCAGGATATGTTTGTCCATTTTGGTCTACACATTCTGGAAACAATTGCTGGAATTGGTGTAAAGGGAGGGTATTTCATTCTGCACTTGTGTTCACCTTAATTTTCAATTCACGCACTCTTTTCCTGTTTGGTAGTATTTCATCCAATGTGATGAATGCCTCTGACCGAGTACTCATTTTAATATATTTTTTAAATGAATATAAGAACATTTTCTCAAAGTCGTCATTAATCTGATCCTGAACGTTAATAGAGTTTCGTCAGTTTTTATAAGCGTGCTGTATCAGTGTGAAGTTTTTGTTTTGATATACCTATTCGTCTGTGGCTGCCTGTCAGGGTTCTATTTTACTTTTTTTTTACTGTGGCATACCTTAGCCCTGTGGTTCTTCCGACCGCAGGATGAACACATACTGCCTTGAGCCAGGCAGTTTCCATTTTGATGGATACATTCACGTTTACCACACATGTCTGTGTTAATTGGTTTGTGCCTTATTGCATTTATTTGACTGCCACATTTCCTTTGTAGTTCATCCATTTGTCCTGCATAATTCACTGAGGCTTTGAAACTCCTACATAAGTTGGCAACTTCTGGCATAGACATTGCCTTGATTTTACTAAGTAGCTGTTTTTGTACTTCTGGGTATTTTGTTCCAGCAATGATCGATGCGGTTACTCGATTTTCCATGTCATGCTCATTTCTGAACTTGCCTGCAGCTTTCGTCTTGCTAGAAAATCATAAATTTTCTCGGTTTCTTTCTGCGTATATATAATTCAATAACTTGAGTGTTATTTCTTCTGCCTGTCACACCAATAATTTCGTAGGTAAGGTTGACACTTTTGTCCAAACTTCCAACTTCCAAACTTCTGTATACGTAACACACCTTCTCTCAACTCCAAACGAACTTCTGCTAATTCAACTTATTTCTTTGAAATCCAACTTCAAAATGAACGTCCCTCTAAAAAATCAACCCTCTTTTATCTCCAACCAGGAGCGTCTCATCGGGTGGTCACATTGCAGGCATATAAAGAGATAAGGCAGCCATTTTTGTTTCTTTCTTCTTCATTCATTTCCTTCCACGACCGACCCGTTGAATTATGCACACGTGCTAGTTAGGTAAGACACGCGTTTCCCTACAGTATAATTATGCAAGTAGAAGCGTGCAATTCGAAAGTTTGTTTGTGGCTCTGTTTATTCTCAAGACTTCTACCAAATTCATGTTATTTCAATTCATCGGACTACTGTTCTCATCTTGAGTGTGATTTTCATGACATTTCAGTCGATGTAACCTCTGACCTTCTTCAGTAGTGCAGTGGATAGAGTACTTTGAAAAACCAGTTGTAAAAAGTGACATTCTCCTGAAGGTTGAAGGTTCAATCCCTAGTGGGCGACCTAAAAATACAGTTTGCAAATTACTTAGGATGTCTATCCCGTTATGGCTAATAGAACCCTACCCCCCGTGAAGTAAATGAAGGGTTCCGCTCGAAATTTTGTCCAAATGCCCGAGTTCAACAGAAACATTCCCAAGTTTGACAAGATACACCTGAAGAAGGTCGGAGGTTACATCAACCAAAACGTTTTGAAAATGATACTCAAGATGAGAACAGTAGTCCGATGAATCTAAATAATACAAATAACTAATCCTCATCTCAAAATTTCAGAAACATTCTCCCAAATTTTTGCTAGATTGCACCTATCAGCTTTGTTTTTGAATGACCATGAGTTAAACTGCTTTAAACTCTCGTTTCCGGATAATAGAATTATATTTTTTTTTTTACTTGGGACTCATCACTTATCAAGGCCCGAAAGTCATTCAAGGATAAGGATTAATGAATGTAAAATGGTAGTTTAGCAATCGTTAATGGTGTAGATTGGTTAGAATTTGATTATTTATAGGGACGGCTCAACAAGAACTTGTTTACGTTGGATTTGATGGCTACTATGTTGTGTTAAACCAGGAAACAGAACATCGGGACAGTGTTCTACAGGTAGGCAGTTCTAGGAAAGAAGCTTTGTTCATTGAATTTGTGTTTAGATTAAGGCACAGATAGATAGTGGGGGAAATCGTTTATAGTGGTTGTAGTTAGTCGAGTTTGGATTCCACCAAATTTTATGTTTCCCAGCACATAAGTGGTTTGCTTGTGTGGTTCGATATCATTGTTATTATTGTTTTCGATAATATAAAGTCATGAAAAAAAAAGAATAGGTAATTTATAGTTTTGTTCACAGAACTTCCACTATCCTTTGTTTATACTAAATGCATGTGATTTCCACGCTTCGTGACAGCCGGTAAAAAAAAATACTGCCAGACTCCAGAGCAACTATAGAGAAAATCGTAACTTACCAGGAATAGCGTGTGTGTGTTAGGGTTAGTGTGTGTGTGCGTGTGTGAGTGTGTGTGTGCGTGTGTGTGTGTTAGGGTTAGTGTGTGTGTGTGTGTGTGTGTGTGTGTGTGTGTGTGTGTGTGTGCGTGTGTGTGTATGTGTGCGTGTGTGTGTGTGTGTGCGTGTGTGTGTGTGTGTGTTAGGGTTAGTGTGTGTGTGTGCGTGTGTGTGTTAGGGTTAGTGTGTGTGTGTGTGTGCGTGTGTGTGTGTGTGTGTGTGTGTGTGTGTGTGTTAGGGTTAGTGTGTGTGTGCGTGTGTGTGTGCGTGCGTGCGTGTGTGTGTGTGTTAGGGTTAGTGTGTGTGTGTGTATGCGTGTGTGTGTTAGGGTTAGTGTGTGTGTGTGTGCGCGTGTGTTTGTGTGTATGTGTGTGTGTGCGTGTTAGGGTTAGTGTGTGTGTGTGTGTGTGTGTGTGTGTGTGTTAGGGTTAGTGTGTGTGTGTGTGTGTGTGTGTGTGTGTGTGCTTCGTAAGGTTCTGTCACTTGACAAGAAAAAAGGGGGGGAAAAAAAAATGTCGACTCGCAGTTGCTTACGCATGAATAACACAAAACTCTCGCCGTCTCTAAGCAAAAACCCGTGGATAGAACATAAGGTTGAGTTGAAAGAAGATGTGTTACGGGGATGGACACGTGCGACAGACTTTTGAAGGCGATTAGAAAAACCATGGGCGGAAAAGAATAAAAAATATTATTGGAACTGACTTTCAAACTTGAGCAACTTAACTCTTCTCTGTTTATGTTCATAAAGATAAAGTTCAAAATAGACTTCGTAGCCTCATAGGAGATGTCTTTTTCTTTTCCCTGAAACCTCTATCTCACAGAAGGGATGTTGCGAGTTTGTCTCTACTTTATTGTTATTTTCATGGTAAGTGCTCGACTGAGCTTCAATCTATGATCCCTTTCGCCAAACTTTCACAAGAAACAATCCCCCCTCCCACTCTTTATCTGTGCCTAAACCTAAACGTAGATTCCATGAACAAAGCTTCTTTCTTAGAACTGCATGCCTGTGGAACTGTCTTCTGTTTTCATGTTTTCCAGCTGACTACAATATGGTTGTCTTCAAGTTTAATGTAAACAAGTTCTTGATGAACCGTTCCACTTAAGTTAACAAATTTACCGAATTTCCATTACTAATGATTACTATATTGTCCATTTGACTACTGTACACTCTTAACCCTTATCCTCGAGTGGTCTCTGGGCCTTAATAAGTGGTGATGCCAATGTAAAAAAAAAATGTCCACCTTAATATTCCATATTCATTTTTCATTTTTTTTTTTTGTATTTTATTTTTTTCTGCCACCATGTTAAAGTTTTGGTTAGTAAAGTAACGTGAGACAGGTTTAGCTTATAAAGGGTAACATGCTCTCGTTTTTTCAGCCATGACTGAAGTCCTATTAATTCGCAATAGTATTTTAGTGTTGGCCACACCAAGGATATAAGTTAAGTCTGGCATAAATCTTTAGGCTTATTTTATTATTATTTTTTATGAAATCGCTCCAGACAAGGCATAAAGACACTTGATGTAAGGAGCTAAAAATTTTTTAAAATTACTAATTCAAGGTAAAAAATTAGCCAACGAGAAGTGTTTGATATATAGATTCCAATCCACAAAATAGAAATTATTCCGTTTGTCAGAAACATTGCTCATGGAATGTGAGGACTAAAGAACAAAATAAGGGAAGTGAGAGTTACGAAGTTGTTGAAAATAAATCCATTTTCTACTCTCTTTTATCAGAATGGAATATGATTCTGTTTGATTTTAGGATTATGCATTATTTCATAGGGAGTTGGGGATTGGTTTATTACTGGTTTTCTGAGGTGCCCCTACCAAAGAATATCAACAGGTTCGATCACAGCATTTACCTCAGAATGTACCCCAATAAACTTAACGAACTTGTGCGTTCTCAGCAGAAAATAACATCGACCTACCTGACTAGAAGCCCCCCCCTTAACTGTAGATGTCATAAGATGCTGCAAAATTTTCTACTCTCTTTTGAGACCACTTACTTTTGTCATTCTCCTCCTGCTCACTGTATCCCTGTCTATACCAATATGCAAAAATTGTTAATGTAATGTAAACAAACAACTTGCTGTCAGACCCGCCACCTAGGTTTCCTTTATATGTTTGGTTGGTTGGTTGTTTTACGGCATATCAACCCTTTTCAGGTTATTTAATGCCGAATCCAAAGATTTTGAAGAAAAATTTTTTAATAGAATATATTTGTTGTTTTCAGGTCGGTTTCTATTTAACCCATCGTTGGGACCTAACAGGTACTACCACTCTGGGTCAGAGTGGACCTAGAAGCAATGGCAATTAAAATGTTGCTCCACACTCCCCAAAGCCCGCAAGCTGGGGCTTCGCCACTGGATATAGTTTAAGGTCATATCCAGAACCGTTTCCTTTATAAATATGCCCCCTATCACAGTAGCCACTTTAGTGTCGGTGGCAATATGTTTGAGGCAGATTAAAGTAAAAACGAAAAATCTAATCAATTCTGAACGCTCAACCTAAAATTTAATAAGCTAAAATACGTAAAATAAAATTAAGAATATAAAAGTATAATATGGTAACATTCGCTCCCAGACAACGGCGGGTCTCCCTACTAGTAAATATATTCCTTTAATATGTAAAGTGGGAGGAGTGGCTTTTGTCCAGAAATTAAGTTATCCCAAATGACTTCATCGGAACAAGGGCAGATAACCGTTGCTGGTTTGCTGGCGAGAAATGAAATATTCTAAAAACGCGTCGCTTCGTTAGAAACCGGTAAAACCGTCTTTCTGATAAGTACCTATTTCGCTATCGGCACGAAAAAAAGATAATATATGATTAATAATAATTAGTCTACTTGCTTCTGAAGCAGAAATATGACTGGAGATTAAATAATTTGATTACTAAAAAAAAAGTAAAAACACTGAAAATAATCTATAAGTACTAAAAAAAAAAAAAAAGAAAAGGAAAGACCAACGGAAAGAGTAAATATTGGTCTTTCTTTATTGGATTCATTGGTTGGTTTCGAAAACAACGTGTTTTTTTTTTTGTTGTGTTACTGAGATTTATATCAGGAAAAAAAGGAGAAATGTTTCACGCTTTCTCTCAAGGAGATTATTGTATTTTGTTCTCGACTACTGCTAGAGTCGTTTCGTTTTTTAAAAACACAACATGATTTTATTTTTAACGCCGATTTTGTAAGGCGGTTTTCGCCTTTTTTTTCTGCCATTGCGCAAAAAAAAAAAAAAAAGAAAATCTAAACAAGTAAAAATAGATAAGAAACAAAATTACAATCCAGTAGAAAAAAAAGTGAATGCTAATAATAATCAATTAAAAATTATTTTTATTTATTAAAAACTATAGTTTTTTTTCTGTTTAGTTAGTAAAAATAATAAACAAAAGAAGTAAATTTAGATTAAAGAAAATAAAAAAAAAAGCGCGATCTGGCGTTCAGGCCAGCCGCCTCAAATAACTTCTTGGACTTACTAAACTCAAATGGAAAGCAGGTAAGTAAATTTAAATCTATTTTTATTTTGTTTTATTCACCTAATCGCCATTTTAAACAACTATTTATTAATGGTTTGTTATAACCATAAGTTTAAAATATGTTTTTAATTTTTTAAAGCAGGAGTAAAAAACAAAAACAAAGACAAAAAAAAAAAACAACAAAAAATACTTGTACGGACCGTCCTAACGTAATAACATTATTTAGGAAGCCATTCTTTACATATGAGGGAATGTAGGGTTTTTAACTATTCGGTGTTTTCACCTAAGAATTTAATAAATAAAATGATACTATAATAATTGAATTCAACTTGTAATAACAATATATATATATATATATATATATATATATATATATATATATATGCGCGTACAACAATGGCCACCACTTTTAGCATAAAGAATTACATTTCTTAATATCCAGAAAACTACTTACTTGCGGAAAACTTAAACATAATATTCGTTTTCAGCATACACGAAAACCTATAATGGTCGTCATTTTAAAGGAAAATGTTAAGGTGGAAAGCAAGTAAAAATTTACAAAAAAACAAAAAATAAAATAAAAGTAAATTAATGAGGGACGAAATGAATGTATTCTTTTATACGACAGGAGCGCGTGTGAAAAGTCACGTTTTCCTTTGTTGAACCGTAATACTTGTCACACTCGCCTTTAAAATCTCAATGCAAGCCAGAATTTGCTGTCTGATCGACAGTTTAAAGGATTCAGAATCGCTTTCAAAATTCAAAGGGTCACGAAAAAAATCCTAGTGCTTATGTATTTTAATTTTTGGTATCAAATAGTTTTGTCAGGTTTAATTCAAGTTTTACGATATCCTTTTCTTTTGTTTTTAAATTATTGGGTGGAAGCGCCGAATAGTTACAAAACATCCTCCCCATGTTAAGAAGGGCTTCCAAAATATTACTATTTCAGCAGTCAGCACTGCCACTGTACCCAAAAATACACAAGTACCGAAATTCATTTTGTTTGTACTTATGTTACCGTGCTGAAATAAATAACGTTATTATTTTGAAAACCATTCTTAACACTGGGAGGGTGTTTTGTAACTATTCTGTACTTGCATCTAACAATTTAATAATAAAAAAATGGTACTACTGCACTTATTGATCCGTACTGAAATAATAACGTTATTTCGAAAGCCATTCTTAACATGGGGAGGGGAGGGTGTTTTAGCTATTCTGTACTTCAACTTCACAATTTAATAAAAACAGACATCCTAAAACTTGAATTTAACTTGAAAATACTATTTAAAAATAGCACGGTAACCTCAGTACGTAAATACCATTTCTTTTTTCTCTGAAAGATTAAAATGACTGACTTGTTTACGAAGAGATCGAAATGCATTGTAGTGGATTTAGTTTCGAAACTTTTTCGGAAACCTCGTTTATGCCTAGGAACAAAGTGTAGTATCTGTTCTGATACTACACTTCACCTTTTCTGTCCTTGATCAGTGGAGGAGAAATCCTTCTAGACTGAGGCAATTTAAATTTTTGTTCCTATCCAGAGTGCCCCTTTTTGAGGAGATGTATTTCCCCCACCTTCAAACCGGCCTTGTGTTTAACTCTGCCCTCGTGGGGAGGCCAGTAAATAGGAACATCGTTTATGCCATTTTGTTTATTAAAAAAAAATAACTCGATAGTAAATAAACAAAATAACGTGTTTGTCACACCCACCCACCCAGACAGTCAACAAGTTGTTACCAGTTTTTATTAATAGATTAAAAAAAAATTAATTTATAACTAATTTGGCCCAAAACAATGCAGTCCCATATTTTAGACTTCTCAAAAGAAATAAAATAAAATCGTGTATTTGTAAATTAATGAAGATGAAATGATTGATTTATTCTCTGATTTGATTATAGGCACCTGTAAAAAATTTTTGTTTTGGGTTGCATTTTTTTTTTTCTTTTACTTTTTTTTTCACTTCCAAACAAAACAAGGAGTTTGCGATTTGGACGTAAAGAGATTCTGTTTAGGGGGAGCTGAGCAGCGAGATGTCTGTTCACACTACAAGTTACGGTACAAGGTCAAAGAAGCAGGAAACAGAGAGGGAATTCCAAAATCTAGGTACTTATACACTTATTGTAGCGTGCTGAAATAATAACGTTATTTCGAAAGCTATTCTTAACATGAGAGGAGCGTTTTGTAACTTTTCTGTACTTTCATCTAACAATTTAATAATAAAAAAAAGATATCGCAAAACTTTGATTTAACTTGAAAATACTATTAAAAAAAACAAACACAAAAACAGTGCGAGTACATAAACACTAAACAGTCCGACAGAAGAAACTATTAGCGGAGGCGGAGGAGCAGGCATTCTGGCATTTAGGGAGTTCAATGGTGAAGAAGTGTGATTTTGCTGCTTGTTGAGAATATATAGGTGGAGGGGGCACAGTGAGTTCATCAGAGCATATTCCATTAAGTACTTGTAAAACAGGCACAGACGACACGGTGGCGATGGGACAGGGGTTGGAGTTTGGTTAATAGTGCGGGACTGCGGGGCCTAATAGATTTGACTCTTTTTGGCGGACCTGAACGAGAATAATCACTCCCCTTGTCATTTTTATAGTATAATTTTCGAGGTTGGAAATCTTTATTCCAAAAGCCGTTCTTAACATGGGGAGGTTGGGGGTGTTTATACTACGCTGGGTTAAATCGTAAAAAACACCAACTGCAGAATACCGACTAAAATTAAAGTGTGTGAATGTGTGTGTGTGTGTGGGGGGGGGGGTAATTCTCGTTCAGGTTCGCCCTCTTTTTTTTTTTTTTTTAAAACATTGTCTAAGAGTGGCACTCCATCCCAGATGTGGCAACAATACTCCATGTATGGGTGGTGCTGGTGGCGTGGCTTAGGAACTCTCTGGTGTAAATCATAATAGTTGACTTTCTCTTTCAAATCTCAATTTAAGCCAGAATTTACTCTTATCGACAGTTTAAAGGCTTCAAACATCACATTCGAATTTCGAACGTTCGTGGTTCCTAAAGTAAACACCATCACGCCATAATCACGTTAATCCATTATTAAACCCTAACCCTAAATCACGCACACAGTAAAATGGTTGGCATCGTGAGCATCGTCACAAATCATAAAATTACAATCAAGGATTTGTCTCATGTGACTCAAAATAAGCAATCAATGACAACCATTTGAAATCGAGGGGAAAAAAATCACTTGCTTTGAATATTAAATAAATGAAAACCGGTGTTTATTTTTACATTTGCCCTGAATATTTTTATTTGGCAATGCTACAATATTTTGTTTTTGTGATTGGTGGCGGGCATAAAAAGTGCTGTCGTGGTTTTAGTTTTCACTCATTTTAATTTCGATTATCGAAATCAAATGCCATTCGATATATAATAATAATAATAAAAATAATAAAATAACTATAAAAAAGTCGCGTTAATCGCGAAAACACACACACACACACACACATGAAATTGTTTTAAAATTTTAGGTAATTTTAAAGAATCACTCCCGTTTCTAATTATCATCATAGAAATAATTTTCCGAAGAAAATATGGGGAATCAATCTATAATACTAACCTTAAATGAACCCTAACCATAATAACATAGTCTTATTAATCAGTTTTAACAACCGAAAAAAAAAGAAGAAAAAAAACAAAAAAAAAACTTTGTTTTCGGAACGGGAGTGATTCTATAAAAAACAAAAAAAAAAACATACCCATTTTTATTAATACAGATAAAAGTTAAATAAAAATGAGGATTTCAGAATTAAAAGAATTTTCCTACAAATTTTGACTGAAACAATTTGTATTTTTAGGCAAGACATTGAAAATTTGATGAAAATATAATTATTACTATGTTTTGAATTCTTTTTCGATTAACATTTAGTAAATAAATTTATAGGTTATCTTTATGATTACTGTTTCCGCCTTACTTCCGGTTGCCCCCTCCCATGTTCTTTCATAATAACGTTATTTCGAAAATCTTTTAGCATGGGGAAGAAGGGGCTTCTTTTTTTTGTACTTTCACTTAACAATTTAATACAGAAAAATACCGTAAAAAAAATCTACTAAAAACGAAGAAACAACCAGAAGTAAAGTGGAAACAGTAATCGTAAAGATAACCGTAATAAAATTACTCATTGTTCAGTTTTTAAGAAAACGGTCGATGCTTGTTAAGATAATCAACAGATCGATTTTTTTAAATATGTGGTTTACTTACTTGTCATGCCGAAAATAGTAATATATCCCAAAATTACGAAAATCCATGGAGTAAAAGAATTGCTATTGTGTGTTTTAGTTAAAAAAGAAAAGAAAAAAAGTCCTATCGCTATCGGCTTTAAAATTGTGAAAAGGGAGATAAATATCTCCTCTGCATTCGCAATCTTCAAGGTGTTCACATCTAGGGAAAATGCCATTTTCCTCAATTTTCCGTAAAAATTACTTTTAACTTATAAGTAATTTTCTACTCTGAATTTCCATAATTTTTTAATGTATTGCTATTTCGACATGAGAATTAAGTATTGTTGATTAAAAAAAAATCGATCTGTCGACTCTTTCTTAACAAACACCAAACGGTCTTTATTTTGAAAAATAACAAATCAATAATTTTTATCGACCTTAAATTGTTTACCATTTTAATTGTGAATTTGAAAATTTTTGTTGATTGAAAAAGATCCTTCGTTCGATTTGGACCCAAAATACCGGCTTCTTAAAAAAAAAACAAAAATAAATTGATTTTCGATTTGTCGTATCGCGTTTTAAAATTCAGAATTTTTCCATTTTTACCACTTATCCCCAAGCTCCCAATGAAAAATAAATGGCACTTGTTTAATCAAGGCATTAAAAAGTGAAAATATTGAAAAATTATATTGTACGTAGTCGTTATGGTATTAAGTTTTCATTAAATATCACTTAATTTGATCAAGTAGTTTCTTTTTTTATGCAGAGGAAAATTAAATTTCAATGAGATCGATCGTGTCGCGGCCATCTTGCATATTTCGCGGACGAGAACGGGGTGCCTTTAAACGAAAGTGTGATTTAACAAAGGACAAAATAAAAAGGTTTAAAAGAGGACAGAGAACCCCTATAAAATAAGTGAAAAAAAACTACGATATTTTTCTGCGCCCATGTTTCAAAATAAGTTCGTCAAGTTTTAAACTTTTAGCGGTGATAGGAATTATCTCCATTAGCGCTCCCGCCCCTCCTCGTCCGCGAAATAGGCAAGAGGCCGCGACACAATCGATAAAATTTTATTTTCCTCTGTAAAAAAAAAAAAAAAACTTGATCAAATTTAGTGAGCTTTTTTTTTTTTTTTTTTTTTTTTATAATGAAAGCTTAATTCCATAATGAGTACGGACAATATAATTCTTTCCAATATTTTCATTTTTTTAATATCTTGATTAAACTAAACAAATACAAAAAAAATAAAAATAAAACGAGAATCTGTTTTTAATTCTCAATCGATTACGCGTGAAAATCCAGGAAATACCTGGAAAAATTAAAATGAAATAAAAAAAAATATTTTGTTCACTTTATTAAAATAAAAATGATACTCAATTTTAAATCACTCAGCATAGGAATAGGACGGAACAAGTAATCATTTTTTTTTTTTTTTTTAATATTTTCAAAATGGCTACCATGTGCACGTGAAATGCTGAAATGGAAAAACTATAGTTGTCATTTTTATAAACAAATCTAGAAGTGGCTAGCTAAGTAAGAACGATGGCTCAAACTCATAAACTTTTTCTTTAAATAGAAAATTTAGGTGACTAAAATAGGAATTACTCTGATGCTAAGTTCCTGCAACTCAATTTCGCTGTAATTCTTAAAGGATACTCTAACTTAGCATCCAAATCTGACCCCGAGATCACCATGGGCATGGAATATGTGCCTACATTAAAGATGGCTTTCCATGTGGCAGGGATATCTCTAGAGAAGATCCTAATTTACCTTATATGTGTTTCCAGGTTGCACTTGCTTACACCACTGCATTTATATTTACCCTCTATTGCCCCACAACAGCGGAGTTACTGTCTTTAAAAGCATATCTGAGAAAATTGAGCACATCCTGTCTGCTCATGCTTTGGCAAAAATTCATATCTGTGGAGACTTCAATGTCCACAATTTCGACAGATGATGAGCGGAGGTTCCGTCACGGTTTCTTCATTGCTGATGACCTCACTCAGATTGTTCCTGAACCCACCCGTGTGCCCGACACTGACGGCCAGTATGCAAGTCTTCTAGACCTTTTTCTCACAAGTTGTCCTGAGCTATGTTCATCTTCCGTTCTGTCTCCACTGAGATCTTCTGACCACTCGGTTGTATTAGTTAAGATAAAAATGAAATGTAAGAAGTTTTCAGGTGTACATCTCTGTCGTACAGTGTATCGATACTCTATGGATGACTGGGATAGCTTCTGCACATTTATATCTGATCTACCTCTGCCTTTCATGTTTAAAAAGAATGTGTCCTCTATAGTATTAGATCTGACAGAATGGTTAATTGTAGGTATAGACCGATTTATACCCTCCAAAAAATTCCAACAAACACCTAACAACCTGCCATGGTTCTTTCCAGAATATGCTGCAGCCATTGCACACAGAAATCACTTTTTCCATTGTTTCCAACATAATAGATGTACTCAGACTAAAGCCGCTTTCAGGACTGACAGCAACCATTGTATGCTCAGTCCGTTAAATCCAAAGTAGCTGAACAGCGGCTTGGTTCCCACCAGTTCTGGCAAATAGCAAACAGGGTCCTGAACAGAAGTGTGTGCTCCATCCCAACCATCATCAACAGACTTCATCAGCATCAAATTCAAACTCTTTGCCAAGAACTTTGCAGCTAATTCTACCCTATACGACCAAGGCCATTAACTCTCCGTATTTCTTCCTGTAACAGAAAACATACTATGCGACATACAAATCTGTGCATGTTGTTGCCAAGCTAATCAAGAAACTTGATCCCAGTAAAGCAACTGACGGCATCCCAATTAGAGTGCTGAAAAAGCTCCAGCCAGAACTAGCTCCCATACTTACAAAGCTGTTAAAGCATTGTCTTAATGAGAATTGCTTCTCAACACTCTGGAAAACCTCATCAGTATGCCCGGTATCTAAGAATTCAGGTGATTGGTCATTTCCCTCTCAGTACAGATCAATTAGTCTCCTGTGCATCATGAATAAATTGCTGGAATCTGTGTTAAATAGTCAACCACCTCGGCAGAAATAACCTTAGTGACTTGCAATATGGTTTCCGTTCTGCTAGATCTAAAGCAGATGTGCTAACAGTTATATCTCATAGGCTTAGCGAATCTCTCGATAGAGGCTTTTGACATATCAAAGGGGTTTGATAGAGTATGGCATAAAGACTTACTTCACAAGATTTTCAGCTAGGGTATAGCCGGAAATGTTTTCTCAATTATTAAATCATTTCTCTCTGATAGGAGATCATAAGAGTAGTGGTTGATGGGCAGAAATTGAAAGCTCACAGTATTAATGCTGGAGTCACTCAGGGGTCCATCCTGGGCCCAACTGTTCCTGATCTACATTAATGATCTCCCAAAACACATCCTTAGATCATTCATAGACATTAACATCTATGGCAGCACTTCAAAGGCTGTAAATGACTAAGTTCTCTCTGATTCTCTCTTCTCTGATTTTGAGCACGTGGTACAATGGGGAAAGAGGTGGCTAGTTACTTTTGATGCATCTAAAATCAAACTTCTCTTTACATCATCAACGCTCTGATCCCCATCTGACATCAATTGGAATGGCTCTCATCTTGGGGAGGCTCCATGTTTTGACAAGCTTCTGGGCTTGACCTTTACTCCTGATCTGAAATGGAACACGTACATCAAATCTGTTGCCATGGTCACTGGAAAAATGGTGGGATCCTTCTATCGATCCAGTAGATATCTCACTGTTGATGCAATTCTTTATCTATATAAGAGTCAGGTACGTCCAAGGATGGAGTACTGTTGCCATATCTGGACAGGAGCTGCTAGAAAGGATTTATCCTGCCTTGACAGAGCTCAAAATAGATTTTGTAGCTTAGTGAGGATGTCCTTTTCTCTTCTCTGCAACCTCTTTCTCACAGAAGAGAGGTTGCGAGCCAGTCTCTACTTTATTGTTATTCCCATGGCAAGTGCTCGACTGAGCCCCAATCTATGTCCCCCCCCACTCGCTAAACTTTCACAAAAAAAAAAAAAAATGAAAAAAGTTGTTTCATTTAATGTCTGTACTAATTGATGATGACTTGGATGCTTCTAATTTGTTTCATAAATAAACATTCAGGCCGATATGGATCCCCTCTCATGAAAATACCAAAACCTAATAAAGTAGATTAAATCTGATTATGTCACTTTTAAAAAGCAATCCACCCCATTTAAAAAAATTAAGTTTAAATCTGTTTAAATCTATTCTTTTTCACAGATCATAAAAATGATTAATATGATTACAGATTAAATTAACAATTTATTGTTATGCATCATAGGGGAAGGTTTAACAAAATAATCTTGTCTAAAACTATTGGATAAAATATTTTGCATGTCGTGAATAAGCTTGATTTGTAAAAATTAAAAAAAAAAAAAAGTATGTATAAAAATCGGGTAAATTTTTACTTCATCTTTAAAATGACGATTTTGTTTTTCATGTTTTCAGGTATGCTGAAAACGAATAGTGCATCTAAATTTTCCGCAAATAAGTAGTTTTGCGCATACAATGATGGCCATTACTTATAACATAAGAGATTAAATTGCTTAATATCCGGAAAACTACTTGTTTGCGGAAAATTTAAATGCGATGTTCGTTTTCAGCATACCCAAAAACCTATAACAGTCTTCATTTTAAAGGTAATTGTTAAGGTGGAAATTAAGTAAAAATTTACCAAAAATCGAATAAATAATTTAGGTATTTTGTACTAAAGACAACAACACAAAAAAAAGGTCAATAATCCACATATAATATGTAGTAGAGATTTAGAAGACTATGCTAGACGTGACAGATCGATTCAAAGCATGCTTTGAATCGATCTGTCACGTCTACCATTTGAAAAGGGAAGTTTTTCCGAAATTAATAATGGATATTGTCGCAGACATAACAAGACATTTGTATCCAATACAACTGAATAAATATATGTATATATATAGACATATATGTATGCACTTATGGATTTGTAAATCGACACTTGTTTTCGTCTTCTTTCACCAACAACGACTATATTTCATTCCTCGCATTGTGATAGCCTTCTAAATCTCTACTACATACCTATCCCACACAATGCTTCAAGCAAACTACATATCAATCCTATATATATATATATATATATATATATATATATTTAAATAAGGGAGTAGTCACCAACAATGTGTATTTTTTAACATTATTTTATTATTCCGTGTCTTGGTTTTTCATTGAGAATTATGTTTGGATCATTGTAATAATGTTTTTAAGTCATTGAAATCGTTTACGCGCGTTTCAGACGGTCTGTGATGCGTCCTCGTTTGTTTATATATATATATATATATATATATATATATATATATATATATATATATATAAACAAATAAATGTTACCAAATGCAAGATAAGTTGGTTTTATATAATGTTTATTTTTTATATATTTTTTATGCATAAGTTATTTAAATATAAGAAAAGAAAACGCGAACGTATTTAAGTGATTTAAATTCCAAATTCCAACATTTCCCAAAACATGCGAAGGAGCCTACTCCCGGCCTTCTTGGCCTAGGAACAAAAGTGTAGTATATGTTCTTTAGATGCTGCACTTAAAGTAATTAGGTTTGGTCAATGTGGGGGCAACCCTTCATATCAGACAATTGCTATTTATTTGGACCCTGCCAGAGTGCCCCCTTTTTGGGAAGCTCGTTTTCCCCCACATTAAAAACGACCTCGTGTCACATTTTATATTCGTGGGGTAGCAAATAAATACTAAACATGCGATCGATATTCCTTGTTTCCTGAAATGTAAACATTTTGTGTGTGTGTGTGTGTGTGTGTGTGTGTGTGTGTGTGTGTGTGTGTGTGTGTGTGTGAGAGAGAGATCAAAATGAAAGTGTACACTCCTGGGCAACACCGTATAGATATAGTTGGTAAAATATATAAATAAATAATAACATAAACTTCGAAAACTGCGGTAAACATACATTTACTTATTCAGGCGTGGTCAACGTAAATGGAAGCCCGTTCCATTAAAGTCACGTCACCTGCTAACGTCACAGAATAAAGTACAATGGGCATGGTTAAGCGATAGGCAACTATTGCGAGGATAGTTATTTTCTCAAAAATTACCAAGGATTTATAAAATTGGTTAAAAAAAATGATTGCATTTTCTTTTTCAAAAGATAAGTAATTATCTTACATTTGGACTTGTTTTTTATGGAAAATACTGCAGTAACATTTTATTTTTTAAAAGTGCATCTAACTATTAATTTAAAAATGTACCTATTTTAAAATAATCCTCATAATAGTTGTCTATCGATTTAACTGTGGTCATTGTACTTTATCCTTTGACGTCAGCAAGTTATATGACTTTAATGGAACGGCCTTCTATTTATGTTGGCCATGATGGGATAAGTCAATATGTCTGTTTGCCCATATTGCAAAAGAATTAAAACGGAATATGACCACAAGGAACCAAGAAAACTGAAGCCGAAATTTCCAAGACCTGCAATGTTTTGGAACTCTCTTCCTGCTCACTGTTTTCCTTCTACCTACACGTCAGCTGTTACGCCAGTTGTTACGCCAGTTGTCAAACTGGAAGTGACATCGGCTAAAATTGAGGCTAGACAATTGAAAAGAGATGACTTTCGAAAATATCGGTGAAAAAAGCGACCCCTCCCTGTAGAAAAGTGCCCAGCTAAGAGTGAACAAATTAGTTTTTGGACAATTTTTAGATATTTGTCGTTTGAAGGGTTGAGCTTTCAAATGATACCGATCTCGTGAAAATCCGTCAGTGCTGTCAAGTTTTAGGCATACATACAGACAGGTGAGATTTATATTATAGATGTACCATGAAATCATTAAGAAAATTGATTCTGACCCTTTTTCGTAAGCTTGAATAGTCCAAAAAAAAAAAAAAAAAGAAAAAAAAGCCATTTTTTTGTGAGAAAATCTGCCAAATATTTGCATTCAACCTCAAATTACACTTGGAAGACGAATTGTGGACAGGAGTAAAGCATATATATTCTAAATTTTCAACCTATACCTACATGATTCAATGTCACAGGACGATCAAATCTAGTTTGTCAAATAATCATCACCTGACGATATTCAGGAGTGAAAATGCCAGTGTTAAGGTCGAAATTTATCAGAATTTTGAAATCCGGTCAAATATTGCTTATTGAACTTTTCCCAGGATCTCAAATGCTCTTAAATCAAGCTAATTTGACGATATTAATAGTATAGATATTGAAAATCATATACTCATTTTAACATAATTTGCATTTGAGATTGAACCCTACAAAAGTCAACAAATAAATAGAAAGCAAATTTGAAAAAAAAATTCAAAGATGAGTGAAGAACATGTCGGAGTTAAAAAATAATTAATTTCATCGATTTTCAAATGATGTGCGTCATAAGTTCAGACTGTGTGATCAGACGATTTGTTTATTGCACACAACTTTGATCCAGTACACTTTGATGTTGCGTATATCAGATATGGATTTGATCGATGGTGAACGTTTTTGATTTGCTTGCTGCCATCGCATTTCCTACTAAGGTATTCCAGACAGTTCCGAATGGCCTTGTTGTTGGCCTCTAACGCTTCCTCAGAATACAATCCCAAATTCATCCACCATTCATTTTGAACAATTCAGCACTGTGCTGTATGGTAAAGTGTGCCCCAGACCCCCCTTCCCCAAAATGAAGAAACTTTCATTTTAATTTCAGTGCTTTGACCATAGTTTTCAAACGAACCCTTGCTGAATCTCTCAATCTTTACCCAAACTTGAAATATCCCAATTTTGTGTTTTGTGACTGTAATGCCAAAATATGGAAATTCGGCTACAGATCTCTGAAAATAAGGAAACTTTATCATATTTTTTATTTCGGTGCATTCACCTCGACGACAGTCTTCAAATGAGCCTTCACACAATGTTATATCATAATTTTTTGTTGATTTATACACAAATTGCCAAAAAATGGCATTCTGGACCCACTGTGCTAGGTGTGTCAGAAATTTCGTGAAAATAGTGAATAATTCCACCCCATCTTTCCAAGCTTATAACTCCTCGAAAAATGTAATTCAAGATTTTTATATTTTATTCGCACTTTCGTGTTAGGGGTGTCAAAAATTCCTACAAAAATTCTGATACACCTACCACTGTGCTGTCTTTTCAATAATCATCTTTCGATTTTGTTAGCTCCTTTACATCAAGTGGCCTTCATGCCTTGTCTCGAGCGATTTAAAAAAAAAAAATCCCCTTTTCCTGAATAGATGCTGGCATATACACCACATTATCATAAAGGGTCTGGAAGGACTAGAAAGGGGGACAACTAACCAAACCTTCACTGGAAAAAAGTAGAGCACTGGGACTTTGGGGAAACTTTTTACTATCCAAACCTCAGCGTTGCCAGTGAGAGATCAAAGATAAATGGCTGTTGCGATAACGTGAAGTTATTTGTGCTGACTACTATCGAGAGAAGTGGAAAGTACTAGAAATCTGGAGAGATTTATTTTTACTCGGATCTCAGGGAAAACCACAGGTTACTGTCAGTGAGTGATCGTTGGTCATGGCAAGTGTGAGAACTCGTAGCGAATGAATTAAAGTAAAATATAACGTGTTGCTTGTAAGGAATAGACACCAGAGGGTTTTTGTTCATATGGAGTATCTGACGGAGAATCTCTAGTCAGTTCCGGAAATTTACGAAGCAGTGTACGATTTAAAAGCTGCGAAAAAAAAAAAATGTAAAAAGGCAGACGATACGGTGCTTATGCACTTTTATTACCGCGCTATTTTTAAATAGTTTTTTTTTTCTGGTTAAATTAGTTACAAAACACCCTGCCCTCCCTATGTTAAGAATGACTTTCAAAATAATGTTTTATTTCAGCACGGTAACATAAGTGCATAAGTATCGACAACACTAAGCATGTCAAGGATTAGGTTAGGGTTTTAAAAAAAAGTCCCCCGAAAATAAATTTGAAAAAACGCCCTAAAAAAAAGGTTACTTCCATATCATAAATTGCTTCGGCTATTTCCGGAACTGTAAATTACCTTGCATAAAAATGAAAATCCTCTGAAAGTATCTGGGAATATATTTAAAAGGTAAATGTTATTTTTATTTATTTATTTTTTTTAATGTAATGGACAAATAATAATAAAAAAAAGATCTAAAAGAAAATTGACATTGAAAACTTCTAAAAATAGTGGCATGAAAGAAGCCAACATAATTTCTTTAATGTCTGCTACCATTTCGACTTGTTTGTTAACTAAAACCACATTCCTAAGTAAATAAAAGGATTATTTTTAGTATTCTGTCCCCAATTGTTGTTCATAGGTCAATGACGACAGCTTTTCTTCCGATTCTCATTGTGTTAAAAACGTTTCATCTTTATTAATAGCTGGCTTTGTCGGCTCACTTTGCAAAGTTTGTTACTTTCGAAACATTAATTTAAAATATACATTTCATGTGCAACATTGTCGTGAATACCAACCATTTTCAATACGAAAATGTTACTGTAAAGAAAACCGGTTTGTTCTACAATCCACCGAGATACGAAAACGTTGTCAAAAAACAATTATATAACAAAATGTTACCAAAGGCAAGATAAGTTATTCTTTTAATTGGCTGGGTAGGTTTTCAGTGTTTTTAATGTAAAATGTTTATTTAGTTCGAAAAACAAGCAATGTCAACTGGTACGCGACCCCCCCCCCCACCACCACAAAAAAAAAAAAAAAAAAAAAAAAAAAAATGCCGCAATGTATTATTTGTTACGCAGTCATTTTTCTTGTGGTTGCGTACCATACCACATCAGTTGACATTGTTTTCCAAGCCAAATAAGCATTATTTTACGTTAAGTAAAAACACTAAAAACAACTTTCGAGCTAGGTAGAAGAGTAACTTATTGCCTTTAGAAATATTTATGTTTGATTTTTTTTTTTTTTTTTTTAACCACTTTTTTGAATCTTGGTGAATTGTAAAACAAACCTGAAAAGAGAAATCGATTTAAAAAATTTTTTTTTAGAACGAAACATATTTGCACCTTCACATCAAATCAATGAAAGGCGCCACACCATACAAGCCTTCTTCTGACAAACACTTAATCCCCTCCCCCATGAAAAGTTACCCAGATGATAGATTAATTTTTCTTGCGTTTGATAAATTATCTGTTGTAATTTTTTTTTTACCCACTTTTCCTTAAGTATACTGCACAATCACCATAAAAATGATTTCAGGAAACTGATTATATGGTGATTATATTTCCGGTGGAATTTTATTTCGACGTTTCACATGTACAATAAGATTTTTTATGAGTTACAGTTTTGAATTTTTCTCGTTTTTTTTTTTTTTTTTTTTTTTTTTTATATATATTTAGATATGGTTTAATTATTTTTAAAGTAATGTTAAAGCCCATTTCACAGTAAAAATAATTTTTTTTAAAAGTAATGTTAAAGCCCATTTCACAGTAAAAATAATTTTTTAAAATTAATGTTAAATCCCATTTCACAGTAAAAATAATTTTTTTTAAAGTAATGTTAAATCCCATTTTACAGTAAAAATAATTTGGCTGACTGATATAAGAATTTGTGGCATGGTCCCTGGCATTGGTAGAGACCATTTTGGATGCATCTTTGGCGTATTGCCAAGAGCCACACTGACGTTTAATATGAATTGTGTATAAGAGTTGTTTTATATTAATTCATATTAAACGTCGATGTGGTTCTTTGCAATACTCAAAGATATTATTGGCATCCAAAATGGCCTCTATCAATGGCAGAGACCACACCACAAATGGTGATTTCGGCTTATAGAATTTTTTTTTTTAAGCTTGCACTAGCTTACTACTTTTACAGACATGGTTACTTTTTAGAACTTAGAAAGATTTCCATTGATTGAAAATTCTTTGTGTTAACACCTCTGTGTTAGAGCTTATTGGATTTAGGAAGTGATGAAGAGCGAATCTGAGAAAGAAAGAGGATAACTAATTTGAGCCATTTTTGATTGTACTACAAATTAACCAAACGATTTTTTTAATGCGCCATTATTCTAGAAAAGAACGAAGCATTAAAAAAAATTTTATCGAGCAAGAAAATGTTCATGGTCGACTTTCTTTGAAGACATGCTTGTTCTTG
This sequence comes from Euprymna scolopes, assembly GCF_053919585.1. NCBI lineage: Eukaryota > Metazoa > Mollusca > Cephalopoda > Sepiida > Sepiolidae > Euprymna > Euprymna scolopes. The sequence continues at coordinate 5,659,261 of NC_136514.1, read as the reverse complement.
TCATATTTTTGTCAATCTCAGAGAATAAGAAACGCGTTCTTCAAGGCCAGAATCGATCGATAATTTTTGTGATTGTCTTTTTAAAATATTTTTATGTAAAAAAAATCTTATTTCTTTATTTTTCTGTCATGTTGACCGACAAGCACGAGACATTGAAAACAAGAAAGAAAAACATGAAATTGATTCACGTTTTGGTTTAGAGTGATACTTGATTTTACTACATAAAGTTAATGTAAAATGATCATCCACTTCCTGACCAGAAAGCGTAAAACAGAGCAAGTAATAATGCCTTAAATCTCAGAGGTGACAATACCCCCCACCCTCACCAAAAAAAAAAAAAAAAAAATCAAGGTAGCTTAAAAAGTAAATGTGGTGTTTTGGTGATTGCTGGAGTGAAAATGGACAACTGAAGAAAGAATGACAGGAACAGTGCTTGAACGAATGGGTGAAAATGCATCTAGTTAAAAGTGACAGGTAGAGGACGACTAATGATTTAATTTGTAAACCATATAAAATTTTAAATCAGTTTTGATCAAATATTCAGATTGTGGATGTGAATAACTTCTGCCTCGTTACTTGTTGCACTTTTTCCCCCCTAATACATTTGATTTGCCCATCTTTTGCATTAATTTTTAGCGCCTTTTCCAATGTTTTCCTTGGCCTAACCCTGCCAACTGACCTTGCTACCTTAACTGTCCTACATGGACATTCTCATCTGAGCAGATTGGAACATCAAAGCCTGCATATAGATCAACTTTCTAGACTTCTATCTTGGTTTGTTTGGTTGAGTTGAACTGATTAAACAACTGAACACGAAATTCAATTTTGGATAAAAGAAAATTGGTTTTCATTTTTTAGGATTTTGTTTACTGTAAAAAACAAAACAAAAAGAAACAGTACTTGAAAGTGATGTATGAAGGCAGACAACACTAAGCATGCAAAGAGGTTAGAGTTAAAAAGAATTTAAGCCCCTCCAAAAAAAAAAAAAAAGTTGAAAAAATTTCGGTGCTTAGTGCAGAGAGTGATCCGCGCTATTTTTTAAATCGTATTTCCAAGTTTAATTAAAGTTTTATGATGATTTTTTATTCAATTGTAAGGTTAAAGTACAGAATAGGTACAAAACACCCTCCCTTCCCCATGTTAAGAATTGCTTTTTAAATAATAACGTTATTTACGTCCGGATCACTCTCTGCACTAGTACCAAAATTTCCTCAAAAAAAGAAAAGATGTCTTTTAAATTGTAAACTGATTTGACCATTTCCAGGACTGACTTAATTCTCCATCATTATAAGGAACTGACTCTGCAAGTTCTGAAATCTGAGTACCCATTCCTTACAAGTACCAAAAAAAAAAAACAAACATTGAGGCTAACATACCTCTTGTCTTGGCACTAATCAATTTTCAATGCAAACAATGGACCCAGACTTTTCAGACTTAGTATGATCAAAAGTAAGGGAGATAATTCTCTTTTAAACTCTGTAGAAGGAATTTTCTTTTTTCAAATACTTTTCATATCAGCATTTGTAAATATGCGAGTGAAAAAAGGTTTTGGTAAAAAAAAAAAAAAAAAAAATGTAAACCTAACCAAATACACCTACAACACCTGTTGCCGATATACATGGCGTTTCAGACTGTAGTGTCAGATAAAATCTTTTTGTTTAAATTCTTAAATTTAAAATCTAATAAAAAACTTTGATCATCAATAAATCTCATGTGATAGCAAGTTTTTATGAAAACATTTTATTCTAAACGGCTGAGCGGGAAAAATGTAAAACATCAGTAAATTTGAACAAAACTAAAAATTATTTTTGGAAATCTGTTTCAATAATTGGATTCTAGTGCATATGAAGTGGAATTCTATATGCAGTTTCAGTTTATGGAGCTATACCAGTCAAACAAATAGGGGAAAATCTCTCTTTACTTTATATTTATAATTATATAAAGTATAATCACATTGACACACCGGTTCTTGCCAGATCACTGAAGTTAAGCAACGATGAGCCTGGGTGACCATTTGGGAAGGCAAGGTGCTGTATGTAGTGCACCGAATCGTAGAAATTTCCAGGTTGGTATTTGGGGGCGCATTTAATTCACTGAGGGGAGATGCACCCCCGAATAAACTCAATAAATAGGCGAAAAGACGATACTCCATGTAATGGTGTACTGACAAGTTGCTGCAAGATGCTTTCCTGAACCTGATGTCAAACACATTGCCACAGCGAATGGTGACATCTGAAGTGTGCGCAACACAAAGTTGCGCCTCGTGGATCACCTAAAACACTTTTGTAGCTGGGGCTGGCTCAATCCTAATGAGGTAAATGTAGACTTGTATCTGAGTTCTGCCAACAATGAGATATATATATATATATACTATTCAGTATTTACTTAGGTGCCCAAATACACGAGTAGAGTTTAGTAGGAATATGAAAATATACTTTTGGCAAGTAAGCTACACAAACGTTCCTGTTTCATTTCAGGGGCAAATCATCAGGCTAATTATATTTTCATACCAGTATATAATTGCGCACACAATGGCACATACCCGGCAGTTTGGGTAGAAAAATAACATAAAATCATAACATTGTGCATCGTTTTGGCTAGGAATAATGTGTAGTATGTTTCGATGCTCTATTCTGTTAATGTTCAACAAATCCTTCTAGATTGAGGCAATTTTTATTCTAGTTCAGAATGCCATTTTTTTTTTTTTTTTTGGAGGGGGGGGGATTTTCCCAACATAATAAAAATGATCTTGTGTCTAAGTTTGCTCTTATGGGTAGGCAAATAAATAAAAACACGTAATGGCAATTGGTTCAATATAAAAAAATTTGATTGTTTGACCTAGATTCGACATTGATTTTTGGAACAACTACAAGTCAGAATGAAAGTTATTTTTTTATTTATTTTTTTTTTTAATCGTTTCTCATGCATTAATTTGCTCCTTGTTGACCCATCTGCTGCTACCGTTTATGCTGGCTGAAGATGTTGACGTCTGTCTTAAAATGCACTAAACACTAATGTTACTGTTTTATATTTTTTTCCTTTGAAAAACTCTATCATGTTTAATGATACCCATTCTTGTGTTATTGCTTGTAATTTGATATATAGGGGTTTCAGACACGTGAAAAACTTTTTAATTGGTTTTCATCCAGACAAAAGTGCTGCTAAGGGATTAAAATTGAAAAATTCTTACGCGTGTGTGTGTGGGGGGGATCATCGGATTTTTGTTTGTCAACTGTTTCATGAATGCGCATTTGTGAATCCTTCACATGACAGCTTCCTTATGTTAATAATAAGTAGGTTTGAAAACACTTTAAAGATCGAGTCAAGCTGGTCTAAGAGTTATCGTACTTGACTTACTGTCTTTAGGTTTTGGTTTTGATATCAGCTCACATTTATTTTTTTACTTACAATAATTGAACTGTTCAGAAAAAACATAATACTCGTATGCACATGTCTCGTTTTTGTATGAATTAAAATAGAATATTTATGAGTATTTTACGATTCGGCAACGTCGGGCATCCATGCTAGTGTTTTATGAAATAAATGTAGTAAAATTGTCTGGCAGGTGGGTGGGTACGTACGCCCTTGGCCAATTCTTGGTTAAAGGAGCAGGAAAATACCTGAAAACTCTTTGAACGTGTTCGACAGTTGTGATAAGGCTTAGACGCCCAGCAAGCATCATTCAGAAAGCAGCATCTTCGCTGAAGCCCCATGAGGAGTAACATTTCTTGATCCCTTTGAGGACAATTATTTTTCTTGAACCACAGCAAAGAGCTCACGTATGCACACACAATGATTTAATGAGGAAAGTACTTGGAGAAGAGTGTTGGGATGCAGGGAAATAGTTCAAGCATGCCGTCTATTTACTTTATCAGTTGGCTTATCATGTATCCCCCCCCTGCAAAAAAAAAAAAAAACAGAAAAAAACCCACTTATATTCACTCTCTTCAATGTTTGCAAGAGATATTATCTCTTGCAAACATTGAAGAGAGTGAATACGAGTGTTTTTGTGATATATGGACAACTGAATACGTTTTACTAATTTTATAACTTCACAGGAGCATTGGCAACGGACGTTAAAAATGAGCAGTGTTCAAAGTTGGGAATACCAAGTTTTTCGGCAAAGTTTCATATTAAATTAGTTTTGACTACCGATATATTTTTTTAAAAAGGGGACTTTGTTTTCGTTTTCACTATTTTTTTAAAATTTGGTTTTTTAAATAAAACCTAATGGCTTAATTATCTACTTATTTATTTATCTATAAAAGTGAGAATGTGTGTGTGTGTGTGTGTGTGTGTGTGTGTGTGTGTGTGTGTGTGTGTGTGTGTGTGTGTGTGTGTGTGTGTGTGTGTGTGTGTGAGGACAATTCTCAATCTATATACTCAACGAATTTTTGATCTACAAATTTAACATTTGGTATATAGGGTATTCAGACATGTGGAAAACTTTTTCATCAGGTTTAATCTGAAAAAAAAAAAAGGGTTGTTAAGGGTTAAAAATCGCAAAATTGGTATGTGAAGGTTTGCTAACTGTTTCACGAATGCGCATGCGTGAAATAGTTCATGTAAAAGATTGCTTATGTTAAGAAAAAGTAGGTTTGAAAACACTTTTTTGAAGATAGTGTCAAGCTGGCCTAATGGTTATTGTACTTGACTCACTTGTAAGTATAAATACTTACAAGTGTACTGTTTATAAAAACATAATAATCACATGAACATGTCTCAGTTTCTGTATGAATTACAAAGTATATTTATGCGTATTTTACAATTGGGCAACGCCGGGCGTCCTGATTGTGTGTATGTATATGTAATATATATATATGTATATGTATAAGAAATGTAAAAATACCAGCGGTGGTTGACGTTATGTTTTGAGAAAAATAGAAAAACCGAATGAAATTATTAAAATAATCAACGTTTCGTCCTTATTTCAGAGGACATCTTCAGGATATTGAAGTAAAAATGCAAGAAAAGAAAAAGTCATAGATCGTACGAAAAAGAGAACAGTTTTTGAATCCTACCCATAGGCTTCTACCATTTAACTCCTAGCATAGGGAAAATAATAATCAAAGAACAAAATATCAAAACAGATCCTGGCTAACCGTTTTTCCTTAAATATTTCAACAAAATGAATAAGTTTACAGGAGGAAAAAAAAAAATGTACATATTTATTTTAACGCATTTTTAAAAGTGTATATATAGACATCGAACAACCCAACCTTCCCATACGCACACATATGTTTGTCCTTCCCGACATGGGTAGGATTCAAAAACTGTTCTCTTTTTCGTACGATCTATGACTTTTTCTTTTCTTGCATTTTTACTTCAATATCCTGAAGATGTCCTATGAAATAAGGACGAAACGTTGATTATTTTAATAATTTCATTCGGTTTTTCTATTTCTCTCTCTCTCTCTCTATATATATATATATATATTAAACACCCCTTGTAAGGTGGTAGTTTGAATTCGAGATTATTCAATTCGTTTTAATCTGCTGCTATCAACCTGTTTATTATTTTTAATTTTTTCTAAATAAGCTCACGATTTTATTTACTAAGCAGAAAATGAAAAAAATAATTTTTAAAAAATATAACTACAAAATTTTCTCCAGTTCAATTTTCAAACATGGCTGACGACAACTGACAATAGATTTGTTTATATTACATTTTGTTTCGTTTTCTTAAATCATAACAGCTTGAAACCGATTGTATCATGTTGATATGTTCTGATCCTCTGTGACACATTCAATAAATATGATGCAATTATACTATTTAATCATTGAGTTTGATATTTTTTTACCAAACCAAAAAAATTTTTTTTTTTTTTTTTTCAATTCAGAGTAATGTTTTTTTCTTTTTCCTTCTTGTTTTTCTTTTAAAAAACTCGATTTCCCCAAGATTAAAACCTGTCTTTGTATTTAACTCTGTCCTCGTGGGAAGGCAAGTGAATATGAACAAGGAAATGTATTCCTGCTACGAAAGCCAACGTCATCAACTTTGTTGTTTCATCGGTTCAGTCATGCGGAAAATGGTGATTGATATTTGCATATTTCTATAATATTTGTGTGTTGTTTATTTACAAATAAACACCTAGATTGATGGTGAACCAAATCGTGCCTTGATTACCTATATGTAGGTTAGGTCATCAGTCTTATATACTTACTTGTAAATAATCTCATAACTGATCTATTTCAAATGATTTATGGGTCAGATCGAGGTTAAGAATTAATAAGTCTTTTTCTTTTTTTTTTTTTTTTTTAAATTGTATACAAATCATTACATTCGGTTTAATGGCTATTTTATATGCTGGCTGGTGTTGGATGGCTTTTAAAATCTGACTTTTAAACTGGCCTAGCTTTGTTCAGGTCTTTATTTCTCTCTAATGTTCATTTTTATCACGTCTTCCCATGTTTTCCTTCGCCTTCTCCTGTAACTGTTATATATCTACTAACCCAAGAACTCTCATCCATTCTTTCAATGTGACCGTACTATAGAAGTCTCTTGTGCCACACACATCTCTGTACTGTCCCGATTTAACCTTTTTATAGGGTTATCAGAACTAATTCTAACTTCAAGGTTCACATTACCCACCTATTATATCACTCATGTCATTTCTCTCCATGCAACGCATATCCTCAACCCTCACTGGCTACGTTTTACATTATCATACTGTGTATGAATGCTTGATAGACTCTTCCTTTGACCGACAAGTGACTAGAAAATCTGGTTATTGTCAAGACTTTCCAACAGAAAAAGGGGGGGGGTGAAAAAATAAAATAGTAAAAAAACTAACATTTCAAAAGCAGTTCCCAAATTTAAAAGCTACGCAGATAGAATCTATACATGAATACTGTAGTACCTTTAACGTACGTATGTGTCACGGTTTCCAGGTTATAAATTATTTGATCGGGAGATCCTATTTATTAAAAAGGAGGATAGAATGTGATAACATACTATGAACATTAAATTAGTATTTTGATACGCTAATTTAATGTTTGTAGTACGTTATCACCTATCCTCCTTTTTAATAAATAGGATCTCCCGATCATTGAAGAGTCGATGTTAAAAAAAAAAAAAAAAATTAATAAAAATAAATGTCGCTTTTGGGTTGTACATGAAATTAAAATATACCTTCTTGATCTTCTGGCTAGAATCCAAGGGCAGTATCTATTCTAGCTGGAGATGATATCGTGGGATTTTTGTTTGCGCCGGGCATCCATACAATGGAAATATGTCACAGACTCCTATAAGGATATTGGAGATAAACCATAATAACCAGATTTATTCTGGCACTACATTATTCAGATGACTTAGATAAATACTTTTACAGTTTTAATAAAAGGGATACGATAATATTGCGGGGTTTCCATTCACGCTGAACGTCCACAGAATGCCTAACGGCAATATATTACATATGAAAGATGCTGCTGTGGAATTTTCAGAGATCCCGCTAGTAGATTAAATTTTCTTTTGTGTGGTAACAGTTATATATCAGGCCGCCTCAGAATCCTACAATACCAAGTGTCATATATATTGTTTAAAATATAGGCATAAATACATATTACCGTATGAATCAGGGTGTCGTGGGCTCATATATTATACACGGCACTTAGCAATGTTTCTTTATTTTACTTTAAAATATTTAAAATGTAATTTATTCACATTATTTTTTCCGTTAATATTTTAAATTCAGATTTGAACCTTTGTTTTTTTTTTGTTTTTTTTTTTAAACCAAAACTATTTTATTTCATAATTACAAAACATTTCAAAAGCTGTGACATTCGTAATTTATAGCGAAGTATTTATGTATCACTAATTCGAATTGGTACAATTCGCAATCGCTGCAAGATCCACTCCATCCAAAAATCTCTTCTCAACCGCATCAGCAATGCTTGCACCGTCTTTTCTCAACTTTGATCGCGGCTTTGGTCTCTAAAAGAAATAAGGCTGAACACCAAAGTCAGAATCTACCAGGGGCTCATCTGCATCATTCTTCTTTATGGTTGCGAGACTTTGCCTATGCGGGAAAAAGACCTACGCAAATTGAATGTATTCGACCATCCCTGCCTATGCCGCATTCTCCATGTCCACTGGCAACAGGTTTAAAAAAAAAAAAAAAAATTTAATTTTTTTTTTTTTTTTATTACATTTTCACCCCAAGCAAGGCATATTGCCACTTTGGTGTAGGGGGCTACTATCAGGGACATAAGCTACTGGGGTACTATGTAGGGAGTTGGGCAGTAAGATGTTGGTTCACGTTACACTTGAACTTCTGCATGTCAATACAGTTCGGGAAACAGGGAGCCGGAATGGAATTCCAAAGTCTAGCGGTTCTGGGGAAAAAACTACTGGAGTAGAAAGCTCTCCTACATCTAGGGATCTCCACTGTGTAGGGGTGGGATTTAGCTGGTTGTCGGGTTTGTTGAGAGTATTTACGTCATGGGGGCATAAGTGCTTGCAGTTCGTTAGAGCAATCACCATTAAAATACTTGTAGAACAAGCAGAGGGATGCAATATTTCGTCGATGGGACAGAGGCTGAAGTTTAGATGACAGTTCAGGATCTATCAGGTTGGTGACTCTCTTTTGAACCTTGTCTAGGAGTGAGAGACTAATAGCAGATGCACCAGCCCAAATATGACAGCAATAGTCCATACATGGGCGAATGGTAGCCTTTATCCCCAAGAATTTGCACTCACTGCAAAATCCACTCCCTTCAAAAATTTCTCCTTACCAGACACCTTCATTGGTTCAGCTATGCCCTACACTCACTTCCAGGTGACATGATTCGTGAAGTCATCGATCCAGCTCCACCAACAGGCTGGAAGTAACGTCACAGTGGTCAACTCAAATCCTGGTTCAAGACAGTGGAGCAGGATGCTGAACTGATTCTGGGCCCCCACTTTTATGGGATCCATTGTTGGAACCGCTAATGGCTTGCATTTATAACGGAAGCAGCTTTGGATCATTGTGCCCGACGGTCAACCAGTGTTTGGAAAGAGCCGGCTGCAGTCGTGACCATGATGACCAATTTATGTTCATATATTGTATTTAACAGGAAGTCCATAATTTTTATGTATTTATTTCAGCTTGGACGGCATTATTTCAGCCTTGTTCTCATCTCTTGTCTCCGTACCTCAAAACACTCTAACAATCTATTATTAGAACAACTTTTGCTTTTACGCATGTTCTATACAGACTAAATATATAAAAACGAAAACTTTAAATACATTATCTACTTAAAAAGTGGGTTTCTTATTCAATAAAACTAGCGGGACCTGTGGAAATTCCACAGGGGACTGATTCATATGTAATATATTGATGTTGGCATTCTGTAGATGTTCAACGTAAATGGAAACGCTCGGATATTATTGTAGCTCTTTTGTTAAAACTGCAAAAGTATTTACTCAAGCTAGCAGGAACACCCGAGATAGCCAGGTCATAAAGTAAGCTTAAATACGATATTTTAATTCTTGCAGATTTCGTATATATTGTTATAGAGTTAATGTTCTATCGATTTTTATATATTATAAAGTTGCGATTTCAAAAATAAAAAATATATCTATATGACTTGCGTTTATTAGCTTGAATCGAAACTGAATCCCAAACGTATATATATATATATATATATATATATATATATATATATATATATATATTTGAGAAATTTTTGAAAACTTTGAAGTGTCGAATATAATGATAAAATCATTGTTTATTGCTTTTTTTTCCTATATTTCCTATAAGTATATATTTCCTATAAGTATATATTTCATATAAGTATATATTTCATATAAGTCCTATATTTCGCTAATACATAGCCTCATCAAGGTCAAAAGTCCGGTTCGTGAATTTCTTTTTCTTCATTTTGGTGTTATGGCGAAGAGACGAGAATTTATGTGTTAGTCCGGTGGTTTCAAGTGTGTAGTGCTCCAGTTTCGAGCGGGATATAAAGTGTGACCATCTTTTACTTTATATATATATATATATATATATATATATAGCTTTTAGTTCCTTCAGCTATAATTGAAAGTGAAACCAAGATTTATGAAGAATTCTTGATAAAATTATTAAAAAAAAAAAAAAATTATAATGGAAACCGAAACCAAAATTTATGAGAAATTCTTTGTAAAATTATTCATTACAAGAAATGGAAGTGCATAACTAAATGACTTGGATGTAAGCGTGACACAGAAAATAACACACACGCTATCGTATTAATATATAGATGTTAGACATTCATCATTCATAACATGATATAAGTTGTTTTTATCTATACAGACGACCGGGGACCTCCTGTGAATTTAATATTTAAGATTCCCTTGGCACTTACCCTTTCGAAGGAAGCTAGTTTAACTCGCCTCAGATGAATGCTATACAGCAAAAACAAAACATTTATTGATCCCTCGACAAAGGAGGGATTCAACCTAGTAATTTACTTCCGTTAGTTTGCTTGCACTTCTTGAATTTTAAAAAAATTTTGCACACTCATTAGTCATTGTGAGGGTAAAATTGCCAAAGAGGTGGTATATATATATATCTCTCTCTCTCTCTCTATATATATATATATATATATATATATCTATATATATATTATATATATATATATATATATAATATATTGGTAGCCAAATTGAATATTGAAATGCTCATATCTTCGGTTCTATGGGACGAAACTACATGAAATTTTTATAATACTATTCTATGGTTAAAATTTTATGACAATTGGTAAAAAAACAACCTATATTTCCAAATCAATAAAATATGCCAAAATTTGCCTACATTTGTATATATAGTGTCCTACAGGCCAGCTTCAGTTTTACTGTTTCGGTTGTCTCCCCTGTAGCCTTGTCAGGCCACTAATATATAGATATACCGCTTTTTTTGGCAATTTTATAAGTTCCAAATCTCAGCGACTATTGATCAGAATTTAACAAAAGAAGGTTCGTTGGAAAGGTAATGACCTGAATTGTGTAGTGGGCTATGTAACATTTGCCCTTACATTACAGTTGCACATGAAGTTGGCTCTTATGCAGGTAGGGAATTGCAGCAGCAATGAGATATCTACTGGAGTGGTAGAACGATCCCACCATTTTTCCAGCAGCCTTGGCAACGGATTTGATGTATGTGTTTCATCTTGGATCAGGAGTAAAGGTCAGACCTAGAAGCTTGTCAAAACATGGAGCCTCCCCAAGACAAGAGCCATTAATTTTGATTGATGCCAAACCGGGATCAAAGCGTCGATGATGGAAAGATAGAAGCTTGGTTTTAGATGCATTAAAATAAACCAGCCACCTCTTTCCCCATTGCACCACATGATCAAGATCAGAGGAGAAAGAATCGGAGAACTTGGTCGTTTATGGCCTTTGAGGTGTTGCTATAGATGGTAGTGTCGTCAGCATAAATGTCTACAAATGATCTTAGGATGTGATTTGGGAGATCATTGAAGTAGATCAGGAATGCAGTTGGGCCCAGGATAGACCTCCGAAAGACTCCAGCATTAATACTGTGAGCTTCTGATTTCACTACTTTTATGAATCTATCAGAGAAATGATTTAATGATTGAAAAGACATTTGCAGCTATACCGTAGCTGGAGATATTGTGGAGTAAACCTTTATGTCATACCCTATCAAAGGCCTTGGATATGTCAAGAGCAATTGCCCTAGAAAGGAAGCCTCCATTGAGAGATTCGCTAATCCTCTGAGATATAACTGTTAGCACATCTGCTGCAGATCTAGCAGAACGGAAATCATATCGCATGTCACTGAGGTTATTTTTGCTGAGGTAGTTGACTACTTTTCTATTTAACAGATTTCTGCAACTTGATCATGACGCACAGGAGACTTATTGGTCTGTACTGAGAGGGAGATGAGCATTCACCTGAATTCTTAGATACAGGGCATACTGATGAGGTTTTTCAGGGTGTTGGGAAGCAATTCTCCTTAAGACAATGCTTTAACAGCTTTGCAAGTATAGGAGCTAGTTCTGTCTGAAGCTTTTTTTAGCACTATAATAGGAATGCTGTCAGGGCCAGTTGCTTTACTGGAATCAAGGTTTTTGATTAGCTTGGCAACATCACGTACAGATGTTTGTATATCACATAGTGTTTTTTCAGATGCGGGAAGAAATATGGGGATTGGCCACCCTGATAGCAAGGGTAGAATTAGCTGCGAAGAGTTTGGCTTTGTATGATGGTGATGAGATTGCCTCAGGTCCATTAATGATGGTTGGGATAAAGCACACTTCTATTCAGGACCCTGTTTATTATTTACCAAAATATTAGATAGACTTTTCTACAGTTGCATCCGACAATGTCAACGTGGGATGAGAAGTGACAGCGGATGTGGAAGAAACTTCGCCAACCCAACTAGGTAGCTTTCCAATATATGGTTTAAGATGGAGACAAAAGGATCATTACCAAATTTTTGTTTCTACATGAACTCCAAAAAATAACTGAGAAGCTCCAGGCTGTTCGCCCCCCCCCAGGCTGTCTGCTCCTGCTCTGTCACGCATTAATTGATGTCTTACGTCGGATTACAGTCAATCTTGAGCGCATGATATCATGTTCCAAGCAAAGTCAAGGTTTACTTGTATGGAAAAGTGTCCTCATGTTGGGTCATCCTGATAAACCCTGTACAAAAATCTTAAACACTTGAGGACAGTGTCTAGTAGGCATTCAAGTTCTCTCCAGTAGGCATTCAAGTTTAGTTTAGAATGTGTTCCATTTAAGTTCAGTGTTCCATAAGTAATGTGAATGAATATATGCAGAAAGAAGTTTTAAAAGAAAGATATCGCACACATGTCTTTAACTGCTCTATTTTTCTTATTGAGGAGCCCTGGGCAATGCTGGGGAGCCCTACTAGCCTCTCATATAGCTTGGTTGTCTTGTTTTATGACATAGCAATCCTTTTTGAGTTATTTAATGTCAAGTCCAGTAATTTTGAAAAGTTTTTAATGATTCCATTTTTTTTTTTTTTTTTTTTTTTTTTTTAGGAAATTTGTTGTTGTTACCTTTGCTTTGCAGAACATAATTGAGTTTTGCTGAGGAAAAAAAAAAAAAATAATAACGTCAATGTTTGGTGCATTTTAGGTTATGAAGCTGGTATCTACAAACAGCTTGATCTAGTAGTACCAGTCTCTCATATAGGAAGCGGAATTGGTCTGTTTATTGCTGTACTCTGTTGACTTGAAAGGGATTTTTATTTTCATTTAACGATTTGTAGAAATGAATGGAAAATCGGATGAACCAAAATGACACAGTAAAATGAATTTATGAAGATTTTTAATATTTAATCTTTATCAAAAACATTTTTTTCAAAAATCAATGTTAGTTTTATTTTTTATTTATTTTTATTTTTTTTTTTACATTTTTTTTTTAAAGAAAATGACAAAAAAATGAGAAGAGGGGAAACAGGAGAGTAATGTAGAAAAAAGAAGGGAGGGGAGGGAGTTCATATTTTTCAAATTTACAAGATGACATGGAGACAATGAAACTCAGAGAGAATGAGAATATGAGAGAGAGAGAATGAGAATACGAGGGAGAGAGAATGAGAATACGAGGGAGAGAGAATGAGAATACGAGAGGGAGAGAGAATGAGAATACGAGAGAGAGAGAGAATGAGAATACGAGAGAGAGAGAGAATGAGAATACGAGGGAGAGAGAATGAGAATACGAGGGAGAGAGAATGAGAATACGAGGGAGAGAGAATGAGAATACGAGGGAGAGAGAATGAGAATACGAGGGAGAGAGAATGAGAATACGAGGGAGAGAGAATGTGAATACGAGGGAAAGAGAATGAGAATACGAGAGAGAGAGAGAATGTGAATACGAGAGAATGAGAATACGAGAGAGAGAGAGAGAGAGAATGAGAGTATGAGGGAGAGAGAGAATGAGAATATGAGGGAGAGAGAGAATGAGAATACGAGAGAGAGAGAGAGAATGAGAAGAAGAATATGAGAGAGAGAGAGAGAGAGAGAGAGAGAGAGAGAGAGAGAATGAGAAATATATAGACAAAACCCCACACAGTCTGACTTTCCGGAAAATAAGGAAAAGGAAGATGGTAGATTGACGTCAGTTTTCTTAAAAATAGACTACGTAAACAAAACTCCAAACGATAAATGATGATTTCTGGAATGAAGCAATTATCTTTTTATCTATGAATATGCAGAACGGAAACCATATTGTGTGTCACTAAGACGGTTATTATTGCTGAGATGGTTGACTACTTTATTTAACACAGATTCCAGCAATTTACTCATGACGCACAGGAGACTTATTGGCCTGTACTGAGAGGGAGATGAGCGATCACCTGAATTCTTAAATATAGGGTATACTGATGAGATTTTCCAGGGTGATGGGAAGCAATTCTCCTTTAAACAACGTTTAAACTGTTTTGTAAGTATGGGCGCTAGTTCTGGTTGAAGTTTTTTTAGTACTATAATTGGAATACCGTCAGGGACGGTTACTTTACTGGAATCAAGGTTTTTGATTAGCTTGGCAACATCACGTACAGATATTTGTATATCACATAGCGTGTTTTTTTTTATATAGGAGGAAATATTGTGGGTTGACAGCCTTGATCGCAAATGGTAGAATTAGCTGCAAAGTTCTTGACAAAGAGTTTGGCTTTGTCAGATGCTGACGAGATTACCTCAGGTCCATTGATGATAGTTGGGATAGAGCACACGCTTCTGTTCAGGATTGTTTGCTATTTGCCAAAGCTAGTGGGAACCAAGCCGCTGCTCAGTTACTTTGGACTTGATGGACTGAGCATACAATTCTCTTGCGTTCTTTATTACTTTCTTACAATGGTTTCTGGCAGTTCTGAAAGCGGCTTTAGTCTCAATACATTTATTATGTTGGAAGCAATGGAAAAAGTGATTTCTGTGCACAATGGCAGTAGCACATTCTGGAGAGAACCATGGCTGACTGTTAGGTTTTAGCTGGAACTTTTTCGAGGTTATGAAACCGTCTATATCCACAATTAACCATTTCGTCAGGTCTGATACTATAGAAGACACATCCTTTTTAAACATGGAATGCAGAAGTAGATCCGATATAAATGTACGGAAACTATCCTAGTCAGCAATAGTGTATCGATATACTGTACGATGAAGAGGTACGTCTGGGGACTTATTACATTTCATTTTTATCTTAACTGATACAACAGAGTGGTCGGAAGATCCAAGAGGAGACAGAACGGAAACTTAACATAGTTCAGAGCAAGTTGTGAGAAAAAGGTCTAAGAGACTCGCATACTGGCCGTCAATGTCTGGCACACGGGTAGGTTCCTGAACAATCTGAGTGAGGTCATAAGCAATGGAGAAATCATGACAGAACCTCCCCTCATCATCGGTCTTGTTTGAGTGAGTTAACCATTCCATATTGTGAACATTGAAGTCTCCACATACATGAATGTTAGCTGAAGGATAATTAGATAGGACAATGTTCTCAGATAATCAAGTGCTTTAAACTTTACGCATTTTATATTTTATTCTTAGTATAAACACAGAAAGTTTAGTAGCATTATATCTCGGGTTGAACTTTAACGAAATGCTAGTATTGAAGAATGGAGGGTTATAGACAATTATAGGATAAATTGTAGAGAAGACTATTGTGCTTATTTTTTGCCTACAGTTCATAAGATCCCAGCAGCAGTGTATTTTTTAATGAATTGCATAGGATTCGGGAAATAGGGCGTAGTTATTTATTACTTTGCATAATATGCATCGTTTTGTGTTTTCTAAAATAAAATATTTCAGATTTGCATTAATTTTTTTTTTTTTTTTTTTTTACAAGGTGGCCACCACTTATTAAGGCCCAGAAGCCACTCAGGGATAAGGGTTATTGTATGTACAGTACGTTAGTGTGGAGATTTAATAAAGTGTCTACTTAAGGGGGCGGTTCATCAGGAATTTGTTTACGTTGGACTTGAAGACATCCAGGTTGTAGTCAGGTGGGAAGCAGGCAGACGGAACAGTTCCACAGGCGTGCAGTTCTAAGAAAGAAGCCTAGTTCATGGAATCTACGTTTTGATTTAGGCATAGATAAAGAATGAGGAAAGTTTTTGACAGTGGATTCAGCTAGACGGGTGTTTTTCGTAAAAGATTGGCGAGGGGGGACCAGAGATTGGAGTTCAGACGAGCACCTGCCATGGAAATAACGATAAAACAAAGATAGGCTTGCAACGTCTCTTCTGTGGGAGAGAGGTTGCAGGGAAGAGAAAAGGGCATCCCCCACTAAGCCACGAAGTCTATTAAATTTGATCCATAGTCATTAGATCCCAATAAAACAAGATTCTCTGAATTCAAATCAAGTGCTTTAAACTTTATGCATTTTATATTTTATTCTTGAACACACAAAGTTTAGTAGCATTATGTTTCGATTTTAACCTACATAAGGTATAAGTGGTACAAAACTGTTTTGTTTGAGAAATCCATTCTGTCCATCCTGGAACAGCTAGTAATATATATATATATACACACACACACAGATAATGATAGGTTGTTTCTTGGATTATTTCGGAGTTGTGTGGGTGATGATAGAAGCATGAATGGTATAAAAACAAAACTTTAATCAATATTTTTTATTTTATTTTATTTTTTTTCGATTTCAGACTCTTTGCGTTCTTCCATGGAAATGATGCAATAGATTTCAAACCACATGATACAGAAAAAGTGAAATTGAAATCACTATGAATTATTGTTGTTGTTTTTGTTAGTACAGCATTCATCTTTGGCGGGTTGAACCGGCTTCCTCCAAAGGAGGAAGTGTCAAGGGAATATTAAATTCACAGACGGTCCTCGGTCACCTGTGAATGTTTGGTGCATTTTTGGTCAGGAAGCCACTATCTTCAGACAGCCTGATCTGGTAGTACCAGATGCCCTAACAGGTATTACCACTCTGGGCCAAAGTGGACCTGGCACAGCAATGGTAACTAAGAGGCAATTTCACATTCTCCACAACCCCCGAATGGGGCTCCATCACTGGATGTCTTTTAAGGGCATAGCCAGGACCTACTATGAACTATCCTGCACCAAAATGTTTTAATTTTTTCTTACTTTTTGTATCATGTGGTTCTACTAAAGCTGATTGCTTTATGAATCATTATTGAGAAAGAACGCAGGGTGTTTGAAATATTGAATAAAAAAAATACATTATGGAGAGTAGACGATGCACTGTGGATGCGTTATTGGCAGCTCTCGTTACTCTTGCCTTTCCTAATTTGTCCCTTAGTCCTCATTTTTAATGAGTGATTTTTCTGACAAATGGAGAAAAAAAAGCTGTATTCTAGGTTGGTAGTATTTTGCGTGAACAGTCGCCAGATGATATTGTCCTTTTGACCACTGTACGCTCTTTAACCCTTATCCTCGAGTGGCCTCTAGGCTTTGACAAGTGGTGATTCCTTTGTCCCCAAAAAAAAAAAAAAAAATTTTTATTAGAAAATAAAAAAAATACATTGTTTTTATGCAATTCTTGCTTCTATCGCCAACCACATAGCATGGAAATATAAAACTGTTCAACTGACTCATCCCTAAACGAGATCAATTTGGTTGAATATATCTGACCTTGTGACAATGGCATCACGTTCAACTAGTTTAAATGGTCTCAAAATCTGATTTATAAATTGGACAAAACTAAGAACAGGAGTTTTTTTTTTCTCGTGTTTATAACAGTTATTTGCAATCCAAATTTAAAATCAACGAATTACAATGAACACGATTTTTATTGATCAGAATTTGAGGTGCGTTTAAAGAGCTTCCTGAAATCGTAGCTTCTCTTGATCGATGTCATTCCTTTCTTCTCTAAGGAGACGACGGTGATACGCGCTTTAAAGTGTTTATTAAAAGACGAGCGTGCAAGTGGTGTCATGCATAAGTAAAAATGTGAAAAAAGTGAACTGCTATTTTCATTTTGGTTTGCTATTTTCATTTTGGTTTATTATTTTCACGACTTTTCAAACGATGTAACCTCCGATATTCTTTAAGTTCATCTTTTTGAAATCTGGGTAAATTTTTACGGAATTTTGAATCTAATTTTTTTCATTCTTCTCGTTTCATTAGTCATGAAAAGAATAAAAGTGCTAAGTGATTTTTCGTCTTTATTCTTCATATAAAGAATTACTTAATAGCTTTTCTCTGTTATGGCTGAGATAATGAGAACAATCTACTCTCGTGGTTAAATAAAGGTTTAAGTTCAAAATTCTGTATAGATTAAAGTTTGAAAAGATGTACTTAAAGAAGATCTGAGGTTATATCGTCTGAAATCTTGTGAAAATAACAAGCAAGACGAAAGTAGTAATCCAAATATAACACAAAAAACAACACCAAAATGCATGTGTATGTAATATGCATGTCTATATCATATGTATGTGTTAATTATTTACTTGAAACGTACTCGGTTTGTATATACCAATCGTAATGGATTAAAAACTCTTTCTCAAAGTTCTTTATAATGAAAAAGATTTTTTTTTTTTAATTTTGAAAAAAGTCAAGTTCAATGAATGCCTTTTTTATTGGGCCCCAGAGCATATATAATAATAATAATAATAATAATAATAATAATAATAATAATAATTCTCCAAGTTTCAAATATCAAGTTTCTTTTTTTTTTTTTTTTTTTTTCAGTTGGTCATTTATTATTTTTCAAAAGGTATCAATTGCAATATTGTTTCATATTGGAACTAACAAGTCTACAAAATTATGTTATTGCTGCATATTTAGTCACATACTCTTCAGATGTTTACCTGTTGTCCTAAATGGTGTTTTTATAAGTTTTTTAAGGAAAACATCTGTGAGTATACGACTAAAAATACAACAATAACATAATTTAGCAGACTTGTCAGTCGCAATACGAAACAATATTGTAATGGATACCTTTTGGAAAGTATTAAATAACCAACTGAGAAAACTTGATATTTAGAACTTGGAGAATTATTATACTGCACTATATATATGCGTGTGTATGTATCCTCCAGCTATGTGCAAATAACTTCACTGCTTTGTGGATGCCTTAGCAAAGACGAAAGGAGTAAATCCTGACAAAAGTCTAGTTTGGAGTTCCGATAGGCGGATGGTGAAACACTGCAACACCGCAACTCTAGCAGCTGTGCTAGCTCCGACTGTATTGGCTTGCCTTCTTTCCGTCAGACTTTGTCTGCTATGCTGAGAGGTGGGGACCCTGGTAACTGGGTAAACCTAGATTTCCTTATCGCCTGCCCAGACCTGCATCTGGAGAAGCGACTGCAGTTTCGACTGTATATCCACAGCAGATGCTGCAGTGCATCAGATGCAGAAAGCCATTGTCTCGTGAGTTGAAATGTTACCATCATCACTACACAAAACAAATTATCCTCATCTAAAAAAAATTCGAAATGATTCTAAATATGAACATTTTTTCCACATTTTTCCAAACAAAAAACTGAATGGAAGGTTTTTGTAGATTTCGATTATTCGTATGGATTAAAGTTGCATCCAAAGAAACTCTGGTTAAAACTTTGCGTCTGAATTTTTGAGATGAGGATTGATAATGCATATTATTTGGATCATTTGGGTGTTATTTTCACAACGCTTCAGTCGATGTAACTTCTGATCTTCTTAGAGTGCATCTTGTTGAACTCTGGAGGGGGGGGGATCTGCTCAAACTTTCGAACATAACTCTTTCTTTAATCCATGGGGGGGGGGCTTTAACTTACAACTGAATTTTACCAATTACTTTATCCACTATGTCACAGATCCTTGGGAACAATTTTAGTATGGATTTTGGTAGCTTTAAACTTGCTTTTAGATGCACAACCGCACTATTTATCGCTCTCTTAGCTGATGCACTTTTCACTTTCCCACAGAAGAGAGGTTACAAGCCTGTCTCTGCTTTATCGTTATTTTCACAACAAGTGCTCCTCTGAGCTCCAATCTGTGGTCTCCCCATGTCAAACTTTCGCAAAAAAACCACTCGACTAGCTACAACCACTACCACTAATTTCCCTCATTCCCTATCTGTGCCTAAATCTAAACACATATTCTACGAACACAGCTTCTTTCCTAGAACTGCCCACCTGTGGAACACTGTTCCAATGACCTGCTTCCCGGCCAACTGCAGTGTGATAGCCTTCAAGGCTGATGTAAACAAGTTCTTGTTGAACCGTCCCCTTAAATAATCAAATCGTACTTATACCATTAACGATTTCTACACTACCACTTTACATTCAATAACTCTTATCCTCGAGTGGCCTTTGGGCCTTGATAAGTAGTGACTAAAGTAAAAAAAAAAAAAAAAAAAAATGAACCTCATCGATGGAATAGGGACTAGCTAGCTATTTCAGTGAAACTTATGCAAGTCTGCCATGTGTGAGCTGTAACAGTTGAAGATGCTGATTTAAATTTTGTCCTTTGCCCCCACGCTGTTTACAGAAAGGTAAATTTTTTTGTGTATTTAGGCATCAACAACCTGGAAATATGTTAAACAAGTATTTTATTGTGCGTGGTGGATCGGTGACTTAAGAGTGAGGGAGAGGGCTACTAAGTCCATTTTTTTTTTAAGCAGAAAAAAATGGACTGTTAAAACAAAAATGTGCCTTTAGTTCTCATTTAATTGCCTCCCTACAAGGGCTGAATTAGATGCAAATTGTTTTGATGAACTTGTATCACTTGTGTTCCCTCAATGTACGTACTTCTGACTAATCTGAGAAGCAGCAAAATCCCACCCTTTTACTGTTGAGGTTCCTAGATAACTGAAAACCTTCTGCTCCAATAGCTTCTTTTCTCAGACTGCTAGACTTTGGAATTCCCTCCTTTTTTCCTGCTTCCCTGACTCTACTAACCTGCAGAAGTTTAAATGTAATGTAAACAGATGTCTTGTTGTCGAACTCCCCACAGTCCCTTGTTAAACACAATCCGAAATAGTAATCCCTTACATTCCAAGTGGTAATATGCCTTGTTTGGAATAGAAAAAAAAAAAACTTTAATGTGGGGAAAATCCAGTTCTCTCCCAGAGAACATTCTGGATTGGATCCAGAAAAGAAATAATTACCTTTAGTTTATAAGAATTTTTCCTTTGCTGATCAAAGATAGTTTAGTACTTGTTCCGATACTACACTTTGCTCCTAACCAAATTAACCTTTAAGTTTTTTTTGTTTTTTTTTTACTCAAGTCACCACTTATCAAGGCCCGAAGGCCATTCGAGGATAAGCGTTAATGAATGTAATGTGGTAATATAGAAATCGTTAATGGGGTGAGTTAGGTAGAATTGGATTATTTAAGGAGACGGTTTCAACAAGAACTTGGTTTACATTAGACTTCAAGGTTACCATACTGTAGTCGGCTGGGAAGCACGCCAATGAAACTGTGTTTCACATGTGGGCAGTTCTAGGAAATAAGCTTTGTGGAATCTGTGTTTAGATTTGGGCACAGATATAGTGGTTGTAGCTAGTCGGGTGTTTCTTGTGAAAGTTTTAGTTCATTAATAGTTATTCATTATTATCGAAAATTACATTAAAAACGAAACAAAAAATGGGTTCCATTTCAAATTTCTGATTTTTCTATTGCTGAAAAATTGGTTTCTTTCCGTTTATCTCCATAGGTAACTGTAACCGTAGACTTTTACCTCGGCATCAAACACCTGCATTTTTAATTGCATCTTATATTTATTTCCAAAACTGTAGAATTCACACAGGCTCCATATCTCTTCTGATAAATGAGAAAAAAATGTGCCATAGCGTAAACCATTTCAAAACCACTTAAATTCTTCAACTGTGCGATGTTGATAAGCTTATGAGGAATTCGTATACTGTTATTCTTTGTGCATGTGTTATTTATATTTTTATCACACCCCAAATCAAAGTCGTTATCCATTTTCAGTTTTTGCTCATTTAAGTGTTGTCAACTGAATACTTTATCTCATTGTTAACTATGGATTTTCCTGTGTTTGTATTTTTTCTTTTTGGTCACCCAACAAAGGAGGGATTGGACCTAGTAATTCACTCTCGTTCGCCCGTTCGTACTTTTCTCAATAACCATGCATTGGATTTTTTTTTTAAATTTTGCATTAACATTAGTCATGGTGAAAGTAAATTTTTGCCAGAATGGATTTCCTAGGATAACGCTGGTTGCCCCCGCCCCCAGGTCATTATAGGGATAAAATTGCCCTCAAATCGTTCGTTTGTTTGCACTTTTCTCAATAACCACTCCTTGAATTGAAATTTTGCACAAACATTAGTCATGATAAAAAGTAAATTTTTCACTTGTGGAGGGGAACCCTGCATGCTCGGCGTATTTAATTATTTGCTTGTTACACATCTGGCATCTTGTATGTACTTCCAGATCTGGGGGTTAAATGAGATTATTTGCAAGTTTTTTTTTCTCCTCTTCATTTTGTTCTTTGCTTCTTTTTTTTTTTCATCTTGCTTTTCGCTCCCGCCTTAATTTTTTTTTTTTTTTAAACTAATAAGTCACCATTTATCAAGGCCTAAAGCCTCTTAAAGATGAGGCTTAATGCGTTGATAGTCAATTGAATTACAAAGAATATTAAGTTATGTGCATTAAGTGTTGCAGAACAGGAGACTTCGATGGAATGGCCACATTAAAAAAATAGATCTTGGGTTAGATCTAGAACAGTTGAGGTAGCAGGGTCGGTTCATAGAAAGTCAAGAAAAACATGAAGAAATAAGGATGGAATTCAAAGACGGATAAAATAAAGACTTGGCCCAGAGATAGGTTAGTTTGGAAATAAATTTTAAAAAGCTTGTGCTATTTATGGATCCCATGAAATTCACGAGATATGACGAGGCCATTCCTGCTGTGCTGTGTCTCGGAAGAAGCCACAGAGGAATAAAGACTTCTTTAGCAATGAAGTCCCATGCATCCAAATTAAGGAGGGGGGAGGCATCTACTCATATTCAAACTATCTCTCTTTTGCATAATATTTCTTAATACTAGGACTTGTATTGGAGTCTTTGGAGCATAGAATCAAAGAATTGGTCCTGGACATCACCAGACCTCTGCACACCACTAAGGATAAGACATTATCAAAAGAAAGAATGACAAAGTTTGTTTCTAAAAAAATATTTTTTATTGACAACTTTTTGTAAAACTTTTTGTAATTATTGTACACGAATAAATACAATCTTGTTAAACCTTTTCCTCGAGTGTCTTTTTGTCTCAATAAGCAATGATTCATTAGTATAAAACGATTGTCTGCTTTCTTTCAATTTTTTTCAACCACACCCACTTATGAGGGGTGAATATTTGCACTTTTTGGAAATTTTCAACGTTCTGCTTGTTTTTTCTTATACTCTCTCTCTCTCTCTCTCTCTCTCTCTCTCTCTCTCTCTCTCTCCTCGCGTTTAGTTAAAATCTATTCTGTAGTTTCTGACTCCACGGTGGGGGGGGGGAAAGAGGGGGGCACTTTATTTTAGTTAATTTTTAAATTATACAAATATTTGTTTTAGAAATTCCGAATTCTTTATCTTGTCTGAATTGTTGAGAAAAGAACCGGTAATCTAATCAAACAATTCGCTGGCAGGAAAACTTGCCATTAAACTAAGAAATTACAGCTGACAAAGACAATGTGACCTTTCCAAAGTAGCTATTATAACATTCTTGGGAAACACTGAAATGAGGAAGGTTTTCAGCTTTTATGTTGAGAATTTCCTCGTCGTTACAATAAATTAGTTTTAAAGGCTTCTTCATCTCTCATGAAGAACTAGTGAGATAACCTGGCATTGTCAGGGAGAAATAATTTAAAACTTAGACGATTGGGTCATTTTTTTTTAATCATATTAATAGAAAAAGAATCGCTTATTTTTTTATTTACTTTCAAGGATTTTTAAATTAAATTTATGAGTTTTTGAGATGAGGGCTGAGTGTTTATATTGTTTTGATGGGATTATTGTTCTCATCTTGTGTTATTTGTGCAACGTTTCGGTCGGATTGAAAATATATATGGAGCCAGTAACTTTTCTTTTCTCTTTTCTTTTCTAAACAATAAACAAGATGCCTGAAGACTGTCGAAGGACAGTTCGAACGAAACCAACATTTAAGAAGAATTTGAAATTATATAAACATTTTTAGCTTCTACAATTTGTTTTTTTTAATAAAAATCATTCGCTTTATTTCTTCCTTGGCTTCTGTCTATCTTTCTTGCTGTCTTTTTCCATTTTTCTTTGTCACTCTCTCTCTCTCTTCATTTTTTCCGCTCTTTCTCTCTTTCAGTCTATCTTTCTCTCTCTCCACCCGTATTTCTTCCTTGCTCGTTATTTTATTCCTTCTTTCTCTCTCTTCAGTCCTCTCTCCCTGCTCATTATGAGGGAACCATTTATATTTTTGAAAATTTTCCACATCGTTATTTAAAAAAAAAAAAAGCATTTTGCGCATCTTTTAAAAGGCGAAACTGTCTCACATCTAACAGCATTGTCTGTTGTTCTTGGCATGAAAAAGAAAAATTTCTGCTTAACGATATGTAATATTTCTTCATATCACCAATGGCAATACATTTTTGTCCAAAATCCCTCCATAAATAATGATTTCATATTATTGACCAATGTTAGTACTCCCATAATGTTTCTTATCTTTCGGCTGACAATACTTATCCTCGGGAAGGTTATATCATAACTAAAGGACAGCTACTAAACTGATCATATCAAAACAAAGTTCTATGCAACTTTTATTCCTCATCTTTTAAAATATATATATATATATATATATATATATATATATATATAATATATATATCTGTCTGTTTTCATATTTTCAAACTATCTCCTCCAAAATTAAATCGCAGAGTGGTGCTAGGAACCTCAAATGATTGGATTTTTTACGGGCCGTTCTTTTATGGGTCTTTAGCCCGTTAAAATAGTTTTTAAGGTTAAAATAGTTTTTAAGGCGTCAAAAATAGGTCAAAATTGAAAAAAATCGTTATACATTTTGTACATTCATCTTAATTTATTTTTAATTTTTAATCATTTTATATGCGTGTCACGTTGGTAGTGGTAACGTCACCAGCTTTGAATGCTAAAGTTTCGTTTTTGATTCTAGCTGATGACACCAAATTTTTTTTTTTACTTTTCAAATCACAACTCTATAATAATATATGCGAAATCTCAACAAATTAAAATATCATATCTAAGCATATTTTACCCCTTGCTATTATTTCTTCATAAGTCAAAAGGACCGACGTGAGTTGATTTATTTATTTTATTTTTACAAAGGCATCCCCACTTATCAAGGCCAAGAGGCTACTAGTGGATAAAGGTTAAAGAGCGTACAGTAGACAATTGGACAATAAAGTAATCGTTAGTAATTGAAATTCGGTAAATTTGTTAACTTATATGGAACGGCTCATCAAAAACTTGTTTACGTTAGACTTGAAGACAACCATATTGTAGTCAGCTGGAAAGCAAGAAAATGGAAGACAATTTCATAGACGTGCAGTTCTAAGAAAGAAGCTTTGTTCATGGAATCTACGTTTAGGTTTAGGCACAGATAAAGAGTGGGGGAAATTATTGATAGTGTTTTCGGCTAGACGGGTGTTTGTGAAAGTTTGCCGAGGGGGGGGGGCATAGATTGGAGCTTAGTCAGGCACTTGCCATGAAAATAACGATAAAGCAGAGACAAACCCGCAACATCTCTTATGTGAGAAAGAGGCTGCAAGGAAGAAAAAAGGACATCCCGCACAAGGCTACGAAGTCTATTTTGAACTCTATCAAGGCAGGATGTCCTTTCTAGCAGCTCCTGTCCAGATGTTGCAACAATACTCCATCCTTGCCGTACCTGGCTCTTATATAGATAGAGAATTGCATCAGCAGTGAGACATCTACTGGATTGATAGAAGGATCCCACCATTTTTACAGCGGCCTTGGCAACAAATTTGATATATGTGTTCCATTTAAGATCAGGAGTAAAGGTCAATCCCAGAAGCTTGTCAAAACATGGAGCCTCCCTAAGACGATGGTCATTCATTTCAATTGATGCCAGATGGGGATCAGAGCGTTGATGATGTAAAGATAAAAGCTTGGTTTTAGATGCATTAAAAGTAACAAGCCACTCCTTTCCCCATTGTACCACGTGCTCAAGATCAGAGAAGAGAGAATTTGGTTCTTCCTGAATTTTCTCTTTCAGAACTTTTTTTTTTCTGACGAGTCCATGGAATGAAATATCGAATAGTGTCATACAAATATTGCTGAACAAGCAATCAGTAAACAAAACATCTGTAAAATGTACCATAATTTGTTATTTAGGAAAAAAATTATTAGTATCATGAGTAAAACCATTCGACTTTGAAATATAGCAACATTGTTTATATATATATATATATATATATATATATATATATATATAATTTTTAATACCTACAAACACTGGTGTTTCATCCTTTTGGGAATCATGAGTGCAGGGTGTCATGATTAGTCGGTCGAGAGATGTGAACCTGACCGCAAAGCCATCTCTGACGCCATTACCAAAAAATAAACCACCCGTCCAACATTAACCGCAGAAAGAATATAGCTGAAATTAACATTTATATAAATCATAAATGTCATTGACGAGGATCGAGAGTGATCATGTGATTTTAATATCTAAGTGACCGACTTATTTCATTTCAACGTAAAGAACAATAAGAACCAATTGCTTTGGTCAATTTCAACTTTCAACAAATTTCTCAAATTGACCAATGCAATATGTGTGTGCGCATATAATATATATATGGCAATTAAGCTACACACAATATTCTGTGTAGCTTAATTGCCACATTTTTATAACTTACTACCTAGCTCTACCTATGTATTGAGAACTGTTAATTTGTGATTAAATGAAGTAGTCATATATATATATATATATATATATATATATATATATATATGATATAAAGCTGAATGTGTGTGTGTGTCTGGTCACGAATAAGCTCCTATATGGTTGACTATTTTAAAAAAAACTGATTACATATAATGATAGATGTATCGAGACACAGGAATGGGTATGTTTGATCTGGCAGAACGGTGGTTCATTAAAATTGTGGGGTCTGCGTTCGCGCCTGGTCCACAAAGTATGAAAATAAAAAATTTTAAAATTAAAAAAAAAAAACGTTTACAAGTGTTTTTGATATAGATGTACATAAGAATACTTTGATAAGTATGTTTTAACTTAAATAGGGATGGTATAATAAAATTGTGGGGTCTGCGTTCGTGCCTGACCTCCATAGAATAGAAATAGGCACAAACTTTAATAAAGACTTTTCATATCTATCTGCGTTAGTATACTTTGATAATTGTTTCAGTTTGAAGAAATATGGTATAATAAAATTATGGTGTGTTCGTGCGCGCCTGACCTCCATAGAATGGAAATATGTCACAAAGTTTAACAAGGTTTTTTCATATAGATCCACAGAATATTGTGATAAGTGTTTCAGTGTGAACAGGTATGGTATAATAAATTATAGGGTTTATCTATTTTATTTTTACTTTCATCATATTTTGCTTTGATTTTGATACCCCCAAATTCGAAGCTATCTCTTTACATCCCTTCCTTTTCATAACCTATCATACTTTCATAAATCAGAGTCCATTTTCTGTAGGCTGTTTTTGAACCCAGTCAACGACGGGTATTTTGCTAGTATACATACACACACACACATATATATATATATATATATATATATATATATATATATATATATATATATATATATACTAGCATTTCATCCCGGCATTGCCAGGGTGTTTGAATGTGTATGTTGAGCAAAAAAAAAAAAAAGTGGTAGTAGGAAGGCAGGCTCGAACCCGTACTGCAAAGGAGGAAAAGAACGGGGTAAAACCTAACGTTCATGCTGTTACGACCACCGCCAAACCGGAAGCGACATTTTTAAAAATTAAGGCTAGACAATCTAAAGGAGAGGATAACTTTCAAAATATCGGCAAAAAAAGTTACCCCCTCCCCGCTGTAGAAAAGTGCCTAGTTGAAGGGGAAGATATTAATGTTTTTAATCTATTTTTCGATATTTGTCGTATGATTGGTCGAACTTTAAAACAATACTGATCTTGGTAAAATCCGTCGCCTCTATTGAAAGTTTAAGGCAGACATGCAAACACATACATACATACATTTATATATTAGTAACTAAAAATTTTCGACCCAAACTGATGAAAAAGCTTGCCCTATCTCTGAATATCCTTTATGTAAAATTTCAAATATTTAGACCAGAAATTGTCTGAGTAATTTGGAAGAGACCGCAGCAGAGATCAATGTTTTAAAACTTTGACCCCTATTATGACCGCTTAAAATTGTTTTGGGCTCAAATCAAGTTATTAAGGTAGATCTATGTCCAAGGAATCTATATCTAAAATTTCAAGTGCGTAGACCCAAAATTGTCAGAGGAATTTGGTAGAGTTCTCAAAGGTCAAATTGTTGAACTTTGACCCCTTAATCGCCAAATTTCTGGCCAAAAACCAATCACATCGATTTTCCCAAATCTCAGTACCATGTATATCAAATTTCGAGTCTGTAGACTAAAGATTGACAGTTATTGCGTAGGGAAATGTACGGAGACACACACAGACACGTTCACTTATATATATAGATATATTGCATTAATCAATTTCAATTATTGATAATCGTTCCATTCCATCAACTCTTATCTTCGAGTGGCTCTTGGCCTTGATATATAGTGACTCAATAGTAATATAAAAACCATTCTGAACTGACATTAGAAATTGAACAATTTTTATAATACCAGGATAACTCGCTCATCATTTGCATAAGAAAATGTAAACCAATGCAATAAACCTTCGTATTGTCGTAATTTGAAGCCAAACATTTGATTCGTTTTATGAGTCAGTAAGTTGTAAAGTTTGTAAAACAACACATTTCACCTTAACATTTGTTTGGGGTTAAAACATTCGACAATACACATGAGAAAGAGGAAAAAAAAGAAAAAGAAAAATGGCGGACTTTGAGTTGACTTTGTTGCTAAAGATGAAAGCTTAAATTTGAACAAAGCTTTTTTTGTGCCCATTATATTGTTGATTAGTGGAAAAGGAAAATATCTCCATTGATCCTCTAAACAAACAAAAACACAGAAAATAATAGAGTTGGGAATATTTTGTTTTAAAAATAAATACAATGAGATCCGTCGTATGTTTTTAATAATCTTTCGTGTTTTTTTTTTTTCTATCCAAACGTGTCCCCATAAATACTAGCATTGTTCTTTCATCAGCCTCATTGTTTTATATATATATATATATATATATATATATATATATATATATATATATATATATATATATATAATAAAACATGTTAAAAAACACTTTGAAAAAGAAGTAAAAACATTTTTAATTTTAAAAAGGAAACACTAAGTGGATAGTGGAAAGTATTTCTTCGAAACTCCGGATTAAGGACTATCCACTTGTCTGTATTTTTTAGGGTTTCCTTTTTAAAATTAAATATGTTTTAAACTCTTTTTCAAAGTGTTTCTTTTTAACATGTTTTATTAACTACTTGTTCTTATTATAAGCTCTATCTCCTATTTGGTTTTATCGAGCTTTTACATCTGGTTGAGATTACTTTATAAATATTAAAGAATTAATATTTATAAATTTACTTTAGTTTTGCCATCTTGGATCATTTTGGTAAACTTAACTGTAATTCTTATACATATAAGCAGTTCAGCCCGGCTTTGCTCGGGCCCTATGTACTGTTCATAACTTGCCCTATGTGTGAATACACTTTATGTAAAATTTCAAATGTTTAGACCAAAATTTGTCTGAGTAATTTTGTAGAGCCCACAGAGGTCAATTTTTTTTAAAACTTTGACCTCTTAACATTTTTTTTTTTTTGCTCAAATCAAATTAAAAAGTTTGATCCATGTCCAAGTAACTTACATTTAAAATTTCAAATGTTTAGACCCAAAATTGGAGGAGGAGTTTGGTAGAGTTTTCAAAGGTCAAATCGTTGAACTTTGATCCCTTGACGGCCAAATTTCTGGCCGAAAGCCGATTAAAAAGATTTTCCCAAATCTCAATACTCCTTATGTCAAATCTCGAGTCTGTAGACCGAAAATTGACAGAGTTATTTGGTAGGGAAATGTACACAGACACACAGAGACATTTTCACTTATATATATATATCTCATCCACAGACAGACTGTATCAGAGCTCGGTTCTCTTGTAGAAGACGTCTTCCTGAACTATTTTCGCTTGTTCTCGCTCACATGGCCCTATTCTGACCTTGTAGCTGTGGGCCGATATTTGGACTCTTTTTTTTTTTTTTTTTTTTTTTATCTTTAGCATATTTCAAACTGATATTAATTATTGCACAATAATTAAATTAAAACAAAATAATTTTTCTTATTTCGAATTATTTAATCAATTAAAAATTCCATTTTTTTATTTGATTACTAAATTTAAAAAGCTGTTTTAGTAAATTACCCAACAATTTAATAAAAAAATAATTGTAAAAACTGAATTTAACTTGAAATACTAAAAAAAAAAAAAAGCGTTTTAAATTTAGTAATCAATAAAAAAGTGGAATTTTTATTTGATTAAATAATTCGAAAGAAAAGAAATTGGTAACTTTTTACTTGCTTTCCACCTGAACATTTTCCTTTAAAATGACGACCTGAATAGGTTTTCGGGTAAGTAAGTAGTTTTTCGGATATTAAGCAATATAGTTCTTCATGTTATAAGTGACGGCCATTGTTGTACACACACTGGAAGTAGGAATGTATACCTCTATTTGACCGCCTTTTCTTAATTCCTCAGACAAGGCTCAACTATAATTATCTTAAATGGACTTATGATTATAAATATTATTTTTACAGACATTAATGTTTCATGCTTACATGTTGAAGTCTTTTGTGGTTCTATTTTCACGGTCTATCAGATACAGTAGAACCCCGGGATACGGCATTAAATATTAGTAACAAACTACAGTACAGTATATAATAGACATGTATATAATCAAATAACATAAATAACACCGTAAGGCGGGGCAAATACCGTAACTAGGAGCCGGAAAACATCGTATTTCACATCATAATCTGAAATAACCGTTTCCTAAGGCCACCGTATCCCGGGTTTCTATTGTAACTGAATTATAGCGTAGTGTTTGAAAGATTGTATTTTAAAACATGGTAATACCGTGTCTATTAGTGTGCCATCCTGCAACGTCCAAATCTTGAAGAGAAGAAAATAAAATTTTGCCTTTGTACAGAGACAAGTAAATAGAAACTTATTGAAATAGACCTTTAGTTATAAATAAAATAATTAGTTTGAAAAATAGAACAAAACGTATAATCCACAAATTTGGTAAGTTTGAAGAGACTGTATTATTTGGATTATTCAGACTACTGTGCTGTTTTTTTGCAACATTACGGTCAATTATAACCTCTGACCTTCTTTAGATGCATCTTGTTGAACTTGGAAAACTTTCCGTTGGACTCTGCAATCTGCACAAAAATTTTGAACAAAATACTTTTTTAATCCACGGGGATAGCATGTTCTTGTTCTGTCAGCTATGACTGGTTAAAAGTTCTAAATTCTATTTTGAGTATCGCTCACACTAACGATTGAACCATCAACATTCGGAAGTGTCACTTACAACTGAATATTACCAAGTACTTTATATGTCATGGGTCCCTGAGGATCATTCCAAAAATACGAATTATCAATCCTCATCTAAAAATTCAGAAACAGAAACACTCGTCTAACTGAAACCACTATCAATAATTTCCCCCACTCTTAATCTGTGCTTAAACATAAACGTAGATCCCATGAACAAAGCCTGTTTCTTAGAACTGCATGCCCGTGGAGCTCTCTTCCATTTGCCTGCTTTTCAGTTTACTACAATATGGTCATCTTAAAGTCCAACGTAAACAAGTTCTTGATGCGTCGTCCCCTTAAGTAACCCAATTAACCAAATTTCCACTAACGGTTACTACGATATTGTCCCATTGACTTCTGTACACTCATTAACCCTTATCTTTCAGTGGTCTCCGAGCTTTAATAAGTGGTGACTTCTTTGTATGTGTGTGTGTATGTATAATATATATATATATATATATATATATATATATATATATATATATATATATATATATATATATAAACCAGGATTTTTAAGAGTTTCAAAATTGAATCATAGGATATTTTGATTTTTTTTGTGCTTAAAGCCAGAGTTCTTAAAAATATAGAAATACTAAACTTGATCAGTATTAAGAATTAAAGAAAGAATCTTACACTGATCATAATGTGCTATGCATGACATGCCGCTAAACTCAACAAACCAACTATTCATGTTGGTTTAGCTGCTTCCAATTTAGCAACTGGATTAAGAATGTAAGTAATGCAATCTAGCTATGATTTAAAACATTCTTGTTTTTCTCTTTAAACTTGTGATTTCAGCAAAGCAACACGATGATCAATTAGGTGATCACGTCTCGGGTCAGCCATAATTAGTCTTGTTTGCGTCTGCCTTAACGAACTATACACGCACTTAGGTTTCTGGTATTTTTTTTCTCTTTTATCAGTTATGTAAATAAAAAAAAAATAGGGTTTACTGCTGTTGGTCGTAGACATTAGGCCATGTTGGATTCATTTTTTTGGGGCTC
This sequence comes from Euprymna scolopes, assembly GCF_053919585.1. Classification (NCBI taxonomy): domain Eukaryota; kingdom Metazoa; phylum Mollusca; class Cephalopoda; order Sepiida; family Sepiolidae; genus Euprymna; species Euprymna scolopes. Next base: position 5,626,672 of record NC_136514.1, on the reverse strand, counting down.
ATTAAAAAAGATATCCATCCTATGTTTACACAAACTTTTATTTTATTTATCTATTTTTTTTAATTTGGCATTATCACGTGGACACACTGGTTCTCCTTAGATAACCAAAGTTCAGCAACGTTGAACCTGATCAGTATCAGATGGGTGACCATTTGGGGATATCAGGTACTGTATCTAGGAGGACGTCGATACTTTTGGCAACTCCTGCATCCCAGCTGGCTCAACTCTGTCCTCTTGCTGGATCAGGCTGTTTGAGAGCGAGACAAGAGTGAGGTTGGCTCTGCACAAACCAGTTTCACTTGAAACAAACTCCAAGCGCATGTTATTCATCATCCTTAGGATTAAATCTAAACACATATTTCATGAACAAAGCTTCTTTTCTAGAACTGCCCCCTACCCCTGTGGAACACTGTACCACTGGTCTGCTTCCCGGTTGATTACAATATGGTAGCCTTCAAGGCCAATGTAAACAAGTTCTTGTTGAGTTGTCCCCTTAAATAATCCAAATTCTACCCAATCTACACCATTAACAATTACTACATGACCACTAATTAACCCTTATCCTCAAGTAGCCTCTTGGCCTTGATAAATTGTGGCTGACTTGTGAAAAAAAAAAGATGGTCTTCATTGTTCCAATGGATGAACAACACTGACTTTTGCCTCTTTTATGTATACGGATGAAACCCGTGAAAATTCCATGGCAAAGAAAACAGATTTTAATATAATTTTTATCTCCGTACTAGCAGGCATTCCAAATATTGCCCGGGAATAAATGAGGATCTGTATTTGCTTTTGCCCCAAGCTCTGTTATTTTTCTCCATTTTTTTTTTTTTTTTTTTTTTTTTTTTTTCTTAATTTCTATAATTTTAAAGTTTTACAGATAAAAATGGATGCTTGGTCCGACAAATATTATCGTGAAACTCTTTATTAGAAAATCAATGTCGCTGTTATGGATAGAAGAATTGGCATATCATAATTATTAATGCATTACAGGAGATTATATCCAAAGGCGAATAAGTGTGTGTGTATATGTGTGTAGTACATGAATGACAGCAAATAGTGTAAGAAATGAGGATTACTCAAAGTAGACATTTTATTGACAAGAAGGCAACACATAGAATGATACAAATTACATCAATCAGTCTTAGTCCGATATTATTTGAGTTTGTGGGTCACTACTATCACAGACAGAAGTAATGTATCTCCATCTTTTACCTGGATTCATAATCATCCTTTCGTTGGTACCTGCCAGCATCTATCTCCTCCTGCTCCCACATCTCCATGCAAGAACTCACATAACAGAAGTAAAAGGAAGGAGGTAATTCCACTTGAAACAGAAAAGGAGTTAGCTCCCTTTGATTGTAATTCTGTCATCCTAATAGTTGGCATTAGATTTCTCAGAATATTTTTGGATTTTACTATTGTGCTTTGATTTTAATCACATCCCTAATAACAATTGTGTGTGTGTGTGGGGGGGGGGGAGAAACAAGGCAGTGGCGCTGGGAAGTAGAGTAACTGAAAAACTCTTAGGGCCAACCTTGAACTATTGAATTGTTTTGTGTTTATGGTTCTTGAGTGCAAATGCGGACTCCATGATATTAATGCAAAGCAAAAATTTAAATATTTTCAAATCACTTTGTTATGAAATCGGTTAAACTAATTTCTAGTAATTAATAAGTTTTGAATAATTATTAGTAAATTGCATGCAGAAAAACGAAAATTTAATGTAAGTAATTATATTATTATTATTATTATTATTATTATTATTATAATTTTTATTATTATTATTATTATTATTATTATTATTATTATTATTATTATCATCATCATCCTCCTCCTCCTCCTAAAGGTGATTTAATCAACACTTGTTTTCTTGATGTTTTTTAGCTAATATAATTTAAAAAAAAAAATTGGGAGAAGGGCGATTTTATTTTTATTTTTTTACAAAGGAGTTATCACTTATTAAGGCCCAAAGGCCACTTGAGGATAAGGGTAAATGAGTGTATGACAATATCATAGTAATTGTTAGAGCAGAAATTTGAGAAATTGGATTACTTAAGAGGATGGCTCATCAAGAACTTGTTTACGTTGGACGACCATATTGCAGTCAGCTGGAAAGCAGGGAAACAAGAGAGTTCCAAAGGCGTGCAGTTCTAATAAAGAAGCCTTGTTCATGGAATCTATGTTTTAGGTTTAGGCACAGATAAAGAGTGGGGGGGATTTATAGTAGTTTCGGTTAGGCAACTATTTTTTGTGAAAGTTTGGTAAGGGGGGAAACATAAATTGGAGCTCAGACGAGCACTTGGCATGAAAATAATGATAGAGCAGTGACAGGCTTGAGACGTCTCTTTTGTGGGAAAGAGGTTGCAGGGAAAAGAAAAGGGCATTTCCTACTAGGCTACGAAATCTATTTTGAACTCTGAACAAATTGCGATGAAGGTGGTATCCAATTCAAATCTCATTTTAATATTTTTAGTACTAGGACTTGTACTCGAGTCTTTGGGCATACAATCAAGGTGTTGCCACAGAGCATAACCACACCATTTATCTCCAGACAGAAAGCGAAATCATTCCCTGCAGACTACAATATGGTCGTCTCTAATGGCAACAAGTACTCGCCATAAACCGTTCCCCATAAGTAATCAAATTTTGCCTGTTCCATTCATTATTTAGTCTTCTCATAATCTTCTTTATTGTTAAACTGACAATCCATCAATCTCGTTAGCTGTTATCCTCTAGTGAATTTTGACCTTGATAATTGGTGACTCATTGTTAAAAAGTTTTTAAAAATTCCTCATCTTTTGTGTTGGTTGACGCATTATGGAAATGTATTTTGCAAGCTGGCATGATTTTCAAATGTTATCCTTTGCAATTATTCTTTTGGAATTATTTTTTTTTTTTAACATTTTTTTTAGCCATTGTTCTTACTTGATGATTATTGACTTCATAAGCCTGGCTTTGCCTTTTGCAAGTCCGCAAGCGGCTTATATCCGAGCTGATGTTCTTAAACGGTTACATCTAAATACTGATTAGTTTCAACACTAACTACTTGTTGATCAGACGAAAACTACTGCATTTGATCAATGGCTTAAGCAGTTGAAGTGAAGGAGGCCGAGTCTGAGAGCAAATCCATTGAAAATTGGAAATGAAAGAATAACTTAAAGTGATATATTATGAAAAATGATTAATTTGCCACCAAACATCAATATTTTTGTGTCTTTTTACTCCCCCCCCCCCAGATATGGCTTACTTCTACCAAATGACTTCCTTCGTTCTGGGCCCTGTCGGTGGGGCATTAGAATATGCAGACTGCCCCCCCTGCAGAGGGTAAAAGTCCCTCAATGGGGGTCCTGGATATGACCTTAAACTATATCCAGTGGTGAGGCCCCAGCTTGTGGGCTTTGGGGAGTGTGGAGCCACCCTTTAATTACCATTGCTCCCAGGTCCACTCTGACCCGGAGTGGTAGTACCTGTTAGGATTCCAACTATGCGTTAAATAGAAACTGACGTGAAAACAACAAATATATTCTATTAAAAAAAATTTTTCTTCAAAATCTTTGGATTCGGCATTAAATAACCCGAAAAGGGTTGATATGCCGTAAAACAAAAACAACCAACCAACCAATCCTTCGTTCTGACATTCTTCCAGATCCATTATCTAAACTTGTATATATTTTTAATACTTTCTTATATTCATTTGCCACTTCTCTCTTAAGAAGCCAGACATTTTAATACACAAACTAAAAAATGAATATAATGAAAATTGGTCAACTCTAAAAAAAAATAAAAAATAAAGCGATGTAGTATGATTAGTCTTGGGATGATTAATCGGAATTTGAATCAGGAATTGTAAAAATGGGAACTTTTGGGGGAATCTGTTATTGGAAAATTTTTTGCCTATTTTTTGATGCCAAAAGAATATTTTTAAAACTCAATAAAAATAAAGATAGAGACGATGTCCGTTCGTAAATCTGAGATATTACGATCTACGAAGTATAAGAAAACTTCTCCATAAGTGTAATCTTGTTGAGAAGGCCGATTGGGGGAGGGGGAGGCCCTTTGTAGACGTATATAAACGTGTGCACCCATTTTACCTTTTATATAATAGACTAGCCGGGGTGCCTGGCATTGCCTGGGTGTTTAGAAGTGTGTGTGGGGGGGGGGTAAATCAAAACAAAGCAAATTAATAACCCTGTTTAACTATTATAAAATGAAAAAAAATGTTAAAACTTCTTTTAAAAAAAATCAGAAACAAAAAACAGCGAATGTGATGGGAAAAAAACGGACGTAATGCAAAACGAACGATGTTAAAACTTCTTAGCGGGGTTGACCGGGTGTTCAAAAAAAAAATCTTTTGGGGAAGGAGTTAGGCTCGAACCTGAATCCTTAAGGCAAAAGTGAAAAAAAAAAGGTGTGATTACTTGCCTCGACCCTACTGAGGTAGGGACATGAGAATGGATAAAATTTAGTATTTAAAAATTGAATTGACAGGTGCATAAATTTAATGAGGTCAAACATCAATCCCGCAGTTAAGTTTGGCTGCAAAGCAGTTTTTTGGTTTTGTTTCCCTAAGATGTTGGGTTGGGGGGAAAACCAGCCCCCATAAAAAATGAGGGTGTCCAAATGAGAAGCAATAACCCTATTTAAATATCATAAAAAAAAAACAATATTAAACGCTTCTTTTAAAAATCGGGAAAAACAAAATAAAAAATAAAAAAATAGCAAACGTGATGGAAAAAAAAAAACGAATGTGATGCAAAACTAACGATGTTTAAACTTCTTAGCGGGGTGCCCAATGTTTGAAAAAAAAATGTTTTGGGGAAGGAGGAAGGCTTGAACCCGAATCCTTGAGGCGAAAGCGAAAATAAAAAACTTGATGACTTGCCTCGACGCTACAAAGGTAAGGGAATGAGAATGGATGAAATTTAACGATTAAAAAGTGAATTGGCAGGTATGTGAATTTAACGAGGTCAAACATCAATCCCGCAGTTAAATTTGGCTGCGAAGCAGTTTTTTTGTTTTTTTTTCTCCCCAAGATGATGAGGGGGAAAACCAGCTTCCCATAAAAAATGGGGGTGTTCAAATGAAAAGCAGTTGTCTGATATGACGGTTTTCCCCACATTGATCAAAGTTGATTTGCTTTCTGGATGTCTCCGGCGGGAAAGTTGAGGAACTGTTTTCATTTCGATTAGTTTCACTTTATTTATTTATTTATTTATATTAAAAAGATTAGATTCACTTTATTTATTTATTTATTTATTTATACTAAAAAGATTAGATTCACTTTATTCATTTATACTAAAAAGCCGAACAAACATACGACACAGCGAAATAGCGGAAATTTTATAAAAGTCAATCAAAATAAATCTAGATGCGATATACGTTTGCAAATTGTACATCTTTTGGCCTTTTGGCCAAGATCAAAGTGTAGTATCTGTTCTTTATATGCGGCACTTCCATTTCTCGTTCTCTTTCAGTGGAGGAGAAATCCTTCACGACTGAGACAATTTTTATTTTTGTACCTTTTCTCCACGTTAAAAAACGACCCTGGTGTCTAACTCTGTCCCGTGGGGAGGCATAGTAAATAGGTACAATCTAGACGATATATATAAAGTTCTAAAGAATAGTAACTACCCCCCCCCCGAGAACCGGTAAATACTAGAGGATGACCTCCAATCTGTAGGGGAATGGGGACAAAAATGAATAGTCACATTCCATGCTGCCAGGACTAAACTTGTTTCATTCAATAATTACAAGAATTCTTCTCTACCACCAATAGCAGTGGCCAAAGATTCATTAACTGAAAGTACCTCTTTTAAATTCCTCTGCCTAACGTTCACAGGAAACATGAGTTGGAACAATTACATTGAGAACATTGCCAGGATCGCTGCGAAGAAGGGAGGCTCTCTCTACCGTGCTAGAAAGCTACTAATGCCCAAAAGTATCCTGTACCTTTATAAGGCCACCATTCGCCATGTATGGAATATTGTTGTCATATTTGGGCTGGTGCATCTGCTACTAGTCTCTCACTCTTAGACAAGGTCCAAAAGAGTTTCCAACCTGATAGGTCCTGAACTGTCATCTAAGCTTCAGCCTCTGTCCCACCGACGAAATGTTGCATTCCTCTGCCTGTTCTAGAAGTATTTTAATGGTGAATGCTCTGACGAACTGCAAGCACTTGTGCCCCCACAACGTAAATACCCTCGACAAACCTGAAAAGCAGCTAAATCCCACCCCTTCACAGTAGAGATCCCTAGATGTAAGAGAGCTTTCTACTCCAGTAGTTTCTTCCTTAGAACCGCTAGACTTTGGAATTCCGTTTCGAGTCCCTGCTTCCCCAAATTTACTGACATGCAGAAGTTCAAGTGTAACGTGAACCAACATCTTGCTGCCCAAATTATTCTCTGCCATCATCCGTCCGTATAAATCCTTATTTCCTTCATGTTGATCTGAATGTTTGTAAAACTTATTTTGTTTGCATATGTTTAAAGATGAAATCTGGGTTTGATTTGCGTTTTTAACCGTAATGTGAGTCGCCACCTCCGATGAATGGACAGAATTAGATTAAGAGAACAGCTCAACAAATATTTCTTGACGTTGGACTTGAAGACGACCATGTTGTAGTCTGCAGGGAAGCAGTCCATGGTAATGTGTTTCGAAGATATGTTTATGGAAAGAAACTCTGTTCATGTAGATTTAGTTTTTGTTACACAGACAAAGGAAACTCTTCTTTTTTTTTTCTGTAAAAAATATTTCCACGTCGATTACATTTCCTATTGAAAAATCGTTGAAGGAAATGTTGCATGTTTAACCTTTTATGACCTGAGTTGATGATTAAAAAATACATTTGTTAATTTTAATTAGTTTAAAGATACTATGATTGTCTTCAAACTGGAAAAATTATGAAGTTCAATAGTTAAACTACCACTGAGAAGTTTTGCATTTCATAAACTTGATTATTTTCCGATAGTGCTTGAAAAAAGTGTTTATGAAAACAAAGAAAATCCTTCACTCTCTGAGAATGTAAGCAACAGACAGTTACAATCTGGAGATATGTCATCTATCCAGACACTGAACTAATACGTACAAGGCGTGTTTGAATCAATTCACACTTTATTTATGCTGTTATATTCATTTATGACTGAATGAATTAGTTCAACCAAGTCATAAAGGGTTAATTTTTATTTCTGTGGTTATTTCAATGATTAAACATATAATTTTTAATGTTAGTTTTTTTCAACTTGATGCACATAGTACTGTGTATCTCTATGCATATAAAAAGCGCTTCCATCTTAAACAAAAAGGGCCACTCGTCAATATAGCTGGGTTAAATATGAGGTTGTAAGTTGTCTTTTAACATGAAAATCTAAATTGAAAACTTTAATGAATGAAATTTTTGTCCCGTATCAAATCTGAGGGTTTTCTTTTTTATGTATTGATTTACTATAAAAATAAAAATCAAGCTTCATCACTACTTTAACATGAATCATATTAAGAAGATTCAATGTGTTAGCTGTTGAAATGAATTTTATATGAACAGTGAAAGTTATGCTTCCGTGTAATTTTTGTATGTTTCTTTGGCCGGTAATGGTATTTTACACAATGTTTACACTGGCTTCATTTAATAATTAATGCTTTCTGTATAATTATTTTTTAACAAGTTGACATTGCATTTGGGAGGATTTTTCGCTAATTTGAGGCTGTCAATTTCTAGTTAATGACTAAAAATTAGCCTTTGGATCTAAAACACGTGAAATGGCAAATTCTCCAATTTCCAACAAACTTTGAACGATCATAATTTATGTTACCAAAATAAATTTGATATCATTGTTTATGTTTTGTAAAATGCATTTAAAGTTTTTAAAAATAATAAAAAGTTTTGTTTCGGATATCAACTCAAAGATTATATTTTGTTTAGGGAATTTGTTCATTTTATATGACCTAAAAAACAAACAAAAAAAAAACGGTTCGCATGGGTTTGAAAAGCCCTTGAAATTTTACTTTTACCTTGAAAAATCTTTGAAAAGATGAAAAATGTCTTAAAACTGTTTTGAAAATCGTATTTATGTCTAGTAAAATAAAATCAAAATAAGTACTATCAAATTATTTTTTAAGTATTAATAAAAAAAATAGCATTAAAATATTTTTTAAATATTGAAAATAAAATCAAAATACATTGTTTTGAAATTGCATCATGTTATTGTGCATACAAGAATTACGTCCCTTTATCATAAAACTACCTGATGTTTTATGACTCCCCTGCTAAAAATAACTTTCCTTGTGCTGACGGAGCTCTCCAATAGCGACGCCCCTCATCCCCCCCCCAAAAAAAAAATGTGATAATCAAAAATGAGGCTGTCTGGGTTAAAAAAAAAAAGTATGGACAAGACGGTAGCCATCTTGGTTGAAAATTTAAAAGCCGTAAAGAGTTAATATTTGAGATGAAATAAAAAACATTCAAAACTACTTAAAAAAAAAAGAAAGAAAAAAAGTCAGTTGAAAAGTAATTTTATTGGCTATGGTAATTTTGACCACTTTTTCGAATTGTTGTGGATTATAAAACAAATCTCAAATTTTGTTTTGGAAACTCAAATTTCGTCTGGGGAAGGACTTGAAAAATTTTGAAAAACCTTAAAAAGTTCTTGATAATGGACATTTAAAATCTGTACGAATCTTGGAAAAAAAATTCTTTAGAAATTGAAGCCTAGAAAAACATGCTTGCCTTCTTTAAAATGAAAACATAAATAATGTACAGTTCTAGCTGTATGTACCTGGTATTGCCCGGGAGCAAGAGGTCTTTTCTTTGTTCCCCTCCATTATTCAACTCTTTTTCACCCCAAATCAGATGTATTCTATTGCCACTTGGATATAAAGGGTTTCCTATTTGGGATCGTATCTAACAGCGGATTGTGGGGAATTGAGTAACTAGGCACATTGCATTTAAACTTCATGTCAGTACAGTCGAGGAAACAGGAAACAGAGCTGGAATTCCAAAGTGCAGCGGTTTAAGGGAAGAAACTATTAAAGTAGAAGGCTTTCCAGCATCTAGGGACCTCAACAGTGAAGGGGTGAGATTTTGCTACTATGTACGTTAAAGGAAGTACAAGTGCAATGAGTTCATCAGAGCACATTGCATTATAGTACTTGTAAAGTAGACAAAGGGATTAGACAGAGGATGGGGTTTGGTTGATAGTGCGGGACCTATTAGATTATAGACTCCCTAAAACAGAAACACTAGTCATGGATACACCTGTCTAGATGTGGCAACACTGCTCCATGCATGAGCGAATTGGGGATTTGTAGCGATACAGGATACTCTTAGGTAGGGAACCCATCTTCTTTGCAGCAGCCTTGGCAATATCTGCAATGAAAAACTTACCAGATGAGATGTAGCTTCACAGAGACTTTTAAGCTGGTGTCTAGACGAGGAGAAAGAATAACTGTGATAAACGACTTGTGTTAAAAAAAAAAGAAAAAAAAAGCGGTGTCAGATTTATTTATTTTTTTATTTTTATTTTACATAGACATCACCACTTATCAAGGCCTTGAGGCCACTCGAGGATAAGGGTTAAAGAGTGTACAGTAGAAATTGGACAATATAGTAACCGTTAGTAATGGAAATTTGGTGAGTTTGTTAACTTACATGGAACGACTCATCAAAAACTTGTTTACCTTAGACTTAAAGGCAACCATATTATAGTCAGCTGGAAAGCAGGAGAACGGAAGACAATTCCATAGGCGTGCAGTTCTAATAAAGAAGCTTTGCTCATGGAATCTACGTTCAGGTTTAGGTACAGATAAAGAGTGGGGGAAATTATTGATAGTGATTTCTGCTAGACGAGTGTTTCTTGTGAAAGTTTGCCGAGGGGGAACCATAGATTGGAGCTCAGTCGAGCACTTGCCATGAAAATAACGATAAAGCAGAGACAAGCTCGCGACATTTCTTCTGTGAGAAAGAGGTTGCAAGGAAGAGAAAAGGACATCCCCTACGAAGCTACAAAGTCTATTTTGAACTATATCAAGGCAGGATAAGTCCTTTCTAGCAGCTCCTGCCCAGATGTGGCAACAGTACTCCATCCTTGGACGTACCTGGCTCTTATATATATAGAGAATTGCATCAGCAGTGAGATATCCCACCAGTTTTCCAGCGGCCTTGGCAACGGATTTAATGTATGTATTCCACTTAAGATTAGGAGTAAAATTCAAACCCAGAAGCTTGTCAAAACATGAGGCCTCCCCAAGACGAGTCATTCATTTTAATTGATGCCCGATTGGGATCAGAGCGTTGATGATGTAAAGATAAAAGCTTGGTTTTAGATGCATTAAAAATAACCAGCCACTACTTTCTCCATTGTACCACATGCTCAAGGTCAGAGGAGAGAGAATAAGAGAGAACTTGGTCGTTTACGGTCTTAGATGTGCTACCATAGATAGTAGTGTCATCAGCATAAATGTCTACGAATGATGTAAGGATGTGATTTGGAAGATCATTAATGTAGATCAGGAAGAGAGTTGGGCCCAGGATGGACCCCTGAGGGACTCCAGCATTAATACTGAGAGCTTCTGATTTCTGCCCATCAACTACTACTCTTATGAACCTATCAGAGAGAAATTATTTAATAATTGAGAAGACATTTCCAGCTATACCGTAGCTGGAGATCTTGTGAAGTAAACCTTTATGCAATACTCTATCAAAGGCCTTTGATATGTCGAGCAATTGCCCTATAAAGGAAGCCTCTGTCGAGAGATTCTTTAATCCTATGAGATATAACTGTAAGCACATCTGCTGTAGGTCTAGCTGAACGGAAACCATATTGAGTGTCACTAAGAAGGTTATTTTTGCTGAGATTGTTGATTACTTCTCTATTTAACACAGATTCCAGCAATTTACTCATGACACACCGGAGACTTATTGGCCTGTACTGAGAGGGAGATGAGCGATCACCTGAGTTCTTTATTTTTATTTATTTATTTGTTTCTTTTCGATGGTGCTGGATGGCGTGGGGGTCCGACAGAGGTTTGAATTGTAACCAACACGGTTCGAGGAGCGTAACGGCCATGTTACATGTGAACATTTTATTGTGAGGCGGACTGATTGGTGCTTTTAGTGATTTACTGTTTGTTGAGTGATTGTTATTGATAATGAAAAATTAATGTGAAGTCATTTTTACTCCTAAGATGTTTATTTATCTCGATTGGCAGAGAGGTGGGGGGAGAAGAGAGAAAGTGGGAGTGTAATTCTATTATTGGCTATTTTTCAGAGCTCATATTTTACAAGTCATTTCACTTTGCTTTTAAACAAATTCTTTATAGTAGCATACCTTTCCCCCCCCCCCCGTTTACATGTTCCTATAAGATGGAACAAGGATGTAAGTTGTCACCAAGTTCAAAAGTGACGGCACTTTTGAACTTGGTGACAACTTACATCCTGTTTCCATCTTATTTGATGTCGATATACAACAAGCTCTCTAACAATTGTGCAAGTGGATCTGCTTAGACTAAGAAGTATTCTGGTACTAGATCGTTTGAAGGATATTTTTATAACCTGAATTTCAAACAACTTTTACAAGTAAATCCAATAATGTAGGAATGGAGAAGGAATTTTATAATTTAAAATGTTATCTGACACTAATGGAACATTGATTTCAAGATTGAGTGGCAAATTTTAATCATCCTTCACTAGTTAACCGCCCGGCGTTGCCTAGTCGTACAATACTCTTAAAAATATTTTAATTTGTGCGGATTGCGTGTGAATTATTATAGAATCAATCCTCTATTGAATATTATAATTTACTCGGTGCAGTAATTCGCAAAAAAAAAAAAAAAAAAAAAGAAAAAGAAAATAATAAATAAATAATAAATAAATAAAATAATAAATAAAATAATAATGATAATGTCGTTCCTATTTGTTCTGTATTTGTTTACAAAATCACGCCAGCTGGTATTTGGGATTGATGATGAATTCCCTAAAAAAAAAAGTCACTTATTAACATTTAGTTTTAAAATATGTAAATGAAGAAATGATTTGCAGCGATTTTAAATGGTACATCTTTTATCATAAATTGAAAAATTTATGAGAAAAAATTAAAATAAAATAGTGAGGTCCACCAGAGCTTGAACAAGGGATAATTCGATCTGTAGTCGAATGCTCTACTGCTCTATCACTAAGCTATATCTTCAGATTATAATAATCTTTTTTTCTTTTTTTTTTTTTTTTCAGAAATGATTTGCTAAGATTTTATCTCTTTGCTGGTGTAACGTAAAATATTCCCCTATAATTTTTTTTTTTTATCTATGAAAGAAAAGCTATTTTTAAGATTGGATTTTTTTGATTTTCGATATTTATCAGATTAATTTCTGTACAAAACATATCTAAAAACACTGGCAGACATATAAATTGGCTTTGTGTGAAATTTGCAAAAGATAGGCTCAGCCATTTCGGAACCTATGAGGAACTCACACACACAAAGTATAATAATGGCGGTTAATAGGATTTCAAAATATGAAACTCAGGTTTTTAACATCTTTACTCACACTGGAAATTTATTGGTAAAATTTCAAGAATTAAATCTACCCCCACGTCATCATATTCGGTTTAATGTCTGTCTTACATGCTTGCAGGAGTTGAACGATTTTTAAAAAATTACTTTCAGATCCAACCTATCTCTGGGCAAATCTTTATATTTAGTGGTGGTGATATGTAACTTACAATTTAGAAATAGAAAAGTTTGAAAAGAAACATTTGAAGATTTGCCCATGAAATAAAAATAATATTCCTAAATGGAACTTTTGTTTTATTAAATTTAAAATAATTATTGAATTAAAAAAAAAAAGAAAAAAACAAGTGAAGCATACATGGTCCCCCGTGAGTGTACAGTGAACGAGGCATAAAAAAATGACTAAGTTCAACCCCCACCCCCATTTAGACTTAAAAGTCCCCAGGGAACGTCAAATCCTGGTGAAAATGAACAAACGGTGCAGTTTTAGGTCTTAACATATGTAAATTTGAGTTCTGCACGATGCTAAAAAAAAATGACTGTCCATCATTTGCCCACCCCCCATTTAGCCCCAAACGTTCCCAAGGCCTTAGCATATTTAAATTTGAGTTCAGCACTATACAAAACTGCTAAATAAACATGCACAGAAACTTTTGAACAAATATGGTAAAATAGTCCCAAAAATGGAATGTTTTTATTAGCCCTAAAAGAACCCTTGGGACACACCCAAGAGTTATCATGAAGTATAGACAAACAAAATTATATAGAAATCAGTTAGTTACAACTTTTCAGAAAGTTTTATAAAAATCCAAGGTATCAATTTTTTTGAATTAGCACAGAAGTGTCAATTTTAGCCATTTTAACCCGAAAAGCACTCCTAGGGGGCAACCAGAGTTTTCCCAGAAAATCCGTTCTGTTACTTTTTTTTACTCATATCATGTTTAATGTTTGTGCAAAATTTCCAAAAATTCCAAGGTGTAGTTATTGAGAAAAGTGCAAACAGACGAACGGACATGGGTGAATTTACAGGTCCACCCTCCTTTTGTCGGGACTAAAAATTAAAAATACTTAATAAACTTCCCTTTTTTAAACCAACATGCAAATTACCTGACTTGAGGTGACGTTCATCCAAGATGGATGGACTTAGCTCCTCCTGTAGAACACACATGACGGTCTGCAGTGGAAAGATATTGATAGGCAACCAGTTCAGGGACCAGTACCGAAAATCGTAGACCTATGGACTGGAGCTGGGGTTGACATTAGCTTTTATGGTGTGTAGTTTCAAAGAGAAAGTGGAATGGACAGACAGGCAACGAGGAATATAATATAGATATAGTTTGCAGAATTAAAGTATTATAAGTAAGCCAAACTCTTTTAGAATTTGAAAGTCTTTCTTGTAAGATAATTTTTTTTGTTTTGTGAAACGATCGAAATGCGAAATGCGTAGCAGATTTGGTAGGCTTTACTGTTTTTGTCTGTTGCTAAATTTAGCAATAGAAACCATCAACTTGGGTCAGAAAATTCTTATTTGTAGAACCATTTTTTTTTTCCTGAGACAGAATTGCCTATTGACTAGCAGCAATTCCCTTCACTTTCTTTATCCTATTTTGGCGGTATGCATTTCCGGTGTTTCTTTGGTTTCTCCATAAAAAAACAAAAACAAAAACACTCTGGTTATGCTCTGTTGCATGGAGTGTGTGTGTGTGTGTGTGTGCATGTGAAATATTTGTATTATTTGGATTCATCGGACTACTGTTCTCATCTTGAGCATGATTTTCACAATGTTTCGGTTGATGTAACCTTCGATCTTCTTCGGGTGTATCTTGTCGAACTCAGGAATTTGGACATAATTTTGAACGTAACGCTTTATTTACATCACGAGTTCCACAAGATACACCTGAAGAAGGGCGAAGGTTACATCGACCGAAACGTTGTGAAAATCACACTCAAGATGAGAACAGTAGTCTGATGAATCCACATCTACAAAATTCAGAAGCATCAAATCTGAAATATTTGAATTTTCAAGGGAAGTTCGACCCATATTATGGACCTTAGAAAACTTTTTCAAATACTCCAAAGAAACTCTAGACAGGTTAAATCAGCTTCCTTTGAAGAAGGAAGTCTCGTAGGAATATCAAGTTGACATGCGGTCCCCAGTCGCATGTATACCTCGGTTAGGTTTTTGCCATTCCTGCAGGGGAATGTCAACATACAGCGCTTGGCATTCCTAAATGGTCACCCATCTGGTACTGATCAGACTCAATGTTGCTTAACTTTGATGATCTAATGAGAATCACTGTGTCAACGTGATTAAGAGGTATCTGAATTTTCTACAAAGGGTCCTCCCTTGCCCCTTCTGAATCAGACTAAAACTAACTATAGCCAGCATTACCCAGCCTTATGCCTACTTCTATAAATAGAACAGAAGGAACAATAAAATTGTCGCCTTAGAAAAGACATGATTCCATTTCCATTTGATGAAAACCGGTTTTCCTTTTTTTTTTAATTTATTTATTTTTTTTTTTGTTGCAGACCATCTACTAGTTGGGCAGTTGTGTACAAATCCCCCAAAATAATGTCTGAAAATGACAATGTTCAATGAGAAAAATTGGAGATGTGCCACTGTACAACTCATGCTCTCAACCGATCCAAGTTATGACAACAGAACCATTGCCAGCATCCTCAAAATGCATCGCTGGATTGCCACGAATAATAGGGATGTGCCTAGGGTAATTAAAACAAAGTTTTTGGCCACGGTTATGGTCTTTGGTGTGGTTTCAAGGGAGGGCCACATCATGTCACCTCACATATTCGAAGCCGGCTTGAAAGTCAACACCAAAGTGTACCTGGATGTGCTGAAGAGTATAGTGATCCCCTGGTTGAATCAAGTGGCTGCTGGCAGACTCTGGGTGTGGCAGCAGGACTGCGCTGGCCACAAGTCATGAAAGACCCAGGCTGGGCTTCAGAAGGAGTGCTATGACTTTGTACCCTTCTCTCACTACACCTAACCCTCGACCTGAATTCGCTGGACTAAGTCGAGAACATCACCAACATGAGCTCCCACAACACTAAAGCCAGCCTGATTGCCTCCATCCACCAAGTATTTGCTGAGTTCCTTCTAGTGCTTGTGGAAAAGGCATGCTCTCAATTCCAAACCCATATTGTGGCGATGATTGAGGCTGAAGGCGGCTACATTAAATAGATGTCAGCTCTAATCAAGTTACCTGAATTTTTTTTTTTTTTCAATAAAATTTCGAAAATAAAGCTGTAGTGTTGTCTTTTAGGGCGACACTTTTCGTTCCACCCTGTATACATGCCTTATGATATTTGCTCTGCCCCGGGATTCCCCAAACAATGGCATTTACTCTTGACTCCTATGTCACATCCTTGCTTAATAATCCCAAGTGTTTCCTTTTGGAAAACATTTTTGGGGAGCGGGGCGGTGCATGGGCAGGGGTGCTTTATAAGGAAGAACAGGACCTCTTTTTTTTTTTTTTTTTTCTTTAACTTTTCCATTGATAACAGGAAAGAATAAAAACTCGGAAATGACTTAAAGATATTTGACCTGCTCTCTTGAAACTGTGCATTAAAAATAATGCTTGTTTGACCTTTTTGTTCTATTTCTCAACTGAGAAATTATCATTATAAAATATCCTGATATATTCCAACTAATCTTTATTTAGGTTGTAAAGATTGGAAGTTTGTGTTCTTGCCCTGGCTGTGGAGTCGGTTACTGAAACGCTTGCTTTTAAGACTAAACTCAGATTTATTTGAAGGAGACCAGAAAAAAAAGAAAAAATATCATTTTTATTGAATTTAGTTATTAGTGCTCAACTGTGTGACCTGTTGAGCCACAAGCTAACGAACTGAAAAGAACACCAGAAAGTCAGTTTATAAGCATGTTGTCTTTCTATTCTCATAACAGTAATCTACAGTATTATATAAAAGTAACTTTGTGTGTGAGTTCTTTTCTTATAGGTTCCAAAACGGCTGAGCCTATCTTTTGCAAATTTCATACAAAGCTAATTTATATGTCTGGCAGTGTTCTTAGATATATTTCTTACAGAAATTGATCCGATAGGTATCGAAAATCGAAAAAAATCTTATTTTAAAAATAGCTTTTCTCTTTAATAGATACAAAAGTATAATTTTTATGTTACACTAGCCAAGGGAGATAATAAAATTTCAGCAAATCATTTATTCTAAGAAAAAAAAAATTTATTATAATCTGGAGATACAGCTTAGTGGTAGAGAATTTGACTACGATCTGTAGTGATCGCCCGTTCAAGCTCGGGTGTACATCGCCATTTTATTTTTAATTTTTACTTATTAATGAGTTCAACTTACAATAAAAGATGTACCATTTAAAATTGCTGCAAATCATTTCTTCATTTGCATATTTTACAACTGAACAAATACTAGATGACGTGATATTGTAAACAAACACAGACGGAATTTGATTAACGACATTATTTTTTTAATTTATTTTTTTAATTTTTGCGAATTAGTCCACCGGGCGAATTATTCCTCCTAATATATAATAATCAACATAGGATTGATTCTTTAATGATACTTACGCATTATTATAAATTAAAATATCATGTTTAAGCGTATTGTACGACCAGGCAACGCCGGGCTGCCAGCTACTTATGTATAACAAAGAAAATGCCAACAGCATTCTTAATGCTTGGCCTTCGTGACAAGATCACAGTGTAGTATCTGTTCTTCAGATGCTGCAAGCAAAGACCATATGTGGGGGCGACCCCACATATAACACCTTGGTCAATGTAGGGGCAACCCTTCATACCAATTGTTACTATCCAGCTCCCCTACTCCCCGGGGAGTTGGTCCCCATTTCCCCTTCACTCCTCACATTAAAAATCGGCCTTGTGCCTAATTTGCTCGGTGGGGGAGCAAATAAATATCTGGCCTTCGGGACAAGATCACAGTGTAGTATCTGTTCTTCAGATGTTGCACTTCAATTTCTTGTTCTGTCAGGGGAGGAGAAATCCTTCACGACTGAGACAATTTTTATTTTTGTTCCTTTTCTCCACGTTAAAAAACAACCCTGGTGTCTAACTCTGTCCCGTGGGGAGGCATTGTAAATAGGAACAGCATTCTTGCTCAATGGCGACATGTTCTTTGATAGTTTATTATTTTACTACACTGTGAGGTTACGTATTCCAGTCGGCTGTATCCTGACGGGAAACGGGTTTGAAGACGGTTTTTAAAAAAAAAAGGGGGGGGCGACCAAATTCTCTCAGTTCATCATTTTAAGAGATCGTCCTTTCTTCTTGTTATATTTTGATGCGTAACTCTAATCTTAATTTTTAATTCATGGAATTTTCCATTCCTCCTTATTTAACCTTATGTGGAAAATACCGTTTTAAATACTATTTTATACACTCCTTCTAATAGCGTGACATTTAGATAGTAATATAATTTTGGTTACAGACAAATAATTTTCTATGATAATAATTTATACTGTTCTAGATTTATATTCGTTGTCTTGTTTTTACAGCATACTTTTGATTTGTTTTCTATTTGAAAAAGAGGTCTTTCTCGAAATTATCAAAGACATTATCCCATCCCGATTATATTTAATAGTAATTCCATATTTACTGATTTATATTTGGAAGATTTTTTTTAATTGGGAAATTTTTATATTTGAAAGTATTTTTTTTAGAAATCGGATATACAAAGATTTGTGATTTAAGTGCTGCCTTTGTTTTTGTTCGTTTCGTTGCTTCATCATCCTGGTTTTCTACATTGCTAACAGCCTTCTTAAACACTCGCATATTTCTTATAATCAGAGGCCTGCAGTATTAATACTGGAGTCCCTCAAGAGTCCATCCTTGGCCCAACTCTCTTCCTGATCTACATCAGTGATTTCCCTAAACACATACTTAAATCATTCATTGACATCTATGCTGATGACACGACCATCTATGGCAACACATCAAAAGCTGTAAATGACAAAGTTCTCTCTGATTCTCTCTCCTCTGATCTCGAGCGTGTGGTTCAGTGGGGGAAGACGTGGCTTGTTACCTTTAATGCATCTAAAACCAAACTCCTATCTTTACATCATCAACGTCTGATCCCCATCTGGCATCAATTGAAATGGATGGCTCTCATCTAGGAGAAGCTCCATGTTTTAACAAGCTTCTGGGTTTGACCTTCACTCCTGATCTGAAATGGAACACATACATCAAGTCTGTTGCCAAGGTCGCTGGAAAGATGGTGGGATCCTTCTACCGCTCCAGAAGATATCTCACTACTGATGCAATTCTCTATCCATATAAAAGTCAAGTACGTTCAAGGATGGAATACTGCTGCCATATTTGGGCAGGAGCTGCTAAAAACAGCCTATCCTGCCTTGGCAGAGTACAAAATAGACTTCGTGGCTTAGTGGAGGATGCCCTTTTCTCTTCCCTGCAACCTCTCTCCCACAGAAGAGACGTTGCAAGCCTGTCTTTGTTTTATCGTTATTTCCATGGCAGGTGCTCGTCTGAACTCCAATCTCTGGTCCCCCCTCGCCAATCTTTTACAAAAACACCCGTCTAGCTGAATCCACTGTCAAAAACTTTCCCCACTCTTTATCTATGCCTAAATCAAAACGTAGATTCCATGAACAAAGCTCCTTTCTTAGAACTGCATGCCCGTGGAACTCTGTTCCATCTGCCTGCTTCCCTCCTGACTACAACTTGGAGGTCTTCAAATCCAACGTAAACAAATTCCTGATGAACTGCCTCCTTAAGTAGACACTTTATTAAATGTCCACACTAACGTAGTCTACTTACAATAACCCTTATTCCTGAGTGGCTTCCGGGCCTTGATAAGTGGTGACCACCTTGTGAAAAAAAATAAATAAATAAATAATACATTGTATTTTAGCATTACAAAATGTTAAGCTGTAAAACTAATAAAATGCTTGAGAAAGGCCTGTATTTAAAGAAGATTATTTTATTTTCATTTTTATTATCTACAGTTTATTAGCGATATTCGCCTGGTGTTGCCCATGTTATATCGCTTGTTGGAGCTTTTTTTAATAAAAATGATTGAAAATATAGTCATGTTTATAATTTTTGCCTTGAAAGAATAATTGCAAATAACATTTGTAATATTATAACCAGTTTAGCGTTTGTTTTACATGCTAGCATAAAATAACACTGTTAGTGTTGTATTCCTATTTACTTACCTCGCCACGAGGGCAAAGTTAGACACAAGGTCGGTTTTTAATGTGGGGAAAATCCAGCTCCTCAAAAAGGGGCACTCTGGATAGGAACAAAAATAAAAATTGTCTCGATCTAGAAGGATTTCCTCTCCACTGATTAAGGACAGAAAAGGTGAAGTGTAGTATCAGAACAGATACTACACTTTGTTCCTAGCCAAAAGGTCAAGAAACTGATGCATAAAGCTGTAAAACGACAAAGGGAATCAAAATGGATTCGTATTAAAAAAAAGCGAATAATTATTTTAAATTTTGAAATTTCCAATAAAATTATTCTTTAAATATTTAACTTATTTTTAAAAAATACGTTCTTCACTGAGGTATTCTTTAATTTTATTTTTTTTGCTTGATTAAATGAAGAAAATCTTAGAAATAATGAATTCCATTTCTTTATGTTCGAGTATATTTCAGTTATTTTATTAATAACTGCTCTTGTGACCCCAGATGAAATTGAAGGAACAATTTTGTCTTCAGATTCCTCAAAAAAATTCAACTCTTATTGAAACTTATTTGAATGTTCTGTCAACATATCGATTTCTATAACACACATCGACTTAGTCATATCTATAATATAAAGCTGAACGTCTGTGTTTGTATCTGGTCACGAATAGGCTCATATATATATATATATATATATATATATATATATATACACTAGCAGGGGAGCACCCAGCATTGCCCAGTTGTAAAATATGAAAATATGGTTAAAAATAAAATGGGACTTGGGTGCCATCAGCCAGAAGTGAGAGCAAAATTTTGTCAGCAAAATAAAAAAAAAAAAATGCTGTATGGTGGACACAGACTTGCAAAAGTTAAGTTCGTAAGTGAACACATTATTGATCAGACCACAACGACACAGATGTTATGATGTGCAAATTTAGCTTCTTTAATGAAACACCTAACTGACAATTTGCACATGCATGATTAACAAACAGCGTTGAAACCAAGGTTTTTACCTGACTCCCCCAACAAATTCTATTTTTACATGAAATAATTGACGATTATTTTCTAATTATTTTTATGTATCTGAGAGATCACTGTTTCTGACGATCCCACGTTCGTGTCGCTTCGATGTGGATAACAAAAGTTTTTAGCAGACATACAAACACACAGACGACTGAGATTTATATAACAGAAGATATCATCGTCCCTTCCAACCTACATCACTACTTATTTCTCCATGTACTTATCTTATCAAGTGGTACTTGTAAAAATGCTTGTCTGATAAGCATAAGTTTTATTGATGATTTTTAGATGCTAACCTGTGACATTATAATTAGAAGCTCGTAGTAATACAACTAGAATATCGCAAAAACTTTGTTTTTTTTTTCGCATTGAATGTATTAGGTGGTGGTGGTGAAAGGAATGAAGATAAGTGGTTGGAGGAGGAAGTAGTAGAAAAGAGGGACCAGTAGTATGGGAGGAGCATAAGATGACATAAATAATGGATCTGTCAGTCACCATGGCAACAAGGGTTTTGATTAATTTATGTAAATATTATTTTATTTAGCAGCAGCAGGGTAATACAATGTGAAATCGTCCAGAAATTTAGGATTTCGAAACCCATATCCTCAGATTTTGTTGTAACTTGCACAACACAGTGAACGTCATAAAAACTAAGAAATTGTAAAGATTTGAGCATGTAACTCCAGGTGGTTTCTGATTTAGAGCATTTCCAGTTTTGTGTAAATCGTACAAGACATCACCTCCTAAAAAGAAACGTTAGTTAAGGAGAATAACTTTATTTTTAGTAAGAGTTTTTTTTTTCTCTTTAGATCATCATCAGTGTCCCTGCTGTTGTTTTAACAGCATCGGCGACCACAGAAATTGTAGAACCATGGTTAAATTTGGGAAGACAAGTAAAGCCGATAGTTTCCCGTTTCTTTCTGTCTTTATTCAGGGGTGCATCTCCTCCAGCGAATTAAACGTGTTCCCAGATACCAACTTGGAAATTTCTATGACTTTGTGTGGTACATACAGCACCTAGCCTTCCCAAATGGTCACCCATCTGGTACTGGCCAGGTTCATTGTTGCTTAACTTTGGTGATCTGGTGAGAACTGGTGTGTCAATGTGATTGTGCTGTGTATTCTTTAGATACTGGACTTAAAAACAAGCTTGGTTATAGGATATAGAAATATTTACAAAATAAATTTGAACACAATAGATGCACAGCTAGTTTTATATATATATATATATATATATATGTTTCTTAAGTTATCTTAGGTTTTTACAAGTAGAAAACATGACAGATATGCGTGGCAGCACCCAAGAGCAGTGTATGCATGTTCTTACTTGACAGGTACAAGAACGTGTTTGCCCAGGTGCGATATAAGGATGACACTCGAACTTGTATAAGTGTTGCTGTCATGTATTCGCTGCGGCTGGTTGTTCAAAATGCGTTTGTCTAATTCATATGATTATTAACATCTAGTTTTTAACACACTGAGAGCGAGTAAAACACAACACGGTTGATCTATAGAGAATATATTGCTTTTATTTCACACCGACAAATCATCTTTTTATTATAAGTTATTACTGGTGTTTTTGATGTTTTTTAAGACACGTGAGGTGGGTGTGGATGTTGGCGGTGAAGAAAGGTGACACTCGTTCTCTCTGACTTCCCAACTTTCTCTTTGTGTTGATTTATTTATATAAACATTTTTTTCCTATTGGAATATTCCAAATTTCCCATTGTCTATCATTTCAATCCTTTGACCGATATCCTCACATATTTCTGAGTCAAATTATGCATTCCAATAGACAATGGTAGAAAGTACGACATTCTTCACAATGGAATCCGTCTGCATGCTTCTCCTCCCGGGATCGCCTACCAATATCCAACACTATTGGGTATGTTTCAGTAATCGTTCAGTCAAAAGTTCTCTGGGGGTTTTCTTTCTTTTTTTTTTTTTTTTTTTTTTTTCTGATACAGAAAACTTTATGAACACAGTGTAAGACGGTATTATGGTTGCCTTCTTTAGAAAAAGAAAAATTTGTGAAAAACTTATTTTTAAATTGTTGATAAAAATGAACTTGAATGACATTAAATGGATATTTAATTCCATTTGTTCCCGGAGGAAGAAGCTTAAGTTATTGATGGGAAAGGTCAAGATGACCTATCGTTATTGTGATGACTATAATAAAAGATGTTTTTTTTTTTATTATTTCTATTGTGATTGCGCTGGGATAAAGAGATTATGGCTGGCGGTGTCTTTTAAGCTAGATTGACTCAAATATTATTTTCAGACAGATTATTAATATACCTACTATCATTTACAAATCCAATGTCAACAAATTCTTGTTGAGCTGTCCTACTAAATAATCCTATAAGGACCAGTCTTAACCATTGTTACAAATCCTTACATTATTATTTCACTGTTTTCGTGACAAACTCATGAACCCTAATCCTCAAGTAACATATGGCCTTGATAAGCAATAACTTGTTGGTATATTAAAAAATCTGTAGCACATATCTGTGTTGAAATTATAAGCTCTAAATTACATTGCTTATATTCACTAACTGTAGTGTATTGCAGTGTAATTAAAGCAAAAAGGAAGATCTGGTCAAGGCTTTATTCAATTGAATTTTGTACATAATTTAACTGAGACAAGAAACCAAAAGGATATATACAAGAGTAAAAAAGGTGTATTTATATGAAGATCACGTGATCATGTCAGCAAGAATTATAAGTTTTTTTTAAAAAATGAAACTATAACAATAATAATGGTTGCATATCTGTATACTGCATTAACTGTAAAAGGGGGAGGTAATGCATTGGAGGGTGGTATTATGAGAAACGAACAAATGCTATACTACCCTCATCCCAATGATGAAGTAAAGTAATGCCTAAAAGGAAGGTCTCATGACCACAACAGATACTACACTATCAGCTTTTTCAAAGGAAAGGGTGAAGGTAATTCCTAGGAGGATGGTATTGTGATAAAGGAACAGATATGACACCCATTCTGAATTTGCCATTGAAAGATAGTCATAGTGTAGTTTCTGTTTCTGTATAAAATTAATGATATATTTCTTGATTCAGACGGACGCTAAATCTTCATTAGTAATAAATTTATATAGTTTTACTGAACTAATGAGAGTGCGAGATGTTAGCTAAATGGATACCGTAATGAACTGTTTACCCATTCATGGAGCTGGTGCATCTACCACTAGTCTCTCCCTCTTGGACAGGGCCCAAATAAAAGTCTCCAATCTAATAGGACCCACACTCTCAATTAAGCTCCAGCCTCTGTCCCATCGCTGCTATTAGGCTAAAATGCATGAAATTCATATTACCGGATCTTTTTATATATACACTTGTGTTAAGTTTAGATAGATAACCAATCAAATTTATTGTTATTCCGGCCTGTAGGTTAATGTTTTCATTAGCCAATATCAAGGTTTTATTAGATAAAAGTTCATCTGACTTCTATTTCTTCCTCTTTTATTTAGTTTTGAAGAGGAATGACCCAGCCTTTTTTTTTTTTTATTTTTTTTTTTTTTATTTGTGATTCACTTACTAACAAGCTCTACTCACGTACTGAGCACTATTAGAATAATTACTGAAAATCAATAGATAAAAAACTTCCTTATAAAATTTTAAGTGGATACATAAAATAATAAATTTACATAGAATGCCGCCTGGCATTGCTCGGTCGTAAAATACATGTCAATATATTTTAATTAATGCAGATTTCTTATTTATTATAAGCAGAAATACTGTAGGTATTAAACGTGATGTTAAATTACCCCCCCCCCAAAAAAAAATACACAGAAAAAAAAAAACTGAGATATGTACATACGAGTATTGTTTTTTTTTCTAAACAGGTCACTTCTTGTAAGTAAAAATAGAAAGAAAAAAAAACTCCAGCTGAGATTGAAACCAAAACCTAAAGACAGTTAGTCAAGTACGATAACTATTAGGCCAGCTTGACACTATCTTAAAAAGGTGTTTTCAAACCTTATTCTTAACATAAGGAAGCTGTCATATGAACGTTCATGCATGCGCAGTTGTGAAACAGTTAACAGAAAAATCTGATGACCCCCCCCCCACATACCAATTTTTCAATTTTGACCCCTTAGCAGCCCTTTTTATCCGGATGAAATATATAAAATTAAATTAAAAAATTTTCCACATGTCTCAATACCTTTTATATAAAATTTCAAGTCTGTAGATAGAAATTCCTTTAGTATATAGGTTGAGAAGTGTCCTCACACACATATTCTCACTTATTAGTGACCTGGCAAGACCACAAGGGAGACAACCAAGCAAAAAAATCTGAAACAAAATTCATCCCAAAGCAGCAAAACTAAAGCTGGCTTGCTAGGACATTAAATGTATGCTAATTTGGGAATATTTTATTGGTTTGAAAATATAGGTTCTTTTTAACCATTGTCATAAAATTTTTACCATAGAATAATATTACAATCTTCTAAAAAGCTTGATAATTTTCATGTAGTTTCGTCCCATAGAACCAAATGTATAAGCATTTCAACATTCAGTTTGGCAGTGAGTATAGATATATCCATACATAGATATACCAATTTTGGGGCAATTCTATAAGTTCCAAATCTCACCAACTATTGATCAGAATTTAACAAATGAAGGTTTGTTGGAAATTTAATGACCTGAATTGTGTAGTGAGCTATGTGACATTTGCTCTTAAGGTTGTACATTACTGTTTCAAGAAGTCGGAGATCACTTTTTTATATTAATTTAACGTAAAATGAGCACCCACTTTATGGCCAGTGGATGTTCATTTTACGTTAAATTAATATAGAAAAGTGATCTCCCACATTATAATTTCTTCATATCTTGAAAACTACTTGTTATCTCGATTTTTCTGTTATTTTCATTTTCAGCACCCTCGAAAATTTGTAATAGTTGTAATTTTAAAGGATTTTTTGTGGATGGAAAGATACTGCACCTTTACCAATATTTCAATGATAGTCATTTGTTTTCCTAGTTTTGCATATGAATTAAAAATATATTTCCCAAAAACCTTTGTCCTAGTTGGAGGGGAGCAAAAAAAAAAATCTTGCTATTATGGTTTCAAATGATCTGAAATAACAGCAAGGGGAGACTTGATTCCAAATATTTCTCATATGTTATATATCCCCTCTTTGGTTTTCATACATAAAGTGAATTTCACTGGGCATAAGGATTATTTGATACTGGAAATATTCATAATCGTACCCTATTTCTGAATGAGGGGGGATATAACATATGAGAAATATTTGGAATCAAGCCTCCCCTTGCTATTATTTCAAATCATTTGAAATCATGGCAAGTTTTAATCACCCCTTCATCAAGGCCAGAGGATTTGGGATATATATATATATATATATATATATATATATATATATATATATATATATATATATATACTAGCGGGGGGGGGTACCCGGCGTTGCCCAAGTGTTTGGAGGTGTGTGTGGTTGTTAATGAAAACCTAAGAATAAGCAAAGTAAAAAAAGAAAACAGAAAAACGAACGTTAAAACTTATCTGAAAAATAAAGCGGAGGGGGGGGGGTACCCGGGCGGTTAGGGGGGGGGAGGGAAATAATGAAAACATCGAAAAAAAAACCCCAAAAAAACTAACGTAACGATGTTAAATTTAAAAATCGAAAAAAACAAAAAGAAAACAGAAAAACGAACGTTAAAACTTCTGAAAAATAAAAACCAAAAAAAAAAAAAAAAACACATGAAAAATGACTTAAATAAGCCTGTTTCGATATCAAAATTTAAAAAATCGGCGGGTACCCGGGTGTTTTTGGGTGTGTGTGGTCGGTCAGGGTGGGGGGTGTTAATGAAAACCCAAGAATAAGCGAAGTAAAAAAAAAAAACAGAAAAACGAACGTTACGTGAAAAATGGCTTAAATAATCCTGTTTCAATATTTAAATTAAAAAAATTGAAAAAAAAAAGACATCTCACACCACGATTCGAACCCAAAACGTTTAGATAATGATCCAACGCTCTAACCAACTGAGCTAACCCGACGTACATGAAATTTAGTCAGTCCTTCAACTATTTAAACTAAATCAGGTCATGACGTCATCTGACGCATGCGTAGAACCGATCTTGTCATGAGAGGACGCTTTTTGTTGACCCCCCCTCCCCGTAGAAAATTGTTGATTTCAGGGTGAAAAAAATGAACGTTTTTGGCTAGTTTTTCGATATTTTTCGGGCGAAGAATGGAGCTTCAATATGATACCAAGTTTGTGAATTTTCGTTGTGTCTGTCGAAAGTTTTTAGCGGACACAGATACATACATACACACATTTTCGCTTTTATATATATACTAGCGAGGAGTACCCGGCGTTGCCCGGGTGTTTTTCGGGGTATGTGAAAAAACCCCGAAAATGTGAAAAAAAAAAAAAAACGTAGTCTTCACGACGCGCAGTTGGAAAATAGTAAAGTGTTTAAAAAAAAACAGGTGCGCGTTTTTGATTGACGTGACCAGTTACGATTTTGTGGGGGACAGTTTTGAATAAATCGGTTTGTTTGTTTTTAAAAACCAGCTCCCTGTTTATTAGGAGGAGCGAAATGAAAGCTACAGTCTGATATGACGAAGTCGACATTGAACAAACGTTACTTAGCTCTCTTGAGACAACTGGCTTTCGGCCTGTTGTATTTATTTGCTCCCCCACCGAGCAAATTAGGCACAAGGCCAATTTTTAATGTGAGGAGTCAAGGGAAGGGGAAGGGAAAATGGGGACCAGCTCCCAAGAGGAGGGAAATGCGAGCTGGTTAAAGGTCAAGCATGTGGGGTTGCCCCCACATCTGGTCTTTGCTAGTCATAGCTAGTCCTAGCTAGTCATAGCTTGCAGCATCTGCCGGAACAGATACTACACTTTGATCATGTCACCCGGGCCCCGGAGGGCGCGCGGGCAAGTGGCTTTCAGCCTGTTGTATTTATTTGCTCCCCCACCGAGCAAATTAGGCACAAGGCCAATTTTTAATGTGAGGAGTCAAGGGAGGGGGAAGGGAAAATGGGGACCAGCTCCCGAGAGGAGGGAAGTGGGAGCTGGTTAAAGGTCAAGCATGTGGGGTTGCCCCCACATCTGGTCTTTGCTAGTCATAGCTAGTCCTAGCTAGTCATAGCTTGCAGCATCTGCCGGAACAGATACTACACTTTGATCATGTCACCCGGGCCCCGGAGGGCGCGCGGGCAAGTGGCTTTCGGCCTGTGATTAGAGTCGAGTTTCGCTTTTTTTTTTTATACCGAAAACCGAATGTAACGCGTGCCGATGCGGGAAATGTCGAATAATTAACGTTTGAAAGTCAATAAAATTAAATAGACAGGCGAGCTCCGTGGATAACTCTGAGATATTACAATTTATAGATGATATAAAAAGTTTTAAGAAGTTGTGAACCGAACAAGCGTTTCTCTGAAAGAAGCCTTTTGTGGACATCGAGGAAAAGCGTACATACATACATACATACATACACACATACATTTTCGCTTTTATATATATAGATAGACTAGCGAAGGGTACCCGGCGTTGCTCGGGTGTTTGGAGGTGTGTGGGGGGTTAAAAAAAAGTAAGTATGAGGATCGAACCCCAACCTTTGAGGCAGAGTTGTAAATTAAAGTGTGAAAAAAAAAAAACGTGCGACGGTAACCATTGCCCCACTGCGAGATGCTAACGGAAACACGTTTGAATTTATTTAATTACTTGGATTTAGCAGGTGCCCGTTTTAATGAGTTAATGAGGTCAAGTTTGACTGCGGGATTTCATTTACTGCTGAACGCTTTTTTTCCCCCAAGATGTTATAGGAAAAAGACTAACCACATGCGGCGAGCGACAAATGTTGAATATTTATCTTCCCGAAATCAAGCAAATTAAATAGACAGACGAGCTTCGTTGTTAACTGAGATATTACGAATTATATGTGATATAAAAAGTTTTTAAAAGTTGTGAACCGACCGACCGCTTCTCTGAAAGAAGCCTTTTGTAGACACACAGAAGTCAGAATTCATAGATGAACTATATGAATTCTGACGATGCTAGTTGGATATTTCCTCTCTTTGAGGATCTTCCTCTAGTTGAAACAATACGTAAACTCATTCTGGACTCACAGTAATAAATTTCTTATA
The DNA here is from genome assembly GCF_053919585.1 of Euprymna scolopes. Lineage (NCBI taxonomy): Eukaryota > Metazoa > Mollusca > Cephalopoda > Sepiida > Sepiolidae > Euprymna > Euprymna scolopes. The sequence goes on along the minus strand of NC_136514.1, from coordinate 5,597,840 downwards.
CTGCTCTGGCTACACATTGAGCACTCTAGTCCGGTTTTTTCACCACTGGTAAATATATATATATATATATTGCAGATAATGGAAATGGTTGTGTGTCTTCATCTCAATTTTTGGAATACATGTTTGAATAAGACAATTCAACATTTAAACTCAAACTTATCGACGCATTCTTGAAAATGGCCCGAACCGGGTTGAAACTTCCAATCAAATTGTGAATTACAAACTTCTTCTTCTTCTTCTTCTTATTATTATTATTATTATTATTATTATTATTATTATTATTATAATATTTTTTTTTTTTAGACGCAAGTAAGCTAGAAATAACCAAGATTATCTTCAACCATTAAAAAAAAAAAAAAAAAAAAAAAAAAAAACGAAAGCAACAAAATGTGTTTTTGAACAGCACAATGTTAGAAACGCACATTCATTGCTACTCAAATAGTTCATTGTTTCATTATGTGTGACGACTTTAAGAGGATCAACTTTATGGCTTAATAAAATGTTGACAGTTTTATTAAGCCATACAAGAGAAAATAATGGTCATGATATGCTAATTTTAAAGATCTGAAATATTGAGTTCTTTCTACTAGTGGAATATCCGTCCCGTGTCGGATGTCTTGCTGGTCGATGAAATTAATTCACCGATCAGTACATTTGCACCACTTTTGTGCCTCTTTAGGAGGATTAGAATTTAGACATGTGACTAAACCACGTCTAGAATCGTTATTCCAATTTTGATAAAAAAAAAAATCACCAAATTATTTTGATTCTAAAACAAGTCTAAAACTTTAGAGTAAGATTAAGGGGTCTTAAGAAGAAACTGAAATTCAGGGGATCCTGCGTAATTGTTGTCTAATAAATATGGATCAAATTTAATGCAAATCTGAATTATTTAAATTTTCAAATCTTAGATTGTATTCAGATTATATCTTCTAATCCAAAGTTTCCCAAAGTGGGGTCCATGGAGCCCTGGGGATCTTTGAGTGAGGCTGAAGGGTTCTGGAAGCCCTTTCTTAAAGATAACTAAATGCTTTATATGGGAAAATTAAATTTAATTATTGATCTTTTTTTTTTTACTGGAAAGAGATAATCATTAGTTAGTGTTAAACTTTGAAATTAATGTTTTTCATATTTACTAGCGACGGGTACCCGGCGTTGCCCGGGTGTTTGGAAATGTGTGTGAAAACTCCGGGGGGAGGGGGGTGTTAAAATTAAAAAAAAAAATGTTTTGGTAGGTAAGTATGAGGATCGAACCCGAACCGTTGAGGCAAAGTTGTAAATTAAAGTGTGAAAAAAAGAGTGCGACGGTTTTAACCATTGGGCCACCGCGAGATGCTAATAGAAACACGTTTGAATTTATTTAATTACTTGGATTTGACAGGTGCACGTTTTAATGACTTAATGAGCTCAAGTTTGACTGCGGGGTAGCATTTCATTTACTGCGGGAATGCTTTTTTTATTTTTATTTTCCCAAGATGTTATAGGAAAAAGACTAACCCACATGCGGCGAGCGACAAATGTTGAATATTTATCTTCCCGAAGTCGAGCAAATTAAATAGACAGGCGAGCTTCGTTGTTAACTCTGAGCTATTACGATTTATATGTGACATAAAGTTTTAAAAAGTTGTTAGGCGACCGACCACTTCTCTGAAAAAAGCCTTTTGTTGACATACAGAAAAAGCGAACATACATACAAACATACATTTTCGCTTTTATATTTATAGATGTTAGAAATGATCTTGTTAGTGCTCTGTGAAAAATCTTTGCCCTACTCATGAACTCCATCATATCCTGAAGCTTGGGAAACTCTGTCCTTTCAAATATTTCAAAGAAGCTAAAATTTTTGGGAATATTAATCGTCTTATAACCATGGTTAAAAGTTCATTAAAGTTGGAGGTGTTTGAATTTACATAAAAAGGCTTCCAGTATCCATTTGCTGAAAATTAAATTACCCAACCCTATTAATAGCAGTTGGGTTCACGGATTGATGCTGATTGGTTAATTAGTTTTAAAGTTGACCTCCACACAAATATTTAAAAACGGTTAGGTCAATCTTTCTAAAAGTTTATTTGATAAATAGCAAATGCATAAGATGTGTAGAGGTGAGAAATATTGTGGTGAACGTGACTTTAATCAACTGATGAAAATAATCTTGATTTTATTGCCCCCAGAAAAAGGGGCTTGTTTCTGCCTGACATGCAGAACCCGGATGTGAGAAAGAACAGTTTATGTGCATTAATCATGTGATCGGCGTGCTTTTCCTTCTATAAAAGATGAGCCTCTTAAAGGGGTTAAGATCATTGAATGATAGAGATTAGTATATAAGATTGTGTTATTGGACTTGGAGAAGAGTATACTATGTAAGGAAGTTCCAGTTGCAAGCACGTTGTTTTCATCCGCAGAGACTATCTTTTTCTTACACTTTTGTTATTTTTTTCAATGCAGAAGCGGCCACATAGTTTTATTAATATAGAGATTTTAAAAAGTAAATTGAATGAATTTCTAAAAGATATTGTTTTAAGCTAATTTATTTTATACATTCAAAATAATCTGCCATGATATTTGTACTTTTTTAACTTGTTTATTCTCGGTCTAGTGGCAATTTTCTCCCCCCCCCCTCGACAATACTTTTCTCAATAATCATGCCTGGGATTTTTTGAAAATTTTGCACAAATATTGGATTTTCAGAAGAGATAACACTGATTGTTACCCCTAGGGAGCATTATAGGGGTAAAGTTGCCCCCTAATCGTTCATTCTTTCGTTTATTTACACTTTTCTCAATAACCAAGCCTTGGATTTTTTTTTTAAATTTGCACAAACATTAGTCATGGTGAAAGTAATTTTTTTTCACTCATGGAGGGGTACCCCGCATACTCGGCTTGTTTCTATAAAAATATAGTGATTGTCTCGTAATTGCCTAAGTTTTGCTTTTCTTCTTTTTGTTCCTGCCCCAATTGGATGGATATTAACTGAAAAATCAAAATCCCAACACTTTTTAGTCATACATCAAGGATATCGGCCATTTTTATTTTGATAAAAAATATAAAAATGAAACTACTAATAAAATCAATTTCAATATATTTCACTGAATTTTAGAGTGCGTGTGTGGTTGGGTTGGGTTGGCTAGGTATTTACCAGCAAAGACATCTGCAAAAGATATCTTTTTTTTTTTTTTTCTTTTTTTTTTTTTAAGGAGTATAGAAACTGTTATGCTTCTGATGTGTGATAATATTATGATAGAATTAAAAAAAAATAAAAAATTAAAAAAAGATGCAAAGTGAATCAAGGTGGGGGGAATAAAAAAGAAAGAAAAAAATGGAACTGGAAAAAAAAGGAGAAAAAAGTTGGACGAAGGGGGGGGGGGATGGGAAAATAACTTTAAAAAAATGAAATGAAGAAAGAAAGGGAAAAATTTAAATAGAAATATGAAGAAAAAAAGAAAAGAGCAAATGGAAGGAATCAAAAAAAAATGACAAATAAAAATTGAAAGGGAAGATCGGGGGGGGGGGAAGAGAGCGAGAAAGTAAATAATGGGAGAAATTGAGGCTGAAAAAGGAAAAAAGTAAAGAAGGGAATACTAAAAAGAAGTATTCAAAGAAGAAAGAAGTAGGATCTATAAAATTAAGTCAGATTTTCAAAGTCAAACCCAAATAGCATTTGCGCTGACAAATCAAACTTTGCTTCTGAAGAGCCAATTTTTATTTGTTATTTTTGTACCATGTTATCCAAAAAAAAAAAATATGTTGTCGAATTTTCAAAGTCAGACCCAAATAGCATTTAAACTTACAAATCAAACTTTGCTTCTGATTAGTGAATTTTTATTGTTATTGTTGTATGTTACTGGCAATATACTAACGTACTTAGTTAAAATTTATTAAAACAAAATAATTAATCCAGCCTGAGAGTTTGGTATTATGTTAACAATCTTAAATAATCACCTTAAAAGAAAATTAACTTTTGTTTGAGTAAGAGTTACCATTCCGAGGTGTGAGTAAAGAACATAAGAATATTGAACAAAACAATTTTGTATTCAATGGATCCTGGGCAACGCCGGCTTTGTACAGCTCATAAGAATATAAACTAAACTTATATATGGCATTCTGTTTGTTGAACCAAAATAAAAATGTTGACAAATTTACACAGCCTAATAAAATGCATTGATATAAGAACATTATAAAGTTAATATTTTGATCAAATCTATTAACAGATATAGTTTAATCATCATATCGTATGAATCCAAAAATTCTATTGTTGGCATTGGTTTTCCCGATATTTTTCTAGTAAGATTTTTTTTTCTAGAAAGACATAGGATACTTATGGGAGGAACCACATGAAGGTTGCGAACATCCTAAGTGACAGTGATTTTTGTGGAACGAACAGGATTCGAACTTGGAGCACCCAGATCGTCAGTCAATTTCGTTAACCAGCAGACTACGGTTACCTCCTATATAGTTTAATTATAAAATTAAATCCATCGCAATGCATTTCTGTTTCTTCATAAACAAGTTAGCCATTTTAATCTTAGGAAAAATAAACAATGATTAATTTGGCTTTAGTATATAACTAGCCTGGGTGCTCGGCATTGCCCGGAGGTGGGTGTTGAGAAAAAAAAAAAAAAAAGTGGTAGTAGGCAAGTAGGCTTGAAATCTTGACGTTAAGGCGGAAAAGAAAGTGAAAAAAAATCTGACGTCTTACCGCTACTCCATGACGCGACCGGAAGTTCAGAATGTTAAAATTAGGCAAAGTCAATTCAACCTATACGATGACTTACAAAAATAACTTGCAAAAAAAAAATCGACCCCTCCTTGTAGAAAATTGTCCAGTTGAGGGTGAAGGAATTAATGTTTTTGGCCAATTTTTCAATATTTGTCTTCGAGACATTGAGCTTCAAAATGATACCAATCTCGTGAAAATCCATCGCCTCTGTCCTAAGTTTTAGGCAGACATACATACATTTAAACAGACAGGTGAGATTTATATTATCGAAGATTTATAGTTGAAAAAAAAATTGAAATAACTAAAGAAGACAAATTTGAATGACTAGATTAACTGTGATATTTTGATTTTTGATATTTTTTCCTGGAAAAAAATGAGTTAACACTCAATATTTATATGCATTAGTTATCTGTCTCTTCTCTCTTTCTCTCTCTCTCTCTCATATATATATATATATATATATATATATATATATATATATATATATTTCTTTTTTCAGAACAAGAAATCGTATAAGTATTTATGCGATTTTAAATTTCAACATTTTTAATTGCAAAACAGAAAAATTGTCTGAAATGAGTATATTTGTTGATGAGACCACACTCTATAAAATAGACCTGAATGAAAAACGAATTTACACATATCCAAGGCAATGTCAGAAACCTTTAAACAACCTTCAGTCAGTAATGGAGCCATAAAGGATGATACCATTCAATGCTACTAAGGCTAAGCTTCTTTCCTTTAACAATTACAAGAAATATTCTCGTTGCTCGATTGCCATGACAAATTACACTCTGAGAGCTCATCATTCAAACTCCTCAACCTGACATTCACATGTGACATAAATTGGAACGAATATAATGAGGACACTGAAAAGGCTGCTACAAAGAAGGTGGGCTCCCTCTACCTTGCTAGAAAATTACTCATACCTGAGAATATTCTTTATCATGACAAGACCACCATTTGCCCGTGCATGGAGTATTGTTGTCACATCTGGGCTGGTACATCTACCATTAGTTTCACACTTTAAGATAAGGCGCAAAAATGAGTCTCAAATTAAAATTTAATTCAAATAGGTCCCACACTATCAGCCAAGCTCCAACCCCTTTCCCATCGCCACACTGGTGCTACTCTATGCCTTTAATGGAATGTGCTCTGATGAATATGTCGCACTTGTGCCCCCTCAACCTACATATTCACCATTAACCCGACAAGCAGCGAAATCCCACCTCTTCACTGTTGAGGCCCGTAGATGCCGAAAAGTTTTCTACTCTGATAATTTTTCTCGAACTGCTAGACTTTGGAATTTCTACCTTGCTTCCTGCTTCTGTGACTGTACTAACCTGCATAAGCTTAAATGGAATGTGAATAGGTATCTTGCTGCCCAACTCCTCATAGTCCCCTGTTAAACAACGATGCAATATAGTAGCCCTTTACATCCAAGTGGCAATATGCCTTGTTTGGGGCGAAAGAGTTTTTTTACTAAAAAAAAAAAAAAAAAAAGGATGAAATTCCACACTTGAATAATGTTGGATGATATGATATAAAAATGAGCTCTATGCAACCGTAGGATTGAAAGATGCTGCGATTGAAAGTTGGCATGTTTTACTTTAAGATATTTCATTAATGAGAATTTTTTTTTTTATGGTTCCTGTAACTCGAACTTAAACTAGATATCATGTTTCAGAATTAAATAACTCCAAAAGTATGGTCTCTCACTCTTTGACACGGTTCAAAAAAGAGTTTCCAATATAATTGATCCCACACTATCGGCCATTGCCCCAACCTCTGTCCCATTGCTGCCTGTTTCCCACCTGACTTCAACTTGGATGTCTTCAAGTCCAACATAAACAAATTCCTAATGAACCGCCCCCTTAAGTAAGACACTTTATCAAATCTCCATTACTAACGATTACTACGATACTATCCTATTGATTACTGTACATGCAATAACCCTTATCCCCGAGTGGCTTCCGGGCCTTGATAAGTGGTGACTTCCATGTAAAAAAAGAAAAAAAAAAGTATCGGTGTGCCTTAAAAAACATACTTGCGACTGGGGAATGTTTGTGAACTTGATGTTCCCATGAAACTTACTCCTCTGGGGGAAGCCGGCGCAACCTACTTACAGTGAATGTCACTAATGCAAAACAAAGTAACCCTTATGAATAGAGTGTGCCTCATCCCTTAGGGAGGGGTACCTTTCTGTTTCTTTATATGCAGTGTTTATTTAGGGTCTGAATTAAGGAAATGACTTCTAAAGAAAATAAACTGTCGCATTTCAGGTTATGTAGTTTAAATAAAGACCTGGCCAGAAATAGGTTAGTTTAGAAGTAAATTCCTAAAAGCTGTCCAACACATGCCAGCATCTAAAACAGACGTCAAGTTGTACCTATTTACTATGCCTCCCCACGGGACAGAGTTAGACACCAGGGTCGTTTTTTAACGTGGAGAAAAGGTACAAAAATAAAAATTGTCTCAGTCGTGAAGGATTTCTCCTCCACCGAAAGAGAACAAGAAATAGAAGTGCAGCATCTGAAGAACAGATGGTATTTATTTGCTCCCCCACCGAGCAAATTAGGCACAAGGCCAATTTTTAATGTGAGGAGTGAAGGGAGGGGGAAGGGAAAAAGGGGACCAGCTCCCGAGAGGTGGGAAATGGGAGCTGGTTAAAGGTCAGGCATGTAGGGTTGCCCCCACATCTGGTCTTTGCTAGTCATCTGCCGGAACAGATGGTATTTATTTGCTCCCCCACTGAGCAAATTAGGCACAAGGCCGTTTTTAATGTGAGGTAAAAACCAGCTCCCCTAAAAGTAGGCAAAAAGGGGGCACTCTGGTTACCAAAAATAATAATTGTCCCAGTATAGAGGGTTTCCCCTCCATTGACTGGTACAAATTATCTTAAGTGCAGTATCTGCCGGAACAGATACTACACTTTGATCTTGTCCCGAAGGCCAAGTTGTAATCAACAGGGAAACAGTTCTAAGTTAATGTGTTTCACAGGTGGAAGATATAGGAAAGGAGTTCTATGAAAATTTTGCCTGCCACTAAGCATATAAAGAAAAAAAAAATCTTTTTCCGTTGTGATAATGGGGGTTCTTGTTGTGAATGTCGTACAAGGCACACGCATTTAGTTTAGTTAACTAAGGTGGTTCGTGAAAGACTCTCCTTCGTTAGCGGACCTCACATTGGAGTTGAGATCGTAAAAAAAAAGGTGCTGTTTGTGCTGATATAGTGTGTGCAGTGGGTGGGGTGAGGGGCTATATTTCCTTCATTGAAGTATCTTTATAAAACTAAATATTCTCTTGGAATAAAAACGAAGAGAAAAAGCAGGGTGAATGCTTCAATGAAGGAGTGTGTGTGTATACACACACACATTCACTCCCTCATTGAAACATTATATATATATATATATATATATATATATATATAATGACAAAAATCTATATTCTAAAGTTTGATGTTGACCATCTTATAATTTATTCCTTTGATTCAGTTGACATTTACAATTCATGACAGTATCCGTTTCGTAGCGCAAAATAATTATATCAATCAGTCAATCTATTATGCCCTTAACTCTTCAGAAGAAATAGCAACAATCAATCCGTCAAAAGGAAAGTGTGTTTTGACATGATTCAAATCCGAAAATTGGAAGAGAAGTTGTAAATACCTTATGTTTCCATTACGCCATTTTGATTATATATATATATATATATATATATATATATATATTTTTTTTTTTTATTCAATTTTCACCCCAAACAAGGCACAGTGCCACTTTGAAGCAGGGGGCTACTATTAGGGAATTAATTAGCGGGGTCATTATGAAGGGAGAAGAGTAGAAAGATGTTTGTTAACATTACACTTGAACTTCTGCATATCATTGCAGTTGGGAAAGCAGAATCCCGGAAGGGAGTTCCAAAGACCCGCAGTTCTGGGGAAGAAACTATTGGAGTAAAAGGCTTTCTTGCACCTAGGGATCTCCACTGTAAAGGGATGAGACTTAGTAGCTTGTCGGGTTTGTCGGGGGTAGTTACGTCGGGGAGGTACAAGTGTTTGCAGTTCGTCAGAGCATTCACCATTAAAGTATTTGTAGAACAGGCAGAGGGATGCAACATCTCGTCGATGGGACAGAGGTTGAAGCCCAGATGACAGTTCAGGACCTATCAGGTTTGCGACTCTTTTTTGACCCCTGTCCAGGAGCGAGAGACAAGCAGCAGATGCACCAGCCCAGATGTGACAACAGTACTCCATACATGGGCGAATGGTTGCCTTATAGAGGTATAGGATACTGGCAGGCGTAAGTAGTTTTCTAGCACGGTAGAGGGAGCCAACCTTCCTTGCAGCAGCCTTGGCAATGCTCTCAATGTATCTATTCCAGTTCATATTCCCTGTAAACGTTAGGCCGAGGAGTTTAAAAGAAGTACTTTCAGGCAATGTGTTCTTGGCCATTGCTATTGGTGGTAGAGAAGGTTTCTTGTAGTTATTGAAGGAAACAAGCTTAGTCTTAGCAGCATTGAATGAGACCAACCATTTTTGTCCCCATTCCACTACGGATTGGAGGTCATCCTCTAGTGTTTCTGCCATTTTCTTGGATATGTGTTCATTTGTTTTCCCCTCATATCTGTTATAGAGAGTGGTGTCATCGGCAAATATACCCATCTCCGAAACAATATTATCAGGGAGGTCGTTTATGAATATCAGGAACAATAGAGGTCCAAGGATAGACCCCTGAGGCACTCCCGCATTTATGTCATGTTGTTTGGATGTACGTCCGTCGAGGACAACTTTGATTTTTCTATTACTTAAGAAGGATTTAATTACGTTATGAATTCTTCCAGTGATTCCATATGATCTAATTTTCCTTAGAAGACCATCGTGCCATACCCTGTCAAAAGCCTTAGATATATCAAGGGCCACCGCTCTACCCTCCCCTGTTTTATCCAATGAACGGTATATACGTTCAGAAACTACAGTTAAGATATCTGCTGTTGAACGGGCTTGCCTGAATCCATATTGTTTGTCAGTCAAGAGTTTAGCAGCTGTTAGGTGCTGGACTAGGGCTTTATTAACTAAGGACTCAAATATTTTGGCGAAAAGCGGGAGGAGGCTAATGGGGCGATAATTTAGTGGGTCAGTTCTTTCACCAGAATTCTTGAAGACTGGTACCACAGAGGCGGTTTTCCAGCAGTCGGGAAAACAAGATTCGTTAAGGCATTTATTGTAAAGTTTGGACAGAACTGGAGCAACCTCGGCAGAGCATTTTTTTAATAGCACAGCCGGGATGAGATCTGGTCCACATGCTTTAGAGGTGTCTAGGTTTTTTATAATAGCATGTACCTGAGAAGGGGATATTTTCAAGTCGTCAAGTGTGGCGTCTGTTCGCAGAGGAAAATCAGGGAGTGAGTGGTGTACCGAGTTCAGTGTGGAGTTTGAGGCAAACCGACTGGCAAGCAGATTAGCCTTGTCAGTTGCCGTGCAAGCAACCTCATGATTGTTTGTTAGTGGGGGAATAATTGACTGTCCATTATTAACTACGCTGTTGTAGATTTTCCAAAAATCCCGGGTTCCTAATTTCTGTGCTTCGATGCGCTTTCTGGTGGTTTCAGAGTAATCTGACTTAGCTGTGTCTATCACTCTCTTACAATTATTTCTAGCTTCTATAAACTTCTGTTTATTTGAGCTGGACTTATGTCGGTTGAATCTGCGGAACGCATGCTGCCTTTGACAAATGGCAGCTGCACAAGCAGAAGTAAACCATTGGGGGGAGTGGGGCTTGCTATAGTATTTCCGTGCGGGAACATGTGCTTCAATAGCAGTTTTGAACCATTCAGTTGTCTCATTTGCACACTGTTCCGCTGGAAGAGTAAAGATATTTTGCCATGGGGCATCTCTGATGAGCTCCCTGATGGCTTCCCAATCAGCCTTTTTGTAATACCTCGTTGTTTTGAGTAGTGGGTCTTCAGTTTTAGGGCGAGAATTTAGGCTGATTTCTACCATTATCACAGCGTGATCAGCATTCCCGAGTGGGCTATGGGCATTTGTTGTACAGTCATTGGGAACTGTTGTCAGAAAGAGATCTAGAAGTGAGGCATGTTGATTGTGCTGGTCTGGGAAACGTGTCGGAAATGTAACCATCTGAGATAGGGAATGAGATATAGAGAAGCTATATGTGGCGCTACCAGCTACGTCTGTGTGATTTGAGAATCCTAGCCAGTTACTGTGGTGGACATTGAAGTCACCAAATACATGTATTTGTGCGCTAGTATCAAGGGAGAGTGCTATATCTATGCTGTCTGAGACTTTGTTTATTAGGGTACAGTCTTGGTTTGAGGGAGAGCGGTAGAGAAAATATAAGTAGCTAATATTGTGTTGCATATTTAGTCTGAAGCACATAAAGGGCTGGCCCTCTGATTCTAGTTTTATTTCTCTAGTTAGGGGGAGGGTGTTTCGAATATAGACTCCAAGTCCATGCATATGTCTGTCCGAGTCCTTACGGTAGAGTGGGAGATAACCAGGCATGTTAAAGTGGTTAGAGGGTATGGAGGAGTGAAGGTTAGTTTCACTTAATGCTAAGATATCCGGGGTGTTTACAAGGAGAAATGACTCAACATCATCTAAGTTAGTTCTAAGCCCGCGGATATTAGTAAATGCAAGCCTCAAGGGAGGAGGCAGGTTTGTTTTCTTTGAGTTTGGTCCTGGTTTAAACGTAACTTTTGCTTGAGCTGTCATTTCATTTTATTTTATTTAAAAGTTTCAGTTAGGGTGAATGAGTGAGGGGGTGCTGGACAAGTAGTTGTGCAGAATACCAGACATGCAATACAAGTAGACCATCAGCTGTCCTCACCCACAGGATTGTGGCCTCAGGAAAGCCCACCGGGGATGAGTGCAGGGATCTTTCCATGCGCGACATGGCACTACAAACATCCCGATATTTTACAACTGTTGATGGAGCAGCCGCTCTAAGCGCTACCAAAGAGTTAGGGCTCCTGTACTATCAGTCGGAAACAGCAGCCAGGAACTGTCAATCCGGTACCCTCAATCCATTAGGCAAAGCCAGCCCAGTCCAACTGCACTGACATATATGGCACTGAAGCACCCCACTGTGTCCAGTTTAGGGGGATGGGATGTGGCAGGAGTGGGGAAAAGCGGCGTTCATTACCCTAGTCAGGAAACAAGGTCAACCACTGGGTGATTCAAGCGAGTCCCTGTGATAGTACCTCTACGCCTGGCCAATAGGCAAAGAAGGAGTATGAAAGCCGAGCGATAGACAGAGTCTATCTCCTCCTTAAGCAGTTTAGGTTTGCCAACCGGTGATTTGTTTGAGTCACCAGCTCTAGGAAGGTTGTCGTCCAGGACTGAAGAGACCTCCCTCCCCTAGGTTTAGTTTCAGAGTTTTCCTTCTCCTAGACGGATGGCCTGGGAAGACCTACGGGTCCATCAGCTCCGAGGGGGTTCGCCCCGCGCCTGGGTCCTAATCCAGGTATTTCTGCGACCCCGCATGGGTAGTTAATATTTATTGGTTATTTAGGTTAATATCTATATATATATTATTATAATATATATATATATATATATATATATATATATACAAAAAAAAATCACTCTTGGAAAATGCTGAGTAAATAGTCATTAATGAAAAGCAATGTTGTACATAACAGCAGATGAGTAAAAAACATGAAAGAGAAAGGAGGCGGATAAAAAGGGGGTCGTTTGATTCTTTATTTGTAGCACTCATCCAGTTAGTTTAAAAAAAAAAAACCTTGTTCTATACAAGCATGATGAAGATAATTTCGAAGTTAAATAGCTTCCCTTTATAAAGAAGAGAAAGAAACTAAACGGGGAAGAAAAGAAATGAAAGAAAACCCCACAGAAAATATTAGCCAGTGGGGGAAAGGGGTCAAGGAAGGAAGATGGATGAAAGAAACAAAAAAGTGGAGGAGGAGAGAAGAAAGAAAAGGAAGAAAAGATTTGATGTAATGAAGAGGAATAAGAAAAAAATAAAAAAGAATGAAAGAGGAATATTGGATGGGAAAAATGGATGGGGGGGGGGAGAAAGATGATGTAACTTAGACTGGGAGGGAAGGAAAAAAGGAATGAAAAGGGAGGAAAAAATGAAAACAAAAAAGGAAAATGTTAACTGTAAAGAAAGGTGCACAGATTATGAAAAAGAAAAGGGCAAACTAATTGTACGTAATAAGAGGACATCGAAAAAAGATAAGGGTAATTTCCACCCCCAGGGATGGGGGGAGGGAGTAAAGTTTAATTCTTTTGGTTTTAGCAATAATGAGTCTGCCAGGAAATGTCAGCAACGATTAGTATGACTAAGAATAATGGCTTCTTTCTCTTTTAGTTGAATAATTTAATGCAGGGATTTGGGAGTTCCGTGATTGGCTAATAATGGATACACTTCTGGACTATGGAATCGGCTGTACCGAATTCAAATCCGGTAAAAGTCCAGAATAGCTAACACATGAGAACTCGTAGTTTTAAATATAATATTGTAAATTTTAATTCTACAATAGCTGGATTTTCTCTACTTATCTATATATCTATAAAAGTGAAATTGTCTGCGTGTTTGTGTGTACATTTCCCTACCAAACTACTCTGTCAATTTTCAGTCGACAGACTCGAGATTTGACATAAGGCGCTGAACTGCTAGTATATATATATATATATATATAGGGTTTGTATTACTGTACACATAGATTCGAAAAAGTTGTCAAAAAACAAATATATAACAAATAAATGTTATCAAAGGCAAGATAAGTTACTTTTCTGCCAAACTGGATATATTTTTTGTGTTTTTATTCAATGTAACATGTTTATTCAGCTGGAAAAACATACAGTGTTTACCGATGTATTGGAAAATTCAAGATGGCGTCTGATTCTCTCTTTAACACAGTAAGTTTGGGAAAAGGTGTTATAAATAAAAAACTATACAAAATACTATTAAAAACCCGCCGAATATATGTCAAACTATGTCACGGTAACATATATTGAGCGAGTTTTAAGCAGTATTTTATCCGGTTTTTTATTTATAACACCTTTTCCCAAACTTACCGTGTTAAAGAGAGAATCAGACGCCATCTTGAATTTCCCAATACATCGGTAAACACTGTATAGTTTTCGAGCTGAATAAACACGTTACATTGAATAAAAACACGAAAAATATATCCAGTTTGGTAGAAAAGTAACTTATCTTGCCTTTGAAAACATTTATTTGTTATATATTTGTTTTTTGACAACTTTTTCGAATCTATGTGTACAGTAATACAAACCATATATATATATATATTAGTAAAAACCTGGAGAAAGTGCTCAAGGCTATTGCAGAGTGTGTATGTATGTATATATATATATATATATATATATATATATATATATATACACACACACACTCCTATAATTTTTTTTGTGCATTGATATTCATATTAAACACTTTTTTCTATTCATTTAAAAAGAAAATGCAACTTTGTTATATATGGATCGTGGAATTGCATTCATTAGCAAAAGATCTAGCTAATTTGCGTATTCTTTGTAACATTCATTTTAATTAATTCCCTATTAGTTTTTTTTTTCTCATGGGATGATCAGTCTTAGGTGTAATTATATTAATGCAGATATTCTACATGATTTATACTTGTGTAATATTTGCTTAAAAAGTTTATAGTAAACACAAAACTCTTTCTATATATATTTATGTATACGTATATATTTTTGTTTAAAACAATTTTGTCTACCAAACTCAGTTTTTTATCTACAGACATGAAACCTAATATATAGGGCATTTGAACCCATGCGAAACTTCATATTTGGGGTTGGGCCCAGGAAAATTGGTATAAAAGTGAAAATTAAAAACAAATGAAATTTGCCAGATGAAGGTCGAACGCCGGCATTACAGATTATAACGTAGTAGCTATTGGTTCATGTTTTAATTTTTAGCCTTTCAACAAACATGTCTTTATAGCTCAGTCATTAACGGCAGAGGCAAAAATAAAGCGGAAGCTAAACATTTTGGCTTCGATTCTTGGTGGTGGCACACGGGTCATTATTAAAAAAAATTTTTTTTTAAACTTTTTAAATCATTACTATATATATATATATATATATATATATATATATATATATATATATATATATATATATATACTTATTTGATATTTAAAAGAAAAAATCCAATACAAATTTGGTCTAATTTCATAAATTTAAAAAATTTATTTCAACCCTGTATGAGGGAGGCGGGCAATTAGACGAGTCAAGCTAGTCAGATCTGTAGCTGACTTAATTGATCGACATACGGCCGTTGTATGTCTTTATTTGAAGGAGGTGGGGTGAATGAGAAAAGTTGGTAATCGAGAAGGGAAGCAAGCTGGTTGGGTTGGGAGGAGGAATGGAGTTGATTAGAATCAACCTCCGTTTATCCTTCCTTTCATTGTGGATTACGTAGCTAACGTGTAGCAGATTATGCAAAGCTGTAAAGGATCTATTAAAGCAAACAAACAATCAAATTCGGACTGTCTATCGCTAGGTTGATATGACTTTGTCATTTGGTTTTTATGTATATTCTTAGCGCTGATGAGCCGCTCGTGCGGGAATAAAAATACAATCATAGAAACAGAGCACTATATATATATATATATATATATATATATATATATATACTAGCATGGGTACCCAGCGTTGCCTAGGTTGAGATGAAGTTCTGTTTGAAACACACCTGTATACTAATCATTTTCATCATGGGCAACGTGGATACCCCCACAACAAAAATAAAAGAACGGATGAAAACATGTAAATGTAATCGCCCCAAAAAAGAAGTACGTGATACCCTCTCCACCAGATATTTCAGCAGAAGGGCTACAAAGAGAAGAATCTATTCTCCGGATATTCAGCACTGGAAAGACCCCACCCCATAAAGAAAAGATAATTAAAAATAAATCATTACAACTTTTGTTTCAATAAAAATAGCAGCGAATGCCCGTGCGATCGATCGCAAAAGAAAAAAAAGAAAGATCTACGAAAAATTAATTCCAAAAACAATTAAATGACATTTTTCGTCATTTATATTTCTAATGTAATCCCCCCCCCCCAAAAAAAAAATTGGATTTGTAATATTTTGGGGTTCGTTCTGTTTTTAAAATTATTAGGTGAAAGTACAGAAAGGTTTCATAAAAATTAAATTTATCGTTATTGTTTCAAATGTAATTCCTTCCCCCACCACCACAAAAAAGTAAAAGGTTTTGTATTTGTCATGTTTCCCCCCCCCATCGATCGCCAAACTTGAAAAAATGCTAGAGATGACATCTCTAGTTGAACGCTTTGTGGCCAAAAAGTGGGTGCTCATTTTACGTTAAATTTATATAGAAAAGTTATCCCCCATGTTAAAATGTTAATTTTTTTTTTTTCAAAATTTCTTTCATATTATTTATAAAGACTACTTAAAAAACAGGTCTTAATTTTTTTGGTCAATGTAAAGTTTCTTTCCGACTCCCCCAAAAACTTTAAAATGACGACTTTTAATGGTTTTCGGTGGTGCTGAAAACGAATATTACATTTTAATTTGGGGCAGATAAGTAGTTTTCATGATATGAAGAAATTACTTTTTTAAAAAGTGGGGGATCACTTTCCTATATAAATTTAACGTAAAATGAGCACCCACTCTCTGGTCACCTAATAATTTCTTCATATCATAAAACAAATTTAACTGTGATATTCGTTTTCAGCACTCCCGAAAATTGCTGCTGTTTCTTTTTTACTAAGAGATGCGTTCATTTTTTCATCTCATAATTTAGGACGCTAATTATGCTGTTAGTAAGTTTACAAAAGCATACTTTTGTTTTTCATTCTTTTTTCATTATAGAACTTGTATAGTTGTTAACAGGTGCTTCTGCAGTTTAACATTTCACAAGAATTCTGTTTACATTAGGAGGCGGTTAAGTAAACTAAAGAAGCACCTGGTAAAAACTATACAAATTCTATAATTGAATACCCACCTCAAAAAAAAAAAAAAAAATATTTTTGTAAATCGCTCATGCAAGCTTGATGACAGCATTATTTATGTCCTAAATTATGAAAACATAAACGAATCTCTTAATAAAAAACAGTGCCGATTTTCAGTGGTGCTGAAAACGAATATCACAGTTAAATTTGTTTTGATATGAAGAAATTTTTACGTGGTTAGAAAGTGGGTGCCCATTTATGTTAAATTTATATAGGAAAGTGATATCCCACTTTTTGAAAAAGTAATTTTTCATATCATGAAAACTACTTATTTGCCAAATTTAAATGTGATATTCGTTTTCAGCACCATCGAAAACCATTAAAAGTTGTCATTTTCAAGTTTTTTGAGGAGTTGGAAAGAAACTTTACATTGACCATTATTTTTTTCTAGGGGTTAAACAACGCTGGGTCACGTCGTAAAAATTGAGTATTTTTAATTTAAGATATTAAATAAATTATAAAGAAAATCTGTTTCGCAGGCAATTAAACACACCTGCTATGGTATAATTATTATAATAAATCCTGGGCAACACCGATTAAATTTTATAAACAAAAAGAGCAGAGGATGATGAATTTTGTTCACATGTGTCTCTGACTAGCTCTGCTCTCGTGAGGATGCAAGTAAATGAGGACATTAGTTTTAATTATTTTTCTCTAACAAATAAAAAAGGTTACTTAAAAATTAAGAATAAGCGAAAAAAATTTCCTCCGAAATAAAAATAATAATTCAGCTTAGAATAATATTTCTAAATGAAAACAAATATTTAATAATGTGCTCCGTTTCTATTTAACTATCAGTTATTTCCCCTTTTGGTTTTCTGATTTTTGGTTTGAAAATAAAACGGTTTCAGAGTTCAGATAAAATCAGTTAAATCAAATATAACTTGAAATTTAAATAAACTAAATAATTAATTTGTTTTTAATTAGTACCGTTGAAACAAAGCTATTATGTCGAATAAGTAATGTCATCGAGGTAATTATTTAAATAGATTTAATTTAATGTGATATGTTAATGACCGTAACTCAATAATGTAAATGTGGTTTGAAGAATGTTATATATTGAAAGTCCGTGTACAATATAATGTCTCCTTTGACAGAAGTATCCTAATATGGGCATTAATATTTCTTGAGCAGAATAGGTGTACACACATTTGGCTTTTATATTTCTTTGGTCATTGGTAGTTGTACACACACACACACACACACACACACGAATGCTACTACTTTATATGTATAGATAGGCTAAAACAATTGTACGTGTTAATAAATAAACTGAACATTTTTGGATTTGCATAAAAATGAGTGTCTGTTCCTAGTGAAGTGATATACATAAAATAATTAATGTATAAACACATTGGAATTAAATTCTTTACCAAAACCAAATAGTTTTAATGTGTGGAGATAATTTAAGATTTGTTTTAATGTTAAAAGTACAGAATAGTTAACACTTCATAAGTCATACAGAAATCAAACCAAACGTCAACTTCACAAGTAGAATTGTCGAGATAGTATTTTTTTATATATATTATCAAATATTTATGAAAATCTTATGATGTCATAATAGACCTCTCTATTCTTCTCCCAAATTCCATGAGCAAAGATTCTTTTCTAGAACTGTTCGTCTGTGGAGGAGGAAAGAGAGAGTATTGTACTCTGGGTCTCCTTTCTATCTGACTATAAGATGATTATTTTCAATTTTTGTTAAGTTGTCATCTTTCAAAATTAAACCCTAACCCAAGTTCCACCCTGATCATCGCAGTGCACCTCCTCCTCCCCTCCTCCTCCTCCTCTCCTCCTCTCCTCCTCCTCCTCCTCCTCCTCCTCCTCCTCCTCCTCCCTCTTTTTCCTCCTCTCTCTCTCTTTTCCCCCTCTCTCTCTCTTTCCCCTCTCTCTCTCTTTCCCCCTCTCTTTCTCTTTCCCCCCCTCTTTCTGTTTCCTCCTCTCTCTTCTGTTTTCTCTCTCTCTCTCCCTCTCTCTTCTCTCTTCCTCCTCTCTCTCTCTCTTTCCTCTCTCTCTCTTTCCTCTCTCTCTCTCTCTCTCTCTCTCTCCTATCTTCTCTCCTCCCTATCTCTCTCTCTCCTTCCTATCTCTCTCTCTCCTCCTATCTCTCTCTCCTCCTCTCTCTCTCCTCTCCTCTCTCTCTCTCCTATCTCTCTCTCTCCCTCCTATCTCTCTCTCTCCTCCTATCTCTCTCTCTCCTCCTATCTCTCTCTCTCCTCCTATCTCTCTCTCTCCTCCTATCTCTCTCTCTCCTCCTATCTCTCTCTCTCCTCTCTTCCTCCTCCTCTCCTCTCTCTCTTTCCTCCTCTCTCTCTCTCTTTCCTCTCTCTCTCTCTCTCTTTCCTCCTCTCTCTCTCTCTCTCTCTCTTTCCTCCTCTCTCTCTCTCTCTTTCCTCCTCTCTCTCTCTCTCTTTCCTCCTCCTCTCTCTCTCTCCTTCCTCCTCCTCTCTCTCTCTCTTTCCCTCCTCTCTCTCTCTCTTTCCTCCTCTCTCTCTCTTTCTCCTCTCTCTCTCTCTCTTCCTCCTCTCCTCTCTCTCTCTTTCCTCCTCTCTCTCTCTCTTTCCTCCTCTCTCTCTCTTTCCTCCTCTCTCTCTCTCTCTTTCCTCCTCTCTCTCTCTCTTTCCTCCTCTCTCTCTCTCTCTTTCCTCCTCTCTCTCTCTCTCTCTCTTTCCTCCTCTCTCTCTCTCTCTTTCCTCCTCTCTCTCTCTCTTTCCTCCTCTCTCTCTCTCTTTCCTTCTCTCTCTCTCTCTCTTTCCTCCTCTCTCTCTCTTTCCTCCTCTCTCTCTCTCTCTTTCCTCCTCTCTCTCTCTCTTTCCTCCTCTCTCTCTCTCTCTTTCCTCCTCTCTCTCTTTCTCTCTCTTTCCTCCTCTCTCTCTCTCTTCCTCCTCTCTCTCTCTCTCTCTCTTTCCTCCTCTCTCTCTCTTTCCTTCTCTCTCTCTCTCTTTCCTCCTCTCTCTTTCCTCCTCTCTCTCTCTCTTTCCTCCTCT